>NW_019101341.1:0-502501 GCF_001856785.1 Myzus persicae
TTTAAATATTTTACAATTGCTATTGTAAAAATATATCAGGAGCCTTGTATTAAATTTTCAAGCTTTTTCGCCCAACAAATAAAATTTTATTGGTATTTATAGAAAAAAAAACTAAGAAAATTTAAAATTGACAATGTCCGTAAACATCTCAAAAAGAGTCAAATTATTTTCAAAATCTTATTGTGTTTAGAAAATGCTAATATCAACATTCAGTGAAATTTTCAAGTATCTACAGCCATTCGTTTTTTAATTACAACAAAAACATAAAATCATTACATGAGAAATCGAGTGAATATCAAATGTTGTGAAAATATGAATTTCAAACGCTCATAACATTTAATTTGACTTTCTTCTAAAAATTTTTTTTTTTGATAAAGTTAGACAAACTTATAAGGAATCTTGTATTAAATTTTAAAATCTTAGATTTCAAAACAAAATTTTTTATGAATTTCTAACTTAAAATCATTTCCAAATTTTCGTCGTTTTTACGTATTTTGTCAATATTTGAACTTTAAATGCTTATAAAAAAAAACTGTGACTAAGGATTTTTAATTTTTTTTATCTGCCTTTGAAACAATATACTAGGAGCCTTGTATTAAATTTTCAAGTTTTTTAACCAACAAATAAAATTTTATTGATACTTATAAAAAAAAAAAATTAAAAAAATTGAAAACTGACAATGTCCGTAAACAGTTCAAAAAGAGACAAATTATTTTCAAAATTTTACCGTGTATAGACAATGCAAATATAAACAACCTGTGAAAATGTCATATATCTACGGCCATTTGTTTTAGAGTTACACCAAAAACCAAAATCGATTTTGTTAAAAATCGATTTTGCGTAAAAATTCAAGTTTTTACTTAATTTTTCTTTTGTTTTTCACGTTGCTTTTGAAAACTAGTGGGAAATTTTTACTTTTGACCCCCTCAAAGTACCAACTTGATTCACTTTCCAATCAGAAAAGTTGCTGTTGAAGAAAATCGAAGCAGTTTTACTGTCCTAAAAGGTGATGACTGATGAGTGATGACAGACACAAAAAAAAAAAAATAAATAAATAAAAAAAAAAACACACATCATTGTAAAATCAATACATTCATCGTTCCACTCAGAATCTAAAATTAACACTTCTTGTTGTAACTCTCTGAATTAAGTTACGCTATTATTTATTATTTTACAAATGTTCTTTACAGTAAATTTAATGTACTAAATTATAATTCTTATATAATTGAGTTCTTGCCTGTAAATAAATATAATTATACTAATGCATATTAACATTATTCAGTCGTCATCGTGCACCGTGACGTCGGTCGTCAGTGCATCTCGTGTCACACTGTAGTCGCGTGCCATCGCCATGCGGTCGTCACCACGATCCACGAGACCCGCTGCGAGATACAAACAAAATATTATAATTTATGACATAGGTAATTAATAATAATAATATATGTATAGACCGGAGACTGCAAATATTCTGATTGATATGCTCTATGCCTTATACACGACCGTCTTGGAGTCTTGCATCTGTATACCGTATACTAAATAATAATCCGTATTTTGACACACTTTAGGACACATGCATTTTATTATTGGCAACTTTTAAGGGCGCCAATATTATGTTGTGTCCCGGACTACATAGTTGGTAGATCCGGCAATGGGTATACGCGGTAAACTTTTGTGTGATATTTCAGTCAGTCCAACGTCCGTAATTGTACCCAGTCATTGAGCAGAATATTATTCAAAAACTAAAGACACTGTAAAGCAGGGGTCGGCAACCTCTTTGATGTCTATAGATAGCTCTATAGGGCCAAAAATAAATGTACGATTTTCAAAGGCCACAATTTGAATATAGGTATACTTATATTTTAATTTTAAATGAACATATTGTACAGTCATAATAAAAAACTCAGTTTATTTAAGTTCATAACTGTTGGGCTTATTAATTGAACAAGGTACAAGGTCTTATAACCGAAGCTTTGAGTCTTATACCCGATTTTTTTTTAATGTATTTTGATACGTCCGGTTCGTTCCAGACGATTTTGAGTCTAATAAGCGACTGAACCTTATATCCGTGAGTCTTATAAGCGGCGTCTACTGTATTTACAAACAAACAACGTTTTATTCTGTTTCCAGTTCGTACTATATATTTGTTCGTGATTTGTATACGGTATACAAACTATCTATTTCACTCGCTGGACACATACAATTACGATGAGGGCAACATGCTTTAAAATGTATAGTGTATTCATTATAGGCTAAACCTGTACCTACACTATTACGTAATTCTACAAAACTATACTTGATTTAAAAAACTAGGAGCAATGGATTAAGGATTTACAAAATTATGTAAGTAGGTAGTAGGTGCATAAGTACATAATTATCGGGAACTATTGTTAATTATTATTATTTATTATGATTAATTATATTCATTTTAATATTAAATTCCTATATGTTACCTAGGTATTAATTTAATTTAACCTATTATATCGTAATGACTAAAGTGTAATATCTCAAAACCATTTATTTTTTTATTTATTTGGGAGACAATCATAGCACCATATTAAATTATTATCATATTTTATACTTATAATAAGTATTATTAGTAACATGGATTATAATTAATAATTATTTTGATCATTGAAACGCTCAAATAAACAAGAAATAATAACAATTTTGTTCAGATTTCAAATTTTCCAACAATTTATTATTGTATTTGTGTTTAAAAAAAAAATATTATTATTTTATTTTGTACTTGTATTTTATGTTTTCATTACGTCATAACACTCTGAATTCTGTGGCCAATAAAAAAAAAAACGATCAAAACACGCAAAACACGCAAACCCAGCTTATGTTGAAAAAAAATTTATAAAACCAGTACGCAGAAATATTTTTCTCTCGGTCTTTTACGCGACAACAACTATTCCAAATGCATGTTTACTAACGAGAGGATTTCGGTCGGGAAATCCCGTCGATCGTCTACGCACACACACACTCTCTCTCATAATATTATACACCGGTATAAAAAACTTAACACACGGGCACTGATACTTGTTTGAGTTTGTGTGTGTGTGTGCTTATGTGTGTGTGCATGTGTGAATAATAATATATACGACACGGCGCGGCGGTTGTCCCGACCTCCACGCGCGGAGCCGCCAGTCTCGGCTGATCCGCATTCCTTATTCATCTCGCCACAATAAAAGAACAATAGGGCTGCCGTTTTCCGACAACTATGTGTATAATTATCACTATCCTCAGCAATCAAATACACGTCTTATCAGAAATTAAAAAAAAAAAACATCGATAAACCCATTTTCGTCCACACCTACCGACGTATAATAGTGCCTATAAGATGCCCTCCATACTCTAGTGTGCATTTATATATATAGTAGATATGTTGTACGCACTGCCGCACTGGTTTTAAAGCCTACCCATGTAACTTATAATTACATAATATTATAATTTATAATCATATATGTTACCTGTATGATGGATATATGCTATTTGCTATTATTATAGTATTATACTGCGGTAGCGGCCGGCCCACCAGTAATATGTATCTATGTGTAGTGTGCACCATTGTAATTATACTTATATGTTATATACTTATATGCCCCCCTCCTCCACCACATACCTCATCTATGCCGGGTTTTTCACTATTTATGTGAGCACGGTCATTATAGGTAGCATTTAATTTTTTTTGCATCGAATGTTTTCGCTGAATTTTCTATTAAAATTCATACCAAAACCGCCAAGTTTATTGTTATTTATTACATAATTATAGATACCATGCCCTCCTCAAGATTACTATATATAAGTAAATTATTCAGTTAAGGTAACCTTCGTGGATCGGAGGTGAACTATAAAATATATTACCTTCAATTTCAATTTCCAAGCTCTTCTATATTTAAGC
This sequence comes from Myzus persicae, assembly GCF_001856785.1. NCBI lineage: Eukaryota > Metazoa > Arthropoda > Insecta > Hemiptera > Aphididae > Myzus > Myzus persicae. The sequence continues at coordinate 3,905 of NW_019101341.1, forward strand.
TTTACCATTACATTGTTTACTTAGATGTTCAATTTTATTGACTCGCTTTGCATACATTTCAAACAACTCGTATCATTCTCATGTCATAACGTTTTCCTCATTTTAATCTTTTTTGCTAGAAATGTAAATTAAAACACTCTATATCTATACACTCTACATTATATCTGTATAATGATGTGGTGGGTACAATAATTAAAGTTATAAATTATTGTGAGAGACATGACTACATGAGTGGCGTGAAGAGCCAAAGAGTTAGAAAACAAAAAAAAAAAGTTAAGACTATTTATCAAATTCGTTTTCTTTACGTATTTCACTCATTAGACTATCACTATTTTATTATATTTAAGTTACTTAAGATATTGTTGAACACATAAGCTTAGGGTGATAAAATATATTGATATACATTACCATTATACATTTTCAATGTGGCGTTTCGTGGAGGGTTCTGCGATCTTATCGATTTATGTTAACGAAATTTATCAACAAAAAAAAATTTTTAAATAACTTTTATTTATTTTACGATGTACGTATATAGAAAGTGTATACAAGCATTTGGTGAAAATTTCAGCAAAATATCAAAAATTGTTAATTATGAATTTCTAACTCTAAATAGTACGCAAATATTTTCGTTTTTCCTTATTTTTATTCTCTTTCTCCCGATTATTATTAAGAAAAGTACTGAGCATTTTCAATGTTTACCTCTCAAATGTATCAACTTAAATCTAAAATATTATTTGTTATGTTCTGATGTGAAACACGTTTATGATAAATAATTAGGAAGGTCCAAAGGTGACCCAACATTAGTATGTATTATATTATTGTTATAAACCACGTCAAGTTCAATATTATGATGAGCACAATTGCATTTACCTAAACAAAGCAGGCAATAAAAATTTTGGGAACTAATATTCACACCAGGGGGGGGGGCTAAGCCTCTCGCTAAGGTCACACATACGATTCTCTGTATATTTGATTAAATTGGTGTATAGGAACACGTAATGTAAAATATTTGTCTGTGCCTTGACCTTTTGCTCATTAACAATAAATGACAAACTTGTTCAAATGCCTCCAAAAAATATATTTTATACTCGATGTAATTAAGTAGGTAGGTACACCATAATATTTTAAGTATACATAATTATAAAATTATAGGATAATGCCAACTCTATAATTTTTTATTAACAGCCAACAGGTGATCAATTATAAACATTTGTTTGTTTATGATAATTTACTTCGAATTTCGATTAGGTAAGGAATTTCGTATTATTATTTTCCATACAAATACGCAATTATACATGTCACTTTCTACCAATGATACTATCGTTTTGTGAACTCTTTGAATGCGTTTTAATAGAATTAGGTGGTATGTGAATATATTGTTAGCGCGCACTTATTATATCGGTAATACGCATGTTTGGAATGCATATATTAAACTGGCGTAACCGGCATTGAGCGGGGGGGAGTGAGAGGAAACGTGTGCAACATAAATGTATGCAAATGCGGTTATTTATAGAAATAACGACTCGTCGTTGTGCAGTTATAGTGTATTTTTGTCGCGGAAAACAGAAGAGTTGTTGTCGGTCTTACCTCTGAGGTTGCAGGAGGCGGGAACGACGGTGTTGTTTGTCTGCACTGGGCAGTGGAAATAAGACTTCTAGGAAGAAAACCAGTATCCTATGTATGTATAACTTGTAAGAGCTACTGCTGTGCGATGACAAACAAGAATTCCATACCAATCTTCCCCCCCTCCCCCACCCCTTATGAAATAATAATAATAAACTTCTGCAGGTACACATATGGTTCTGTAAAAACAATTTTGGCAAAACAAAACACATCCACTGTTTAATTATAATAATACTGGATAGTTACGTGACGTAGGAATGTAAAAAAAAAAATACAAATCGAAATGCCAGAGTATATGACGACATATTATATACGTATAAGTGTATATAATTTAATAGTATGTTATGTTTTTACTTAAAAAAACCTACCAGAAGACGTCACTGCAGATGTATACATATATAAGTAAATAAATATTCACGTGGATTTTTAAGTTTGTTATTTTCGAAGAAAAAACATGAGCATCTCCACAAGACGTAACATCGTCTGCCAAAATTAACATATTTTATATCAAATTCAAAATAAATTGGCGTTTTTAGTTAATATGTATACCTATGGACTTATTATAATGTAGGTACTACGCAGTATGCAATTGGTTATAATTTATACATGTTGTAATGAGTAATGACTAATGTTTCGATTTAGAACTCAAATATCAGATACAATTTACAAAGTCAGTACCTATCAGATCGGGAAAATTATGATGACTTGGTTATAATAAATAAATACGATTATAGTATTATACCTATTACCTAATATAATATGAGGTAAGTCCATACGCCGAAGGTAAACTAATTATACGTACAAAGAATAATAGACGGTTAAGGTACTATGAAAAGTTATACATTATTGTGGTTATTTTTTTTATCGTTTAACTGATAGAAAAACTATTATAAAGACATTATTACTGTTAAGAAGTAACGATTTAACCATCGGGTGGCATTATCTTTTAATGGATATTGGATATCATTATAACCATTGTATTATTATAGTTATAATTACAACGATAAACTTGATAAAAATCGAACTACTACTACTACTACAAAAAATAATAATTTAGATGATCAATGATAACTGATGAGACCTTGCCTCAAATGATAACCAATATTGCATTTTTGATAATTTTTTTAAATGTATAATATACTCATTACTCGTACATATAATATAGAAGGTCGACGTTTTGTTTAAAATGTTCTGAGAATTTAAAAATGCCACAAAAACGCCATCGCCAATAAATTTTGTTAAAATATTATTTTTTAAATAATATATTGCATTATTTAATCAGAATCACATTAATCAGAAATGTCCACTAATGGAGCAACGGTGTAAAGCTCCAGAAAAATGACATTATCAAAATCCAAGTCCTGGTTATTACTTTCTCGTCATTACAAATAGTTATGTTTTGGTGAAATTAGAAAATAATATATATACATATTTTAAATAGGTGGATATCTACATGCATTACGTTATAACTATTATGAGACATCGATGAATCATGCCATACCAAAAACCGGAAGCATATTTGCTTTTTTATCATATTGTGGAGATGACTGTAGTGGACTGCTTAAATTTTGATACAAACATACATCACTTTGCGTCATTCAAATAACACTTCGAAGTATAAAATGTTCAACTAATAAAATACTTATGTAACGAACCAGGGACCAATAAATACAAAACATAAATGTACCACACTTTTCACATGAGTACAGAGTAAGAAAACCTGCAGTGGACAGTTGTAATTACAACATACGACCTCTAAATAAAAACAAAAATTAACATTTTTACGCATATTGTATATATATATTATCAGCAGTTCAGAACTTTATAAAACAGTACTTACAACAATTTTAATTCAGCTATTGTTAAGATCATACTAAATACTTAATTACAATTATTAAAATTAACAATATTTATAGAAGTATCTAAATATAAACTCAAATTATTTTTTAATTGGACTTTTACTTTTTATTTTTAAGATTTAAAAGAATCTTAGATTGATAACTCGAAGCTGAATGAAACTATATAAAAGATTTTATAGGTATACTACTATAGGTACTGTTAGAGTGCAGCTAATTTCCGCATAGGTAATGGATCGAAAAATGTGTATCAGTACACAGATTTTTAATGGGATATCCGTTTTCCGCCAAAGCGACCATCGCTGGTTATTACGGGTCCGTTTTCCGCCAAAGGTTATGTTCAAATTTCCGTCAAAATTAATGAATACATTATTTCAGATATTTTTTGAGAACCCCTGTTTTTATATCCATCAAATCGAATCTTTACGAAATCTCACCTCACCTCACCTGTCACCACACCTAGTATAGTCTCTATATCATATCAAGTTATAGAATTTTACAAGTGTATTTCCTAACGTATGCCAGAGCAATATATAGTATATCTAAATTGTTTATAGTCTCCAAACTACATACGTCATACATGATTCATAGACGTAAGTAATATAAAATGTACTTAACAAAACACAAATTGTATGATTAGTAATAATATTATAATTTTTAAGCCAATCATCGTGAGGTATAATAATGCCAAATCCCTGATATTTTATATCATAAAAATTATTTAAAAATTGAAAGTAGCGTCAATATTTTGATTTCATTGTTCTTATATTGGAGAGAATCTAGTTCCGAAATGATAGTATAAATTCCCTCACAGCCATTTTTACTGTAGTACTGAATATAGGATCGGGAAAAGCAATCTATTTAATACAAGTGAGATGTAAAGAAGTCACATTTACCAGGTTTAATACCTACCAAACACAACGCCTTCAAATGATTACGTAAAATTGTCGAGTCTGGTGTCGTGTTTACAAGTGTTTATTAAAATATTTATATCCATTGAATTTTAATGTATTCTTTACTTGAATTTGATGAGTATATAAAGTATACATCAAATATTTAAATATATATATTTATGAGCAGATAGTCCTGTAGTAACTGTCTTTACTGTCTTGTAACGGTTATATATAATTCGATATTCAAGTATAATATTGACCAATGAGGAACGTGTATAATACTGAAAATTGTATCATTTTTTTAAACTTTATTTTGAACATTTACAAATTATTAAAATGTACAAGGTGAAAATGACGATATTTTGAATTTTAAGTGGGGGAGCAATTTAACTATCAACTAACATTTTTTAAACAGATGAATATATTGTAGAGTATAATATTGTATAAAAAGTAACATCATATTATAATGACATATTGTGCAATAATTACAATATCAAAGACGTATCTGGGGAGAGGGGAGGGGGTAAGGAGGTTGAAACCCCCCCGAAATTTTTTCGTGTTATATTATGTGGTAGTAAAATAACTATATAAACTAAAATAAAAAAAATTGTACCTAATACTAAGCGGACTAAACTGATATCAATGTGTGATACTCCGGATACTCGGTGGGTTGAAACCCACAACGGAAGGAATTCAAAGATTATAATAAAATTAGAATACATTCTTTTAGCTTAAAATCCCCCCCCCCCCGAAATTAATTTCCAGTTACGGCCTAGAACAATATCGCTGTTTTTCCGCCATTTGTTAAATCATCGCCATATGTGTTTATTGGTCACTTGAGTATAAGGCTGACCTTTAGTGTACTGTAGGCACTATATTATAACATTACAGTAAAAATTATACTTATTTCTAAAAGCAGTGTAATACCTAGTCATTTTTGTCTAAATCGATCTACAAACATAATCCTAAACTTAACAGGCTATGGCCTATGGGCCCAGAAACATTATTTGGATAGGTACACGTAGACTACAAATGAACTACTCTCTATTCAAGTATAGAATTTGACATTCTTCAAAGTTATACAAACAAGAATAGTCAAGATCAGTCTGTTTCCCAACCGGTGGTCCAAAAAACATTACGACTTATTGAGGAACTATATTAAACTTGATAGTTGATAATGAGGAAAAATAAGTCTTCCTAGTTTTCGTAAAGTTGAAGTGATCTGTGACCTATAAAATATTGTCAAGGTGGTCCGTAGTGGTAAAAAGGTTGGGAAACACTGGTCACTGGTCAGGATGGACAGTTTAGTAACAATAACAAAATTATCAAAAATGAAAAATTGGCCGTTGTCAGATTTCAAATGAAGATAATTTTCAACTCAATTGAATTAACGCTAATAGTTATGGAAGAGTGGAAAAAGCCTAGATCTAGAGTAACAAAGAGAGGAAAGCAAACTGACCAGGAAGCCAGGGCTAGATGGCAGGTCAACTAGCGACTGAAATAAAGCTGACAGTAAGTGCCAAAAATTAATTGTTACTTCAGTGGTAACAAAATTTGACTGACTGAGAATGAGTTTGAATTTTAAATGTGGGAAAAAAGTCTCAATATTTAAGAATGAAAGTCAGAAGCAATAGTTTTTTCAAAATTTTTTTAGGAATTCAATGGAAACGACAACTGATAGGTAGACTCAAAATATAAAATTTGAGAATGAAACTGAAGCTAGCAGAGGAACCTGTAACGGAAAATATGGTTATGATAAAAACATTAATGGCTTTACTTGGTATATATAATCATTTTTATAGTGCTTGGAAGTTGGAACTCTATCTCAGCAGGTGATAAAACATATTTTATATATGTGTAATTTATTTTCATATTATACAGCGTTAGATAAAGGCTTAACATTGTCATCAGATAAAAATTAATGTACGCTTTCGAGAAGCGGATAGATAGTTTGTATCGGTGAAACGTGAGATACGAGAAAAAAATATTTTAATTAAAGTTCAAAGTCATTACACTCAATATAAAAAAGTGCTCAAGCGAATATTGTTATCAAGGACACATTAAGATTATGGCTTGAAACGCTAAATCATCAAAATATAAAGTATATTATAGTATATTAGAAAAACATAATATAAAATTAACATATAACGAAAATCGCTTTTTCTGTAATTCATAAATAATCAGTAAACGACATAAACAAACATTTAAGTCGAGTACAACGAACCCAACATTTATAGGAGAAGCAATGCACGTTGATATTTGTGGACTAATGGCAAGGGAATTGTTGGTGGGTCAAAATAGTTTTTATTATTTAAAGATGATTATTCACATGATAGATTAGTATAATTTATAAAACATAAAAGCGAAGTGAGATTTAATCGAAATATAAATACGTAAAATAAAACTGATAAGTACTGGTTTTATGGTCAAAGTATTACGAACTGATGATGGTTTAGAGATTGTAATCAGAAAAAATAACAATTATTTTACAGAAATATGGGATTAGTTATCAAACAACAGTTCATAGATACTAGAGCAAAGTGGGAAGATCGAAGATTGAATGTGATAGCCGGGTGATAGTAGAAGCAGTGAAGACTATGTGTCTACGTTACATACAAAAAATCAAAATAAGACCCTTTGGGAAAAAAAGTGTTAATACGGCTCAGACGGCTGTCTATACGAGGTTTTATCGATTCCGCCGGCTATCGATTCAACTGACTGTTTATAAAAACAATAACCGATAAATCATATTATTCATATAATACAGTATTTATTTATTTATTTGAATAAAAACAATTCAAACATTGTCATCTATAACGGAAAATATAGCACAATTATAACACTTGAATTATGGCAAAAAAATCAATTAAATACAGTGTAAAATTTGTTAAAATGGTAAAATAATAAAATTTAAATACTTATGCTGGACTGCACGAAAAATGTATTAATTTAAAAGTCCAATAAAATCTAATGGACCAACCATGGGCCACTAAATCATTTATAATGGAGTGGTTCTATTGATAGCTCACTATTGATTCATTAAATGTTTAGTTTTTACAGGTAAAAAAGTCATTTCAGCGCCATTTATATACTTTATGATATTAAAAGACTAGAGCAAGCAAGTGAAGGTAGCCACTAATCACTGTATTTGTTACATTGTCAATACTTTACGAGAGGTCCATATATGACCTCTTGTTGAGTTAGTCGATCGGAGCTGGTAGGCGTAGCGAGCGACTTACTCTGTACTTGTCATACTTTATTGTTCGGTGCTTTTCTTAACTCGTTAAAATACCTAAGTGTAAGATTTAAAAAAAAGATCAAAATTCGTTAAAGCTTCGGTGAGCGGCGGTATAACCGTTGTGATGCGCATGCTTAAAATCAGAAAATCTAAAACTTTGGAAGGATAAAACTTCCAGAACATAGATTTCTGCACACTTTTTTGCAAATTCGTTCTGAACTCGTTCAAATACATATGTCAACAATATTTTATTTCCTTCATAACATATAATATCTTACCATTTTTACGAGAGTGGTGTTTATTTTATTAACATTAATTTAAAATTCTGCTGATTTCGTAGGTACGGCCATGGTCATATTGGCCTTACACGTAAACACATCTATGATAACAGGATCATTAGGTCACTTGTATATAAGGCCGACTTTTAGCGTACTGTAGGTACTATAGGTTAGGTTAGGTACATTATAATATTGCTTATTATTTATCAACATATATATATATAACGTGAATTAAAAAAAATTTAACATTTAAAACTATAAGTTAGAAGCTGAAATAATATCTACAGAATGGCGACAATAGTCTTGCTATTATTAATTTCTCAGCTTATAAATTATAATTTAATTTCGTGTTTAGTTACTGATCACCAAATAGTAACTTGGAATTCAAATGGCTACAAACTCCCAAAAGTTTTTGCTTTCTTGGATAAGAATCCACGTATACATTCAGTTTTTGTGCAAGAAAGTGGAAATGTTGAATCTGAATCAAATAATGCAGGAACTCCAGTACCGAAAACTAATTTACCAAAAGTATAAGGATTTTTAATTTTGATACAATTATTGTATAATATATTTAAATATTTGATATTTTTTAATTTTTTAAAATATTTTAATTTATAGTTTAATGTCTCAAATATAATTTTTTTATATTTAATTAAATATAATAATCATATTTTTATAATTATTTTATATTAAAAAAAATGATTTTTTTAAATAGTTTGTTATTGCTGACGTAGAAGGTGATATCGAATGTACGAATTATGCTGACTTTATTAAAGTCAAAACTGTAACGACATTTCAAAACGGGCCGTTTTATATATATTATTCACCTGCATCCCCCAATGGTAAGTAACATCAAATAATTTCAATAATACCTACAATTTTCATATTATTTTGTACTTCTATTATCTAGTTACTCCCAAAATTAGCATAACTATTGTAAGCAGACATTTAGCTAGAGAGATAATACTTTTTCCAAGTCAACACAATCATAAGAGTGTATGTCACGATCGTGCTTATACTAACCGCCCTATTATTGGATTGGTTTTACAAAATAATCAAAATAATCAAAAAAATTATGATATTATTTTAAATATTCACGCGGAACCAACTAGAAAACGTAACGAAGTGATAACACAATTGAAAATTATCAGAACTTATATGAATACCATTAGAAAACCTACTTCATGGTTGTTAGCCGGTGATTTTAATCAATTACCTGAAGACATTATAAGTGAATTAAAATCTCAAGAACAAATAGTCACACCAAATGATAATACTCATGCTACTCATATTCTCGATTTTTTAATATATGGTTCCCCTGATGTTCAAATTTTTTCGAAGATGAAAAATTCTCAATATAAAGGAGAAATAGTGGAAAAGGATTTGATTTCAGATCATAAAGCCGTGCATTTTTTTAAGTAGTTAGGTAATTTTTTATTAATGTTTATTATTTTGGTGTTAGCGCATTGTATTCATCAAATATTTGTGAATTTTATTATTAAATTTATTTTTATTTAACATAATAATTTATTAAGTAGGTACCTATATTTTACTATGGTCTGAATGACTGAATTTTGATGATTGATGATTGTCTATAATATAATATGATAGCCATTACACCATATTCAAAATAATAAGTACCTATTGTATATTTAAATAATTAAATTATATTTCATAGGTAACATGTATTTTTTAAGTTATTTATTTAAGAATTTTAAATGTATTTTCACTCACAAAAAAAACAAATATGAATTGTACAATTGAGAAAACTCGGGGTCATAGAATAATCATTTTTGATAAAATAAATCGTTTATAATATTTTACTGTATACCGACTATTATAATTTGATAATTAATGTATTGTCTAATATGTACATTATAAATCATTATTTATCATTGCAAATATAGACAATATATGTATAAATATATTCAAATATTTAATGATGTTATCCTTAGACTTTATAATGTAATACATACAAATTATATTCTATGCTTATCTATACTTATAAAATATGATTCTCAATATATTATAACCCACGAAAAATGTATCTATATTGTCTTTATCTACGTAATATATATCTATTTATTATGTATTTTTTTATGTAGTAAGGATGTTGAACTCAATAAAATTGTATTTACGACATTGTATTTATAACTTAAGCATAATACTGCATATTATTATATATTGCAGTGAACCAGTTCAGCTGTATCCGCGAGTATGATGAAATATTAGATACATATATAATGATATGATATGTTGTCTATGTTTTATTGTGAATCCCATGTCACTATTATACTATTATTGTTATTTTTTATTATTATTATTATTATTATTATTATTATTATTAAATTATAACTTTTCACAAGATAGTTATTGTTAAGCATATGCTAATATAATTTATATATATTTATAACTAGGTATTCGTATGTACAATATTAAATACCTACGCATTCTGTATGCGTTATTAAATATGTTTATACATATATATATATATATATATATATAGTATACCTTCTGTATGGTATGTAGGTATACCGCGGATCTTGGTAAATGTCAAGGACTTCGGTGCAGCGTGCGGAGTGGTGTTTGTGTATATACCTGTATAGTTTACATGCGCGTGCGTGTGTGAAAAACCGTTCTGATTTTTCCGGAACTTGGCGCGCTTATTGCAGGCGCCGCCAACAGACGCGCATGCGCAACCGTTTCGGCGCGACGGCCTGGCGTGCCGGCCCCAGCAGCGGTTCCGTTGCGTATAATCACGATCAGTGTGTTTCAAGACGCGCACAACGACGAATTGCCACGACCGTCCGTCTGCTGCAGTACATACGATTTATTTATCTGAACAGTGAACACGATGAGAACGTACGCTCTCCTATGGCCCTTGGCCGCATTCCTAGTGACCCGGACCTCCGGGTCGGCCATTCCGATGTGGGAATTCCTCAGTCGAGGAGAAAAGGTAACTTTTGGAAATTAAATCGTTTTATTGATATTCGTTCGTGAAGTATACATTTATATTTGATTATAATATATTTATGTATACAATATTATATATTATGTTATAGGTTATAATATATTCAAGATAATATATTACATTTACGTTGTGTGTTTGACTTTATTTCAATAATACCTATAAACAGTTAAATATAATTTACATATTAAACATACTATTAGGAATAAAGTAGAAATGATTTATTGGATTTGAAAATTATAAACTCATCTGGACCTCCAACCGATTTATTTTAACCGAAAATATGTATATATGTATAAATACGTGTGTCCTGCAGTGTCTAAAATGTCTTATAAAGTTATAAATATGTATATTCTATCAGCTGTCTATACTTATTTTTTATCGGGTGAAGTGTAGGTATCCTGTATATGTTAACATGACGATATTCGTTAAATAATATATTATTGTTCGTTTTAGTGAAATTAGAAATAAAATATAATATGTGGAACGTACCCACACTATAGATTATAGGAAAAATATGTATGTGTTTAAATAAAGATATTTTTTATTATTATTTCGGATAACTATACAACTAGTAGCTATATAAGTACCTATAATATTAAATAAAAAAAACTTTTAAGACTGAAAACACCATGTACACCGACTTGCACCATTTGACATCATTATTCTGTTAACTGTACATTCAGATTATTCGCGGTATCGATCATTGTGCCAATTTATTCACAAAACAGTTATTATAAATAATCGAATATAACATAGTTATACTAAATCGTTATTGAAACGATGAAAATTGTACCATGATCATAAACAATTGAATTGACTATTCGGATAAAAGTGTGCTGTTAAATATTGATCACTTATTCAACTTATAGTCTATTTATATTAGTCATGCAAGTGCACAAACGCAATGAGGCGTAAAAAAGTAGGTAGTTGCATTATGTGAATTTTTCCCCTTACACCATTTAATCGAGTTAGCGTATATTATCAAATCAAATTGTAAATTGGTTCTTCTGTTAATAAAATTCGATCCCCCATCAAGTTTAAAAATCTTGAATGCACCACTGCTGACACTGGGACGACTGGAATGATTGGATGATCCGATCCAGAGAATTAGATTATAGTTCATGAACCTACTTAATTTGGATTTACTCTTTAAAAAACATGCCAATCTTCTTTTCAAATAATACTCAACCAATACTTGGGAAAAAAATTGGTTCAGCGATTATAAGATAACCACTACAATAAATATTAATATCTATTCAAATATTGCATGTAAAATAATATAATATCTAATGGTTTTTAATCTATTGATAACTGATTTTTTTATCCTTTCCCTGCTTTTTACAATTGAATAATATTTATATGAAAACATTTCATAAAAACATGTTATATTCTACTAATAGTTTAGTATTCTATTGTAATGTAGGTAACAGTTATCAAAATGTTAACAACAATAATAATGAAATAAAAAATAAAAATCACACTAGGTATAGTAGTGTAGGTACCTATACACATAATATTATTACTTGTTGCTTATCACTGAGTTACGCACATAATTCAAGTATTTAATATGTTATGCTATTATGGTAGGAAGTTTATATGTTTTTAAATTATATATTTTATGCAATATATTATATACTTTTGTAAAAACTATAATGAATTATGATGTACTTAATTTTTTTGTCCATAATTGGGTCAATGACCCTACCAATATTCTTTTTTGTCGCTTCGCTTGTCCGCTCAAATTTTGTATCAACACCCTAATATTATATTAATAATATAATATACAATAAAATTCTAGATTTCCATGTAAATAACAAAAAATAGGTAGGCATTGACGAAAATATTAAATTATAAATGCATTTTAAAGTGTTCTGCGGACTGCATTGTTTTAATTTTACGCATAGATAACTAATATGTGATTTTCAGTACTGCGCTGTCTAGCGTGTCTATACTTGTTAGAGTTTGTCTACAAATCAGTTAAAATATAAGTCTTATTCTGCGTTATTTAAGTGAGAGTTTCTGTAAAACACTAGATCTAAATAAAAAATAAACATAATAAACCTAAAATGTTTAATTAATATTTTTCTGCATTTATAAAAAGACTGAATTAAATTTTTTTTAACAATGGTATCCATATAATGCTGAAATGTTTTTAAATTGGTTTTATTTTCTACCCAGTTTTGTGCGTACCTGTTGACAACCGAAGGGGCCTAAATAAAATATTTCAATGTCGTTTTCACACGATAACTGGTTCCATATAAACCTACGTGGGCACAATAGCATCCGTCCTCATTTTGAACAATGTTCGTACTTATAAAATATCGTGGTTAGTTATTAGTTATTACTTATAAGTTAATTACTCATTATTTATTAACTATTAATTATTACTTGAACTTTAGGCAGCCGTTAAATCTAAATAAAACAAACATGATTGATTTTATAAAAAAAATGTATAAATTCATAAATCGTTATTGTAATTTGTATTATTAATTATTTTGTTATTGATGATTGATGAGTGATGACACAAGTACCTACACGTCTAGTCACTAGTGATTAATAACATAAAGTAAACCATCAGCAAAATTTACGATTTGCCGGAAGGGCAACTCTCTGTACATAATATTATGTACCTACATAGCTTAATACATTATGGGGGTACTGGAAATCATGGTCAACAGGAAATATATTTTATTTTATTACAAATATTAAATAAGACATATTAAGTTATTGTGTTCTAAAGAATAATAAAATTTTAGTGTAGCACGTAGGTGCAATAAAAACTCATCGTATTTTAAATTATACTTGGCACATGCAAAATATATTAATATATATTATAATATTTTGATAATCCCGTCTCTTTAATCTTTATTATGAATTTTTCTCTCAAAATCTTTATGTAAAATATATTTTGTAGGTAAGTTAGACGTTATCATTATTCAATTAAAATATGATTTTTACAATATAAATATGTGTTTATATATGATTTTTTTAACGATTACTAGAGTGTATGTTTAATTTTAGGTGAATTATTTTTACATTTTACTCAAATGAAATTTAAATATAAAATTACCTATGCAATTTGTGAAGCGATTCCATCTTTTATGTATGCATTTAATTTAAAATTAAAGAAAAAATGTTTTTTGTTAGAATAATTTTTTTATTACAGATACAAATTATAATTTTTATTAAATTGAATAATGTAACTATTTCAGTTAAATAAGATGTAAATATTATTCGTTTGATTTTTATCAGAAACAATATGCCAATACATTTACTCATTCAATTTCTATTTTATAAATATATCATTTTTATATTCCTTCTTACTATCTACTAAAAAGTAAAAAGTATTATGTTATTTTAAATATATGTATTGGTCATAAGCATGCTCGACCCATTTTATTCTTTGACAACGCATTTATGAAAATTCTGATTTCTGACGTATAAAGTTATATAGCTCAGAAACGAATAGTTTGAATTTTAGATTCTTTACATCAATTTTTAAAAATAAAAATTCTTACTCAATAATATGCAGTAAAAATAGTGGTTCTCGCTTAAGAAAACAAATTTAGATTGTTAATTATAGAACACTTATTTGAATGGCATAAAAATAAAAAGAAATATATTTTTTTTTAGTTTTGTCAGAATTTGAAAAAAAAATGCTTATCTTAATGAAAAATTAGGACAAGTAGGGTTATCTGTATATAAACACAATTTTAAAGTATAAATATATTATGTCACAGTAATGTTCATTGTCCAATCATTGTATTATATATATAAAGATTAAAGTTATATGTATCTAGTATCTATATTTACAAAATTATATTTTATTATTTTTTTATTTATATCAATCAAGAATATACAAACGTTTAATAAATTACTTGCATTTTACTTAAAAATACACATACAAAGTAATTTAAAAACTAAAAAGGCGGTAAAAAAATTAATATTTTATTTTTAAAACGTTTTTTGTTATACCTTAATTTTACTTAACAAAATACTAAATTAAATTATTGTATTTTATAAATAAATTATTTAAAAATTGAGCGTAACACTAAGTTTTTCGGGATTTTGAGATTACAAGCAGTAAAAACCAGATATACCAACTGTATGTGTTGTTGACATTATACTATATATAAGATATAAGAGGTGTAAGTGGTAATACTGGTATAGTAGTATCACAAAATATTAGAATATTGAAACATTTTAACTTTCTCTATGCACCTTATATAGGTTATCTTAATCATTATCCTCGAAGAATTTCATATATCACTCTTTAAGTCACATTTTGTTGATTATTATATACATAAATACAATAAAAGTTATTGGTTTGTGGCGACTGGCGAACCGGAGATGTGATCCAGGAGTCTGTACATTTAAAATTCGTAAGAGAGATAAAAAAAAATCTGGTTGACAATATACCCGGATCTACGGGCATATTAAATGAAAATATAGTATCGTTACACGATTTCCGTTCCATATTACTTTAGGATAGTGTCATTTACGGTAACAATGATGGTTCGAACAATGGTTACAATTGTTTATATTAATAAAAATGTACTAAAGGCATTGGATATGACCGAATCCTAGACAATAAATATATTGAGAATAGTGTCACCAGTACTCACCTCTTAACCAAGTTATTTAATTAATGTATACTGTGTACTTTATGGCATATTTTTTGTTGGATGATTTTTCCATAGCTGATAGTTGATACTTTATATATTATACATAGTTATTCGTTCCTCACATATATGAATTTAATTTACGTAATCACGTATAATAACACCTACGATGATATTATTATATTATGGTATGTATATTTTATTAAAAAAATTATCTAGTTAAGCGTGCGACGCACTTTATAATATTATACATTTTAATATAAACAAATAACATAACCACTTCCAGACAACAGCGGTCAACGGATATCTACGATACAGTATATGTGCATCGTATAATATATTATATTATATTTTGTTTTTGTTTACGTTTCCGACGGGTCACTCGAGCTTAATATTCTTTAAATTGTTTTTTGTACATTTACTGTTTACTTTTCATACGATATTACGATATCTGATTGTCACCACCATATTTTAAAAGCACCAAATGGCTACTGTCGAGTACTCGGAGTGCCAATATTTTACAGTAGGTACCTACCCTTAAAAACTTCTCATTTTCATTATTATTTTAATATTAATATTTACTACAGTACTATAATATATTTAGATGAATACATTCAATAATAAAATAAAAATGTTAAGTTGTGATATTTGTTAGTCCATTAGACTTTTAGAGTATAGGAATAATCTATATAAGTACTAATTTGGTAGTGACTTGTAATAAGCTATCATTATTCAAAAAATAATTATTATTAGTATACAATATAACGCGAAAATAAATAACAATACAATAATATAAATACCAAAACAACGATTCAAAAAAAAAAATTTTACTGTAAATAAAATAAAAATATTTACTTATATAATTGACAAATTCTCGTTTATTATTTATACCTCTCACCTATAGATATTTATCCGCCTACTATTTATATTTTATACAACAATATTATTGTATATACTGCAGTAAATCTAATAATCTATACGCTATAAGTCGCTATAAGTATGTACAGTAAATACTAAGTAGGTAACTATTTCAGTTTTACAAAATCTTAAATGTATATTGTTGTTTTCAGAAGGTTTGCGTAGTTGAATTACAAACAGTAAGGAATGTAAATTTTAAAATAATATCTTTGCTAAACAGTAATTAACTATTTTCTACTTAAAGTTATTCAGTATCTTTTACTTTTTAGATATTTAATTCACCACCATAATTTCTATAATACATTATACATAGGCAAACTAAAAGGAAAGTTAAATATTATCATTCTTCATTGCTAAAAAATGTGAGTTTTGTATTCGACTCTAATTCAACATAAGTACCCAGTATGTCATTTAATATATATAAATATAAATTATAAAGTTAAGTACACTTAACTAGTTGCATATAGTTTAAATAAGTAATTATATTATTTTTAAAAAAACTACAGCATTATAGGTAGGTAACTATATAGTCATTAAATTACCCCATAATTTATTATTGACGTTCAAGGAGACTTTCCCTAATGTGATTCTTATTCTTCTTATTATTTTTTTTTTATGAATTATAGTCATTAAAAATTTGAGAGTAATTGTATAGTACATTTTAATACATATATGTAAGTACTATACATTTACCGTGTCCATTGTACAATAATGCTGTGCATTTCGTAAAGTGTAGCATACACGAACCCGTTATTTTTAAAATCCATAAGACACGAATTTATAAATAGGTACCTAGGTTCCTCCAAGAAACGTGACGAAAAACTGCAAGTGTACCAGCCTTACTTGTAATTTTGAATAGAATCTGACTGTCTTCATAAAAAAACCATTTAAGATTTTTTCAAATGAATTACAATTGTTATGTACCCATGCATGTCGTACTTATATTTGTGCTGTTCTTAATTGTTTTTTGATATTTTATATATATCTTTTGATATTTGTGGTATACAGTTTGATTTGCCTAGCAATCTAACATGCTCACCCCCATTCCCCCTTTAATGAGAATTTATTCAAAATTCTGATTTTTGTTTTGAAGTATGCATGTGTTATGCATATTCTCACCATAGGATGGTATAGCATTTTTAAATATTTGAAAATATACGTAAAATGGTCCATACTTAAAAATGATTAAGAACCCGAATTTGAATAAATTTATTGTTAAAGGAAAAATAGGGGTATAGCCCATATAATATATTACAATAACATTATATATATAGCAATGTAGATATTCATTTATTTAATACATTTAAATGATACCTGCATATAGAAAAATCACATAAAAAATGAATAGTTCTACATAATTTTCTCACAAATTACAATGTTTTATTATGTCAGTGAAGGTTGAATAATTTTATTCGAATATTTGTTAAAATTACCATACTTGTAACAATTATATCGTTGGAAGATTTGTAAATATATTTTATTGTTTACGCCTTTTGGCTTCAGACTTCCGTAAAGTATTATTTTATTACGTTTCACGCAATCTTATGAAGCAAACATTATTGAAACATCTAAAATATTTATGATAAGTATTAATTTACCAGCTTAATTCATACTGCCTATAATTGGAGGTGTAATTTAATTTTTAATTGAGAGTAAGTATATAATATACCAAAATATGAAATTACAAACACATGAAGGATATACCTCCATAGTTCCGTTCACAGTTCGCATGTATTAAATATAATACGTACGACCTAGGTATACTGTATGACGTACCTACATAATAAAGTATTGGAACAAGATTTTATGATTTTTAAAAATATAATTCATCATGTATTTTATAATAATAGTTATTAATATAGATTAATTTTCAGATAAATGTATAACTTTTGACTAAAGTCAAATGATTGAGTTTTTTTTTAAATTCATAATTGATCTATACACAATGTAAAAACCATTATAAGTGTAAAAATATATGTCTATGTAAACATTTTCCAAGAAGCGTTTATAATATGTGTACCTATGTTAACAAGTTTGTTCTCTTTTTTGTTTTTTTAGATGAGCCACTTATTCAACATGTTCGTGAAACAAGTAGCCGACTTTTGTGACTCATCTTCTATGCCAGGTAAATTTTTTCTTTTGTATTTACTGTACTTTATAATTACAATAGACATGAGCTACTATTTATTAAGTAGTTTAAATTGTATGTAATATGTTTATATTGTATATGAGTACTATAAATGTTACATTTGTAACCAAATAACCTATACTAAGTAGTACAGCCATTATAGGTACCTTCTACTTTTATACAGTCTTATGAATCATGTTGGGCGGTCTTTGCGGTTGCTTAAGCAATATTAATATGGCTGAGAGAGTGGAAATATTATAATAGGTATAAACCAGATACATATACTCGTAAAACGGCGCGTTTTATTTGTTGGTTTTGGTCTACATATAGTGCATAAAAATTATAAATTTTAATTTATCAATCTGTATTTTATTTATAGATATTGATTTCAAGTCTCGACTGTTGTCAAATAATTTGTGTTTATGCTATTTGTACATAATACATATACTTATATTATATTTATATACAATGTAATATTTTGTACCTATGTACATACAATACAAATTACAATGTATATATAAATATACATAAATGTCAAATCATAAAAACTAAATAAAAATGTTACCTAACCTACATTTTATGCTATATAGATAAGAATGTAAGATAACTTGCATTTTTTTAAAAACAATTCAACCTTTGGTCTATATAAAATATCTAGGTACATACCAACATGGTTACAAATATATTGGTTTTCAAGGTAATTCCTGGTAGTATTCTTACGAAATATTATTATATAAATAAACATCGTGACTTATAATTTATAAATCGTTTATTTTTCTGTGATCGTTCGTTAAAGTCTCCTGGGTTCATCGTCGTCAAATTAATTTGCATGTCACTATGAAGGTTATTGGCTCTTGCAGGTCATGGCTACCGCACATAAAATATATAGAAAAATTAAATTCCTTTTATACATACTCATCTACTACATATTATTTAAGTAGGTACAATTTTTCCAATCATCATTCTAATTGATTTGTAGTAATATTTATGTTTTTACATTTCCTGTTCATCATATATAATAATAGCTTAATATGTCAATCCATCATAATAGGTATCTTATAACAACAATAATTTTATAGTAATATAAATTATACAAATTTATAAAATAATTATACTGCAGCTGTCAAGAATTAAATATAATATGTTTATAGTTTCTGTTTGCACCAAAATTGTATATTATTTTATGGACCGCTGAATCATGTTTAAGGGGCCATCATAGCTTATTACTGTATTGATTGTTAAATATTTAGTGTCTTAGTAATTGTTCACGCAACGCAGAATTAGGTATTATCAATCAATAGCCAACCAACTTTGCATACCTATACTCAATATTGTTATGTCTTATTGTCTTGCCATATACATATAGGTACCTACAACATTATTATATCATCTCACGTATTGAAATGTTGATTTTTTCACCATGTTTTTTATGTGCCTAGGTAATCTTAGATATCTTGTAGGTATAAATGTAATACCATAACCTACTAAATATACTACCATGTAATTACATTTCTTGTTAGTAGGAGCAACATAAATATAGACAATTATAACAAAGTACACATATTACTAACTATATATTAATTGTAATCTCGTATAAATAACTAATATTTTTATTATGTTGTTTTTTGTTTTTAGACTGTAATAAAGTATTATTGGTTTATGGTTTAACCAACTTGGCGAAGATGGGAGATGATAGCTTAGACAAAATGGACCCCTATCAAAGAGGATCGAGAATAATGAGTATGTATAGTATACCCATATTTAACTATTTTAGTAACATTATGTAAATAATGTCAAATAAAATAAACACATTAAAATAGAAAGTTATTTTTATTGTTTATTCTCGTTATTATTTTAGTATGGGAATCTATGATGAAAGGAGGTTTCTATACTTCTCAAACAACCAACAAATCGGAAGAAGAGCTCAATGACCCATTAGGTAAATATCATAAGATGATACACTCATGCAGACTCGTATGACCTAAGCATACATGCTATGTATTTACCTTCGGTACATAAAATCTGACTTATTTGTTTATGTCAACTTTGTATAGAAACAAGTGGTGGAAACGATTTGGGTTCCGCGTCGAATAACGTCGAAGAAATAGCTACTCCACCAGGTGGTTATATCATCGGACCAATGGTTGTGAGAGTAATGCCTGATGGTCGGCCAGTACCCGGTGACTCTCAGAGGCCTCTGCCCAAAGACGAAGACGCAGAAGAATTCATAGCCATGCGATCCAAACCTATGCCTTCTATGGTCGACATGCTTGGTCAACGGAAACAACAAACACAAAATAGGAATGCTGTGAGACCATTTAGGTATACGCTTAAACCAATAAACTGATACTTCCAATAATGCGTCCTCAGCTGCAACTTGGTACAGTTTCAGATATGATATTTATTTATTTTTTTATTTATTTGCGACGAATTGCAATTGTAACTTTTCTATCAAGTACAATATTTGTAATGTATATTGTTACGAAAAAATACTTCTTCTTGTAAAATTCTATTTCGTCTTTTATAATTATTATTATTTTATTTTTTAATTAGGTTTAAACACGTTTCAGGGTCCTAAATAATTGTGTATACAATTTTTTTATTTTTAAATTTTTATTTTTAGAGTGATACTATTATTTATTAATTTAAAATCATTTTAATTTATTTGTAAATAGTACTGTTAGGTACCATTGTTGTGATATTTATGTTGAAAATTAAGTAAACATTTTGATAAAAATGCTTTTGTATATTATTATATTATTTACCTACCTCTAATATAATATGTGTGAATTGTGTTATATTATGTTCACAAACATTTCAACATATAAAGAGTATACATTTTATAAGATATAATAACTTATAAATAATATAAGTGCTTATATTGTTCAGTTTATACGTGAACGAATATACCTATTAATTGGCTATAAATAACAATAGTGGATGAAATTTAAAACGCTACTTACATACCTACTATCATAAAATAATTAGTTATAACTGCTAACTAGCTGTAATATCCGATTACGGCGGGTTGAAATTAATCTATCTACTTATTCGTTTTCGGCTTTTCCATAAAATAATACAAAAGGTACCCTTCACAATCGATTTATCATTTACGAGGCCTTTCCCAGACAAACAGACATACATGTCATACAGACGCAGAAAAATGTATCTGTATGTGTTTCGGGTAATATAACATATTTAACCGTGCACCGTGTACGTTTAAAAATCACAGCGAAAATTAAATTTAAATACTTTTAACACTTTGTAGATCAACAATAAATGCTGAATTTTTTTTCCACCACTATAATTTATTATTTATTGGATGAATTTTAAAATCATGAAATTTTAAATTGGAAGTTTTTTAACATATTTATAAGGACCGTGACTAATAAGTCCCATCGGTCATCTAGAGAGTATACTTAAAAGTCCCTATGGTCCATTACGACTGTAAAATATAGATATCTATAGTTTATGATTTAAATTATCAAAAACATAAACTTAAAAGTTATAGTTATACCTAGTATTAAAAACTAAATGGTCAATTTTTTTAAATTGTAGAGTTTAGTTAGAACATGGAGTGGTTCCGATGTCAAAAATGTATATAATTTATAATATAATATTCTTTAAATTATTGTCAAATGTAAATCAGTCATAACTCATAGTCATAAATAAAGCATAA
This sequence comes from Myzus persicae, assembly GCF_001856785.1. Classification (NCBI taxonomy): domain Eukaryota; kingdom Metazoa; phylum Arthropoda; class Insecta; order Hemiptera; family Aphididae; genus Myzus; species Myzus persicae. The sequence goes on from NW_019101341.1 coordinate 26,111, forward strand.
TATAACATAATAGTAATAATACAAAAAAATAACTACTATTATAAACAAATATTAACACATTATTTTAAATGATATTCATTAGAACAAGGTTTCTTTTCGTTTAGACATAAAAACCCATTGCAGGTTAGAACATCTACACTTAGTACATGGTTTAAATTCTACATTTTTTTCACTGCACACTTCACATCTACCCTTTGGTTACTAAATTCTTATCAGTGTGCCTAAGTTCCCTAACCTCACTTCTAAAGGTGAAGAAAATAACTGTTTGCCTCTTCTCAGTTGTAAACATAGTCTACCTTTTGAAGTTCCTGGAGATGTGTCTGTTTGTTTTATTAGGCCACATTTACACTGTGTAACTAATCCCTGAACTACTGCTCTTCGAAATTGTAGAACACTTAATTTAGTATCATTAAGTTTGTTATTAATTACAAATGAATTTACAAATATTTTATCGATAACACCCCAAAACAATCTATGCAACCATTTTATTGATTTCTATAAACATTATAAAAAGCTCTTAATTGATCTGCTTTGTCTACTCCGCCCATGTATACTTATTATAATCGTTAACTATAGGAACTATAGGAAATTTGATGTTTTTTTATGTTCCATCATGTTAAGTTTGCAATACACCATTTTCATCAGCACCATGGAAATTAGATGCCAAGTGTGCAATTCTGTTATCCATCCACTTATATACAGTAATACCTACACGGGCTACACGGGATATTATATGCTTCTATCTAATGTTTTATAATCAGCAAGAGGAGGAATACCTTTTCTATTAGATATAGAGATGAAAAAAATTATCAAAAAACATCTTTATTCCAATAAGGTTATTTTTAACCTCACCCAAACCAAAATCAACAAAGTCATACAGTCATGCTTGTTGACCAATAATCTTTCCAGGATGGTGAACTATTATATCCCATTACAAAATTAAAATCAATAAAAGCTTTCAATTCTTCAATTCTTAGGTTCAAAGTTTAAGATTTTTAGGTTTTGTCGAATTGAACGATCTAAATGCTCAAGCAATGTGTGATGACATAATAATTTAAATAATGTTGGTTTGGATATTTCAAATTGTGTAAGTCAATCATATGATGGTGCGTCAGTAATGTCCGGAGCTTTTTCTAGTGTTCAAACAAAAATAAGGGGATTAAATCTGTGTCCGTATTGTTATGCTCGTAGGTTAAACCTAGTTCTAGTTGATGTAACGAAAAATATTCAAGAAGTAGATGAAATACTTAGTTTATTAGAACTAGAAGCTATTTATGCATTCCAATCGGTATCTACAATTCGCCATCATGCTTTTCTACAAGAAATTAAGTATAAAGTACCTACCACAACATTGTGAAACAAGGTGGGTTTCAAAACACAAGGGTATTACATTTTTAAAAATTATTTAAAAAATCATTTTATTGATAATTTAAAAGTTCTTAATGCATTTAGAGAAAGTACTAAAAAACAAGAAGCTGCAGAGGCAAAGGGTTTGGCCGTACAGTTTGCTAAGTTTGAAGTTATCATAATAATTGTGTGCTTAAACGAAATATTAAATATCATTAATTGCTTATCAACTAACCTGCAAATCAACTACTCTTGATGTAAAACGTTGTACATTATTAATTAATGCAACAAAGCAACAAATATTAGAGTACGTCATGATGAGAAGTTTTTTGAACTATATGAGCAATCATTGATTATTGCTCAAAATTCTAAAATACCTACGCCATCAAGACATTAAGTGATTAATTTGTCATCATCAAATAGAACACGACAAAATTCAAGAACTTTAGCCGATTATTGTGTAACTATTACCACTGGTAAAAGAATGGCTTAATCATCTGATGACATGAAGACAGATCAAAAAAGAATATTTTTTAATATTTTGGACGTAATATATTTCGAAATAAACCGGCGTTTTAATACAAATGATAATATGTATACAACTTTAGAAGCTTTAGACCAAAATTCATCAACATTTTTAGACGGTGAAATAATTTGTTGTTATGCTGAAACATTTACATTTTATCGATCAAATGAACTTATTACCAAATTAAAATACCAATGTCAACTAGGAAAAGCCTTATTTTTATCTGTACTTATCTGATATTTTTGAATAATATCAAGAAGTAAAAAAATGCAAAGTTGGATTTGTAGAATTAACAAAAATGATTGAAAATGTTTTGGTAGTTCCAGTTTCTAGTGCCTCAATAGAAAAGACTTTCTCGACGATGAAAAGAGTAAAAACATACCTAGCGTCAACGGTGACAAGTAGCAGGGGAACGGAAAAAAAGTCTCGGGGAAAAAAAGTCCCGGAAAAAAAGTCTCCGGAAAAAAAGTCTCAAAGAAAAAAAGTCTCGGTGGAAAAAAAGACTCAGGGAGTAAAAGTTATATTTTTATAAAAAAAAATATGTCATTAAATCATAGTCGTATTTAAAAAATAACACATAATATTACATAAATATAATAATATAAATAATATAAATTATTATCGTTGTAGCTTAATATTTTGACCTATAGCTTTCAAAAATCTTTGAGTTCAATTTTATTGAATTTTATTAGATTGAACTCGTTGTCATTGCGATACCGATTCTCAAGACCCAGTTCTTGTATTTTTCGGTGGGTGCTTTGTGTGAGATGATAAAAACAACCACGGATATGTTCACCTAAGATATTTTTTGCAGCTTTAATCACAGCAATTTCAAAATCCATATTTATTATTTATATTATTATATTTATGTGATATTATGTGTTATTTTTTAAATACGACTACGATTCAATGACATATTTTTTTTTATAAAAATATAACTTTTTTCCCTGAGACTTTTTTTCCACCGAGACTTTTTTTCTTTGAGACTTTTTTTCCGGAGACTTTTTTTCCGGGACTTTTTTTCCGGGACTTTTTTTCCTCGAGACTTTTTTTCCTACCATCCAAGTAGCAGACTAAATAATTTAATTTTGCTGTTTATTGAGAGAGAAATAAGTGGAAAATTCATAGAAAATCCATCTGCTGTAATTGACTAGTTTGCATCAATGAAAAAGAAAATTGGAATTTTCAATCTAAAAATATTTTAATAAAGCCATATCATTTTTATGAATTTAATTTTATACTATTAGTTTTAACACATAAAATAAATCCATGTAATATGCCTAGGTATAATAAATGTATAACATAAGGCAGTATTCTGATACTTTTATATTTTATAAAAATATTCATTGGTAATCCTTACATCAAAATATCGGACCTACCAAGAAAAAGTGTCTAGCTACGCCACTGATTAACAAGCTAAATCGATTTTGGTTTTTGATGTAATTTTAAAAGAAAAAGTTTCACTGAATGTTCATACCCTTTTTTATACACCAAAAAATGATTAAAATGTTCAAAATATTTTGACTCGTGTTAAACTATTTATAAGTATATGAAATTTTCGATGATTATTGCTGCTTTTTTTTTAATAATGTCCATAAAATTTTTTCATTCGGTCTTGAAAACTTGAAAATGTAATACTAAGTTCTTCGTAAGTTTTAATTAGTGGAAATAAAAAAATATGAGTGTAAATTCACAATTTTTTTTATGAGCTTTTAAATTTTGAATTTTGATAAAATTTGCAAATATCACAGATATAAATTCACTTTAGCTAGCCAGCATTAATTTTTTTTTTTAACATACGTATTTCAACAAGTTAAGAACGATGGTGCAAATATAATATATACTTATGTTACTTTTACTTTCCATCGAGTCTGGCGACTCACAATTTCAAAACTAATGGTTTATTCAAAATTATTGTGAGAATTAAGACGTTGATTCTATTCTAAAATTGAAAAATTCGTTTTAGACTTGCGCGCAGCAATACAGAAGGTACAGCGTTTAAACATAAAATCGCAGACTAGAAGACTATAAATTCCAAAATAATTATTTCCACATATTTCTTATCACACCAACGTTTTTAACTAGTTGATATATATGTTTAAACGAAATTCATGCCGGGTAGCTAAAGTGAATTGGTTCAAATTCAAGAAAATTTGAAAAATTATTTTGAAATAGAAATTTTCATGAAATTTTCAACAAAATTATAAGCAAACAAAGCATAACAATTTTAATTATTTTATTGTAATCTAATAATATTCAGACTTAAACTCCCCTGTATACTATTATATTTTATATGGGTAGGTACATAATGGTCACTGACTTTTTCAAAACATTTGGATTAATTTGAAGTTAGGTACTTTATTGATTATTTATACCATAAACCATTCTACGGTTACTTACGATGTATAAAGATAATAGGCCAATTCACACTAATTTTGAAATTGAAATGCAAAATTGTTCAACTAAACGCAACATTTCTGTTATTCGTTTTTGTGATTGTATGGCTGATACAATAATATCTATAATATCTGGGTACGGTGCTTTTAAGCCAAAGAGTAATATGTAAAATTGATTAACGATCGGTGATTGTAATTGATACAAGATGTATTGTAATATTTATATTTACATATAAAATGTATAAAAAGATAAAACTTAATAGTATTGCATGTAAAAATATATGTTTAATGAAAAAAGAGATCAACTATTATAAAAAAGTATTATATAAAAATAACATTAAATTACACTTATAGAAAAAACTATGCACAAATTGTTTGTATCAGGTAAGTACAATTCATTTAAATTTGTTTTTCAAGGTGCTTTTTTTCTTCGGCGGGTGTTAGATGATGGAGGATCATATGTTATCCCATTGTCTTTTGTTTCTGAATTTCCATACATATCTGAAAAGGAATATTCAGGAGTTTCCTCTCTTTCTAAAGAAGTTAGAGATTCTGAAGAACTTGTCATCTTGAATGAAGTGTCATCTTCAGAATCATTAATGACTTCTTCCCAATTAATATATCCATCTGGCTCGCTATTCTCAATCAAAGTTGTATCTATACTCGTACTAATATTTTGTAACTGAACAGCTTGTAGCCCCTTGAGAAAAAAAATGTTTAAATTGCTTTCAACATACAAAATATTTATTGTTTAACTTACGTATAGTTGGAAACCTTTTATGGCCAGCTTCAAGAAAATGTTGGTGAATTGTTTGCCTGCTATCATCAATGTTTGTAACCCACCTTTCTTAAAATTGCTTATTTGAGCATCAATATTCTGTAATAAGACCAATAAGTAAGTAATACAGTAAATTTAGGAAGTTGTTTGTTATTTATAATTGTTTAAGCAACACATTTTTTATTTTTAAATATATTATTTTTAGTACTCATACGTAAAAGCTTAAGTCTTAACACTTAAACTGATAAAATGTTTAATATATAATCTTAATAATTACTTGTAATCATTAAAAAAAAAAATTATTTTTTTGTTTTTGATTCTGAAAGGGTTGAAAAATGTATTGGTTTTACAGATTTAGTCACAAGGTCATCACCTTTTCGAGTAGTGAAAATGTTGAGATTTTCAAATTGAATAACTCTTTGGTAGGAACATAAATTAGGGGATTCAAAGTAGAGAATATACAACAATTTTCTTGTTTCTAAAATTTGTAGGACAATTAAATATTTATGCAGAACCAGTTTTTGACAAAACCAATTTTATTATTTTGTAGGAATTCAAAAGTGAATAACCTATTAACATAAGACATTTTCACCAAATCTAAAAATTCAATTTTTACTTATTGTGTTTTTTCAATATGTTGGCTCTCTTTAACTAATAACCAATTGACATGTGAGGTTAGAATTTTTTTTACTTTAAATATAGATGAAAATATTTCCAAAATGTTTGAAAAATGTAATAATAAAGTAAAATCTTAAAAATATACAAGAACAATTATTTGTAACAGACGTTTTGGTTCAATTGAGGAAGAAATTATATATTTAAACAAATAATAACATTTTTGTAATTCAAAAATATAATTTGCGTGGACTTGAAACTTTTACGAATATTATTATATTTTATATAAACAAAGGCATTTTCAAAATATTTACATTCATTTTATGATATTATTTATCTACAAACCTATTTATTTACCCAATCTATGGCTAGCCAATTGACTCAAAAGTTAATAGCAATAATATATGATACATTAAATAATAATAATATGAATCCAATGTTTCTGGCAAAAATTAAATCAATAAACTGCTATACTAAATAGTAAAATAAATTACTTTAATAGCAATATCAAAAAACATATAAAATATAGTTAGCAACATACTAAACAGGCTAACAGACTAACAGGTAGTTTTCCCTTAGAATAGCTTAATGGAATGATTTACCATTGAACTCAAATTTAACACATGTTACAGACTAACTCAATAACAAGGTAGGTGTATAGCATAGTGGTTACCTACTTTCCCACATTCATTTTTTAACCTTAGAATATTAATTTTTTACGTTTTTTATGAGTATACAGTTATAATAATACAGACCTTTTCATGTCGTTTTATAAATGGATTTATAATATTTTTGTACACATAAGTCAGAGAGCTGTCGGAAGTTGGGTAAGTCATGTAAAGAAACAAAAGCTTCAACTCATTGTAAAACGGTAACCTGAAAGTTTTTATGTATTAACTAAAATACTATTCAAAATAAAATATATATTTTTAATTATTTAAATGAGACCTTTTTAAATAACTTACCAAGGACCAATAAATATGTCTGTTATGGTCTCTACTGAAGTGAACATCGAAAAGGTAATCCAATACATTAGCCATATACCCTGTACAAAAATGTAGTTATTATTTATATAGTTAGAATGGTAAAAAGTTTTTAAAAATAATACATAATACAAAATAAATATTTGTTCTAAATGATATCTTATCTGGTTTTTCTCATATCCACTTCAATATATTATTAAGTATGTTTCTTGTTATATACCATTTTTTTTTTTGGTTAATTGATTTAAATGATGAAATAAAACCAATAGTATATTTTAAATACACATTTTAGTGAATTAGTTTATTTTTTGTTGTTTGTTATACATCGGTCAGCAATTTTACATTGGGATTACAACAGGTAATATGTATGTATGAGAGAACGTTTGTAAAGTATGAGTTAATGGTTTTTTTTTACAGGAAATGTACATACAATCATTTTGTTTCCATTAATTAAAGTTATTCTAGATAAGCATATTAAAACTTATAATTAATTGAAACATATGTTACATAAACCCCACAAATATTAGATCAATAATAATGTTTATACAATATTACCACACTATATTAATAGTGTATTATTTATTAAAGTAATTAAACATACATAATTTGTTGATCGCTTGGTTTTGAGCACTTTGTATGACATATATCCTGGGTATAATATTCCAAATAGCATGCTGAAAAAATAAAGTTATGACAAATTATTAATTCAAATAGCTAGGTTTGAATGAATTCTAAATCTATACAATTAAATAAATTTATATTAATCCAACCATAATTGAGCAAAACGAAAAGTAATTAATATTAAAACGTTTAAATTATGAAAGTAGTAAAAAAATAATGTTATCACTTAGGTAAATATAAATCTTTCATAATAATAATAACTATAGATATTAAAAATGATTCAAAAAAATATTTGTAATTACATTGGTTGTGTCAAGGACTCGAGGGTATATTTAAATAAAAATAGAAATTCCAAAAAACACAGGTACAATACTCACATCAGTGGTCTACATAAAAAGTCCGGTAACATTTTAACAGGAAACACTATTGACACGTAATGACGAAGAAAAAAATAGTTGTATTATATTAATAAATCCACAATCTGATCACTTTGGTCCTTTTGTTGGAAAATATATATTATAATCGAACAACCGGTCAATCACAATCTGAAAACGCACAATATTACAATATAACATATTGTGCCTATGCCGAGTATTACAGAACAATAGTACCGATTTGTTGCAATGCAATTTGTAACGTTACGTTTTGAAACAAAAAGAAATCTAACGTTATCAACCGTAACCGTTCGTTGGTAATTGACCAATGACAGGACGTTCTGATTGTAATTAAATTTGATATATGTTATCAGCTGCTATCGATATTCGATAATGATAATATGGTATCTTGTTTATCCATCACAAGAAACATTAAATAATAATAATATCCAATAGTCAATACGACCAAATGCCATATAATGATTAACGATTAACGGTAGTATTCATAACTGTGTAAGTAAAATAAATGAATTTCCGAATTTTAAATTCTGATTTCCCTAGTATTTCCCTATGATACTGTTCATTGTTGATTGTTCTGACAATGATCATTAGTTAAAAGTCATTGGACAGTTCTTATTAATTATTATTGTTTTCATAGAAGTCGCGTAATTGACTTGTAATTATTGTGTAGTATCTATATTTATTATAATTTTACTATCAATTTCAATAGCTTAAATGACGTACGATTAACTGTCCATCGCCTGAATTAAATAATTACACAAATGGAACAGTATTTTCCAACTATTAATGAAGGAAAAAAGTATGAGATACGTTCCACGATGGGTTCAAAAATAAAAATGACCAAGAGTATGTCTGTAATCCGAAGCCACAGATCTATTCTGAGTGACGGAATACTAATGGTAAAATAAAATTTTTATTTATTGTTTTTACATGTATAGATTGCTAGTCTATTGTTATCCTCGTATAACCTTTATTCATGCTTATACAAATTGGAAAATTATGAAAATATTGTGATTAATGTTTTCTTTAATTTTTGCTTAGAAATCGGGAATAGGAAAACCATCAATTTACCATGCTTTGGTCATTATATTTTTAGAGTATTTTGCTTGGAGCTTACTCACTTTACCAGTAATATCAGTAAGTATAAATCAATTAGAATTAATTGTTTATACTTCATAGTTAGCTATTATGTACATTAAATAAATATATTTATTTTACAGAAATTAAATAATACATTCCAAGATCATGCTTTGCTCATGAATGGTATTATTTGGGGTATAAAGGTATGAATATCATTAATTATTCTTAATTATTTTATTATTTATTCAATTTTTTTTTTTTAGGGTATTCTATCGTTCCTAAGTGCCCCATTGATTGGTGCCTTATCTGATGTTTGGGGGCGAAAATTGTTTCTATTATTAACAGTATTTTTCACATGTATCCCAATACCTTTTATGTGTATTGATTCTGGGTAATTTTTAAAATTAAACTTTATAATGTCAAATTACACACAATTTTTACTTAGCTAATGAGATGTAAAATATTTATTTTTAGGTGGTTTTTTGCCTTGATAAGTATTTCCGGGTTATTTTCTGTAACATTTTCAGTTGTATTTGCTTATGTAGCAGATGTGAGTGATGAGAAAGAAAGGAGTTGCTATTATGGCTGGGTAAATATTTAAAACTTACTATAAATGCATTTAATAACATTATAGTTATTCTAAAAAATAAACTTCAACCATCATTTTTTTTTAGATAACTGGAACATTTGGAGCTAGTATGGTTTTTGGACCAGCCCTTGGTTCATATATTATGGAAACTTACAATACTAGTTTTGTTGTATTTTTAGCATCATTAATAGCACTTTTAAATGTATTTTTCATAATTGTCGCTGTTCCAGAAAGTCTACCACATAAACAACGAACATCTACTAATTGTATATCTTGGAAAAAAGCAGATCCATTTGTTGTAAGTACCTACCTAGAAAAAAAATTTATATAAATCTGTATTTTAATTTTAATTTTATTTTAAGGCTTTGAGAATGGTTGGCCGAGATCGAACTATATTGATATTATGCTTAACAGTGTTTTTGTCATATCTTCCTGAAGCAGGAGAATACTCTTCATTATTTGTATATTTGAGACTTGTAAGTATTAAAAATCAATATGAGTAATTGGAATTGTTTTAATAGTAATGTCTTGATTTTAAAATTTATATATTTTAGAATGTGTTAATTTTACAATGATATGTACCATTATTATTTTTTTGAGTTGAAAGCAGTTGTTTGTAGAGTAGTGAAATAGTAAAATTCTTCAATGCCTTGTTTTTGGAGTTAATAGATAAAATCCCCAAACTCCCCAACAAACTACATTCAATTGCCTGCTATAAACCACTCAGAATAAAAAAGGGAAAAATATAAATTTTTATGAAAAAAACAGATTTTGACAATACAAATATTTTAGGTTTTTTCAAAAATAATTAATCAGATTTTTCACTTAGTGTTACCTACTCTCACAGTTTTTATGCTTATACATAAATATATTACATTTTAGGAATAAACTACAACTTCTTCACCCATCAAATTTTTCTTTCATTTTTATGGTTGCAAAGTATTTAAAATAATTACTAGATGTTTTATTGGATATTGATATTAAGAATTATGTAAATACAAAAACATTTTTTGCACTATCATATGTAAACATAACAATTTTTTAGCTTTAGTTTTTGACTAACATAAATTGACGAAGGATGTATCATACATTTTAAAACTCATGTTTACTAAAAACAAATAATATAATCTGTATTAATTCTGATTAGAAAAATTTGATACTTAAAGTTTAAAATTGTAATAAACAATAATACGGTTCCAAATAACTCACTACCTATAATTATGTTCAATTAGATTAGTATAAATGTATTATCTGACAAATATTTTGACTTGATAATTCAAATTTTAGGTTATGGGATTTAGTATGTTCAAAGTGTCATTACTAATTGCATTACTAGGACTGCTTTCAGCAGTTATTCAATCTGTTCTTGGTATGATAATGAAAATGATGGGAGCTAAATACACAATAATGATTGGTTTGGTATTTGAAATCATGCAACTTATGTGGTTTGGATTTGGTTCAGAGACTTGGTATGTTATATATATTTTTTTAATTATTAATTAAATATTTAAATTCTCTTATTCTTTAAATGAGCTTAAAAAAAACAATTAAATGTTAAAATTGATAGTTTATTACAGGTACTAATTAAAGGTCCTTTTCACAAATTGGTCAAATTTTTTGAGGAGACTAAATTCCTGTATAATATTAACTAAAAGACTATAATGACAATAGTATTGATACTCATATATTTTAAACAACAACATACAAGAAATAAATAAACTGTAAATTAAAACTTACTTTTATTGTAAATTTACTGTTATACTGTACAGTAATCAATACTGTATTTGGGTGTTTATTAGTAAGTCCCACCATGTCTGGTACCTCCAGCTCATGTGAGGGGCATGCAACTGTTTCATTTTAATCATACTGTAATGGTTTAACATTATTATAATTTGAAAATATTTATTAAATTGTAATGGTTTAACATTATTATAATTTGAAAATATTTATTAAATTCATTATTTTAATTATTTACCCGTATTTTAAGAAGGTATACGTTTTCTCATTGTCTCTTATGATGCTTCACCACTGTTTATTGTTTAAGAGACATAATCACATATATATTTATTTTAATAGGGTCATGTGGTCTGCCTGTTTTTTGGCTGCCATTTCAAGTATTACATATCCTGCTATTAGTTCGTTTGTTTCCATTCATTCAGATGCAGATAAGCAAGGTTTAGCAATTTTTTTTACATTTGGAAGTTCAAATTAAAACTAATGGAATTTTATTTTTTATTTAGGTGTGGTTCAAGGAGTGGTGACCGGAGTAAGAGGCCTTTGTGGTGGATTAGGACCCGCAATGTTTGGATTCATTTTTTATTTGTTTGATGTTAATTTGAATGAAGGAATGCAAATAGCACATACAACTCAACATTCACTTAATAGTTCAGTTATAATTAAACATTTAAAGTACAATATAAATAACAATCCATCTTCTTCGGTAATATTTGTCAGTTAAATATGTAAAATAATTATTGATATTTTTACTTCTTTAAATATTCTCTTTATATTAACTTATTAATTGTTTTTATTATCTTTTGTAATTTTAGATGATTCCAGGACCACCATTTGTCTTTGGTTCACTTCTAGTTATGTGTGCATTATTGGTCTCTGTTTTTATTCCAGAAAATGTTCCCGCTGGCTCTGATCAACGTCATAAACAAATTGGTAAATATAATTACCTGAACTTTTTATGGGATGATTTAATATTCGATTAAATAAATAATAACTATTATATACAGAGTATGGGTAACATTTTTATTCATCTGTAAATATACTACTTTAAAATTCTTAATTATCTAAAAAAGAAAATGTAAATAAAAATGATACACATTTTAGTTACAAGTTAAAGATGAGGGCTGTTGAGTAGAGTAATCAGAAGGAAAAAAGTATTATAAAGATATAATAATATTTTAGTGTTTGCGTTTATACTGCAATAGTTCTTAACTTTTATCTTTATTTTCAAGGAATTACATTAATATTCAATATTTAGTGGTAATTTGAGTATCTTTTTATTTTGCTAAAAACAACTTTATAACAACATTTTCCATTGAAGGAACATTGTTATTTCAATATAATCATCAGTACATAGATACTTTCAACACTGAAAAAATGAAAATAGATCATTAATAAAAAGAAACAATTATGATGATGAATAACATACTCGAGGAACACAAAACTAAGTCATTATCCTGAAATTACTTTTTTTTTGATCAATCTCTAGAATTTAATATCAGATACACATAAGAATTGTCCAGTGTTTGGGAAAACTACTTGTCTCGATAAAAACATATAATGTATTGAATAAGTTATAAATATCTACATGGTTTTTAAAATTATGCAGAAATACCATGTTTTATTATTATTATGAATTAAAAAGTTATTTTTTATTTTTTGTTTATTATGAATTAAAAAGTTATTTTTTATTTTTTGTTTATTCCAAAAAACCGTTAATACATTGTATATCTAATTATGTTACAGGTTCTTCAACTCAGTATCAAATTGGTCGAATAAATGTTCAATCTTATCTTTAATTGGTTGTCTAGTCACATATTATATTTAATGTTTAGAGATGGTTTCTTAAAAAAGAAAATAGTAACTACCTTTTGTGATTTGTGTTAAAGCTTATATATTTAAAATGTATTCGGTCACATTGAGTTAAACTTTACAATGAAGAAAATAGTTACTATACAATATTATTTAAATAATTCCTATGGAAGCTTGATGTAATTTATATGCTAATTTATTATTTAACATAGTATTATACATTATACACAAGTTGTTTAAAGCTTGTGCATCCACTATTAATTATAAATAGATAATCAATTTACAAAAAGTAAAATCATAATGTTTAATCTACAAATGTTTTTCTCAGCTAAATAAGCAAACCTGCATTATTAATTGGATTAATTTAATATGTATGTTGTGTTTTGTGTATACTTTAAACATTTAAACATTGAATATTTAAAATTATTAACTGTCCAATGTTTAACTGAATAATGGAATACTGTGCAACATGTGCATTCAAAAAAATCTATTTGGATGTATAAAATAAGAATTAAGTATTTATTGTTTACATTCATTGTATTGTAAATTATCCTTCATAATTACTTGGTCTCATTATTCTCATTTTGTTATCTAAGTTAATGTATGTGTTAAATTTTTATTTTACTTTTAACTTATTTATACTCCTGATCTCGGTTAAATTAGTTAAAATTTAAAAAAACGATATTAATTTATTATGCACCCAAATTACACCATCCCTAGATAAAAAGTTAGTTGCATATTATTATTGCGTTGGTTAAAATTTCGCTATTTTCTCAATACGAAAATTGTAATATTGTAATAATATTTAAATGCTAAATAAAAACTATTTAATTGGCATGTTGTTTATGTTTCTTCGCGATATGCTCATAATATTAATTACTATCGTCAGTAGACTAATTACGATCATTAATGATTCAGGAATTATCAGTGCCTGGCATCAGTTCAGTGGAAAACCAACATCGAAATGAATTGCAGTTTTTAAAGTTCATGACCCCCGAAGACGACTGTCGAAAGTTTAAGCGGTTTATGCGTGGGTCATGGAGAGTAAAACGACCGAAATTATCCGTACATTTGCGCGTTAACAGCGGCAGATGATTGTAATGCGCACGCGCGTACTAAAATAATGGCCATGTTATATTTTTTCCGTCCATTCGAAAAAGCCATAGTCACGATGAGACATCAAGACCGGCCGTAGGTGCGACCACTACACTCGGGCGTGGATTGTGACGTCACGTAGTATCAATTCAAATGTGGATATTCCGTATCGGAACTGCCAATATTACGAACCCCTCAAAACGTTTTTTGCTTCCAGCCGAGATTTCGCCGTAAAATTTTGTTTCATTTCCAAAGCACTCGAATCCAGAAAATTCGCGGCGATCGATTTTTATTGATCAATCCGGACCACGAATAAAACCAATTTCTAAATTTATACTTTTCCATGATGCGTCGTGATAAATAGTTTAGGTTATGTTCCCTACGTCCATACCTACAACCCGTCGACCATAATTGTCTACCTTTAGGCTTCAAATTTCAATCACATCGCACTGGTTCACGGCGATGAAAAACAGTTTTCGGTGATAATTTTTCGTGTTATATTTTTTCTAACAAGATAAACAGAATTAACTTTGTTGATGATTTATGTTGTTACATATTCTATAGGTCTTACTAGTTTCTAACTCTCAAACAGTACATTTTACGAATCTATTGACTTCTTACACCGCTTGTTGGCTTTGTATTCGGAAGCATCAACAATGCTTATCACGTTCAAAAATTTGCAACAGCAAACATTCAAACTGGAAATCGATTCAGACCAAACGGTAATATATTTTATTTTCAAACGTAGTAGGTATCCATTCGTACAGATTTAAACGAAGTATTATTTCTAATCAATATATTTAATGTTTTAAGTGTACTCATAACATTACTCTTATGTTATAAAGCAGTTTAGGTACCTAAATCTAATCTTGAATGATCCTTTTTTTCATTTCGTCATTTACATTTATTATATTTCAATACGCTTTAAAATAAATACAACAAATATTTTGTGTAATTTCTTTCGTTTAATTATGTTAGTTGTAGGATTGATTAAAATGCTTGTAGGCTACACTTGGTTGACTACAAAGTAATTATATTTTTTGTTAAAACTAAACATTATTATTAATCTGTTTCAATTAACTGTATAAACCTCATTAATGTTTTATATTATACTTATGCATTGTGTATACAGACACAAGGTGTACCTATTTAAGTAAATGCAATTTTAAACTTGGAATGTAATATATTTTTTTTATATTACATATATCTTAAAAATGTAGACTTAAATGTACTCTTTTTCTTTTAACACCTTCAACGTCAACATTAATTTCACAAGTTCTGGCCAGTGACCGATGTTATTTGACCTCGGGCACCCTTTGCCACTTGTAAAGTTAGAAGAATTTACGTAATAGTCAATACCATAATGAATGGCCAGTCAAAATTTCGATTGTGGTTTTTTATAGCTACCCAATAAAGGCTTAATACAAAATGGGTTACTGTATATCAACAAAGCAGTGACACTGCGCCCATTTACTCTTGTCAACTATGTGTTCACATAGGTGTTCAATGTATTAAAAATAAGAAAAATGTATTCTGTGCAAACCCTATAAAACTAGAATCTTATAATAAAAATTAAAATGCAGTAAGCAATCATTATGTACCCAGAATCTTTGATTTTGTTGAATTGATCTATTAATTACTATCAACTGTTCATAAACAGGTTTCAATAATTTTTTTATGTTATAAAATCAATGATTTTATCCACTTATGTAATAAATTGTAATCCATGTTTTATAATAATAATACATTAATATAAAATTAATAATGAAAAAAAAAATACATTAACTAATTTAATAAGTTCGTAATTTGTAGGTAAGACAGTTAAAGGAAAAACTGCAAGCTGAAAAAGGATCTGAATATTTGGCAGAAAACCAAAAATTGATATATGCTGGTTGGTTTTGCTTAATTTTTACATAATTTTGATAACTATTAAAGTACATCATATCTTATTATTATTATTTTTAATAAATAAACAGGAAAAATACTTAGTGATGATACTAAAATCAGTGATTGTAATATTGACTCAAAAAAATTTGTGGTGGTTATGGTTTCAAAAGCAGCTGGTGCTGTTAGTGCTACTAGTGCCACTAGTACTGTTAGTGCTGCTAGTGCCTCAAGTGTTAGTGCTACTAAATCAACACCATCAGTTTCAACACCTCAGAAACCAGCAGAAAAGTAAAATTTTTCTCATACATCAATTATAAATAAATTTTTAATTAATATATTTCATACAGATCTCCTGTAACGGTTGAACAACCTAGAGTTGAAGAGCAATCAACATCGCCAGCGATAGAAACTTCTGCTTCTGAACCAGAATCTGCATCTAGTGATGAATTTGAAAGAATGGTTCAAAATGTTATGGATATGGGATATGAAAGATCACAGGTTGGAAAATATTCTCTTTTATTCATATTGTAATATTATGAAACCATTTTTTATTTGTATTTAAAATTTAAGGTCGAGAGTGCTCTTAGAGCTAGTTTTAACAATCCAGACAGAGCAGTTGAATATTTACTAACCGGAATACCTGATGAACTTCAAGCTGATCCAGCTATTAATCAATCTATGAGTAGTCTACTTAGTGAAGGTAATCCTCAAAATATAGTTTTATTTAAATTGTAAGGTATACATGTTATTGTTTAAACTATAAATCATCCCTCCCGGCTCCCACCTATCATCAATAATTATGGTGCTTGGAGCTTTTATTCTCAGGTGGGGACCTATTTTCGCCCAGTTCTATCAGATCAAGTCCATCATTTTAATTGATGTCCTTTGAATTTTGCTGTCAGTTTTTGATTATAAAGATCAGCCATGGCCAAAAAATGTAGGATTACTTATTAATTTTAAAATTGTTTGAATTCAGTGAGTTTTCATTGATGGCAGGTATTTGCCATTTATTTCAAGCACCTGATTTTTATATTGTTTCCATATTTTAATAGTTTTACAATCATATTAAGTCCAATATTTTAAACTCTTGGTTGTCATATTTAAGGACATACAATTTTTAAGTCTAATGAGTTATAAATTATAACTTGTATTATTTTGTTAGAAATGTGTTTTTTGGAACTGTAATTTTTCATTTCAAATGATTTCTCACATCATCTGTATTATGTTTTTAATTTATATTTTATTACATTAATCTTCTGTATGTATTTATATAACTGTGTTATTCTTTATTGTTTTTAGATACAGGTAGTTCAACTGGTAGTAGCCAAGTTCCTGCAACTGATCCTCTTGCTTTTTTGCGCAACCAACCAACATTTCAACAAATGCGTTCAGTTGTTCAGCAAAATCCCGAATTATTAAACTCTGTACTACAACAAATCGGACAAACCAACCCAGCACTGTTACAAATGATATCTAATAATCAAGAAGCATTTGTGCGCATGTTAAATGAACCAAATGAAGGTACCGCTGCAGCACCAGCAGCTGCTGGTAGAGGACCAGTTGGAGGATTTGAAGTGCCTGTATCTACACAAGACAAAGAAGCCATAGATAGAGTGAGTATTTCAACATATTATCATCTATCAGACAATAATTTATTTTTTATTTTTTCAGTTGAAAGCGTTAGGTTTTCCAGAACACCAAGTTGTGCAGGCATATTTTGCATGCGAAAAGAATGAAAATATGGCTGCAAATTTATTATTGACACAAGAACCTGATGATTAAAATACCATGACTTCAAGACTGAAAGGATTTTGCTGAATAAGTACATATTAAAACAAAATTGCTGTGTATTTAACATATTTATCTGAGAAATAGTAATTATTTGTTTTGGAAAATTTGCTTCAAAAAAAAAAAAATATATATATATATATTTATAATATCTTAGAGCTAGAGCAATCCTTAAAGTTATTTCTTTTATTTTGGTTAATTTTATTGTGTTATTCTTTCTGATGGAAATAAAATCAATTTCTTAAAACATAATGTTTTTTTATTAAATGTAAATAATTTTTTTCTATACAATATTTTTCCCATATTAGTTTTCAAACTTTTAAAAACAAATAAATTTAACATATATTTAATATCTTAATGTGACTTTCATATTTAATTATTTTAATAGACTTCTTTTTTTTACCTCCAAACCTAATATCACAGTACAAATCTTTGGTAGTAAATTCTTCGCATTTGATGAAGTATAATATTTATGTACATCATATTTAACCCAAATATAATTTTTTTTAATTACAAATACTTCGGCTAATATTTGCTTTTGTAATCATAAATTGATAGACAATAAGGATGTCAGAAATATTCAACATTGTATAGTCTCCAATATTACGAAAGAGTTTTGATGCCAAAAGAATGTCTATGATTGGCAAGATATGACATCATTTTTAACTATAGATTTTTAGGTTAGTATAATACATGTTACAACCAATTGCTTGATTTGTGTCAAATGTCAATAATTTCTTTAAATCAATTATATTATACACATTTTACCTATTCGTAGAATCATTTTTTAATAATAAAATAATCAGACCTTGTTTAGTTTTTTAAGTGTGCTTATTATAAAACCTTCTTATTAGTATTTACTAACTTTTATCATTAGCTGTTGAAAGAATTTTACATCCGGAAAAGTTCATCACAACTGAATCACAAACAAATTACGATGAGATGTAATTTTCTAAATTATCTTTATTATAAAACAATATTACCACAAGTACTTAAGAATGATAATGAATGTTAATTTTATATATCAACATAAGCTGAAATTATAATCCTATAACTTAAAAACGTTAAAATGATTTGAAATTTCCCATTATTGATAATTAAATAATCCATCAATTATAATATGTAAATGGTATCAACAGTGCTTTAATTAAGGTTATAACTTATATTACTAACTATATTCAAATAACTTTATTATCGTAGCATGTGGATAGTTGAAATAAAATTCTTATACTTTCAAGTTTTAGGTATGTATTAAAATTTTGAAAAAAAAATTGTATGCTGATGATGCTGTGGTATTTCACGGATATATTTAAAAAAATATATTTATTCTGATGCATTAGACATTTTAAGAAATCTTAAAATAGAACAAATGATAAAAGAAGTATGACCAACAACTAATATTCAAATTAAATACATTAATAATTTTATCAATTTGCTTATGGACATAACTTACAAAATAAATGAAAATTATTAAGGCTAAGCACAGCCACCACCCATCACATCAAAAAAAAAACCTTATAAATTAAATTTAGTCCTTGATATAACATAAATACATATTAGGTATTGTTATTACTTATTATATACCTACATTTCAAAATTATTTTCATTACGTTTATCGCGTATTTGCATGTATTACAAATTAGAATGTGATCATTATTACTATATTCAATTTGTTTTATTTAGGTTTACGTTTGATTAGTAAAACTCATTTGTCTATTCATTATTATTAACTACGGATGAGGGGGATTTTTTTTCGACTAATACCATAGACACTGTGATGGTTGTAACTTGTAACCGTGACAAAACAGTTTCACGAGCATATCGCCGGAATTGGGATCCTGGAACATTTATTTTCTATTTTGTGGAAAATAACAAAGCTGGTCAATTAACGTCATTGACGTCGGGGTACACTTCAAACCACCCATCGTAATACTTTTGTTATACTGCAGGTGTAGGTCCGTCTAGTCCGACGACAGAAAGAGCAGACGCGCACTTATCGATTTTACCTCGATTCTCTACATGTTTTCGTGGGACGTGCGATGGTTGGACACTAAAAAATGTCGACGGGCCAGCCCACTCAACTAACATCGACATCTAAAATGTTTAGAAAGAAAACAAGCACTAAGCAAGTCAACTGTCAAGTACCTACAAAGAACGTTGGTATTTGGTGCAACTATAAAAATTAAAATGTTTACAATAGGTGTACGATTAGAGATCTGTATTTATGCCGCACCGTCAACAATAGTTTATTTTAAACATAATATTATTTAGGTAGCTCGTAAGTCATAAGTTCATTCACTATTCATTATTATTTATTTCTATACAATTCATCATTGTTGCATAATGCATCTCCGCTTCTCGCTGCTAACTTTTGCTATTTAAATCTGATATTTTTACGTAAATTCATTACGTATCGTAATTTTTATTACAACGTTTTAAACCATAAAATAAAACCTCGTAGCTTAATACATGTCGATATAAAAGGTTTCGAGAGTACATTGAATAGGTCACTGGATGTGTTCAATTTTATTCAATGGTATATCGCATTGTATACATTTAAATCATTTATTTAATACTGTGGGAAGGAGACGGGAGGTTGGCGCGTCAGCAAATTTCTATGGACAGGTTATCCAGCTGTTCATCTCACATTAGATATTAAATTTTCTTAATTCTGCAGGTTTGACTAATTTTATCGCAAGCAGAGGCTCTAAAATCGCTTTTTGTTAGGAGCCCCGGCTGAATAAATAATACAAATGTACGCCTAACAGACTCGTGACTATGTTCCCCTTAAGTTTACCTTAAACAGCTTTTTGGTAATCAGAAAAAAAGAGCCAGGAAAAAAAAAATAAAAAATGTACGAATTATCATAAAAAAAATTATTTTATTATTTCTATTTATAATTAATCACCGGCAACACTGCAAACCTGTAAAGATTATAAAATGTCTAATTGTCACATAAATGCTTCATTAACCGTTCTCATTTGTAGGTATACGAAATATTCTTAAGTCATTAAACATTCAAATATAATAAATTAATTTACACAAAATTAATCCAATGATAATATCATATTATAATTATCACTAGCAAACGTTTTGATTTTTTTTTAAATACCCCTGTTCGTGTATTTGTATGCAGTTAAAAACAACATTTTTCAAAAGAAATTATATTAAATATACTTTTTTTGCTTGATGCTGTTTTTATGTTCATAATCAATCAATGTATCTTCAATTTTTAAATTGTCCTCTTTTTCCGGGATTACAATTTTGTACGCCCCATTAAATTGATACATCGTAATGTTATATTACTCAGGGCTGCCCCAGTTGGGGAATATCACTCGGCACTCGCCCTTCAACAAAGTAAGTAGTCCATCATTACTTTCAAGAATCGTCCCTGTTCACAGCTATGAATTAGGATAAGTTACAACTCACAAGATGGAAAGATGTATTAGTGGTTAACAGATGTCAGTATAAAAGGTGATAAAAAATAAAGCTAGATACACATTTTTCATTCGCATTTACAAAGTCGAGCAGCCTAATATTATTTACTCGATTTACATTTAATTAGGCATTTTGATAATGCAGAAGTATAACTTACTAATAAAAATATCGTTTTATTTCATATATTTATTAAATAAAATTGTTGTTGTTTGTTATTAAATGTAGACCGCGTAGACGTGTGGACGTTGGTACTTTCATTTTTTAAATAATACAATTTATAACAAGTACATAAAGACTTTCATCGTGTAAGTACAAAAGCAGGTACCATTACAAACCACAACGTAAGTATTGATAATATTGTTGGAAGAAGCATAAATATTCCCAACTTCTAATAACATATTTCAGTTGGATAGCTATTGGGAGCTCGGCTAGAAAGTTGTGATTGTGTCGACGATAAGGAATTATCTGACATCCAAATGCTTATACGTCATGCTCCTCATCGTTCATAAATTTATATACTCGCACCCAAATTATCAAATTTAAAACATAAGGAGAACAATTCCAATGACATCTGCAGTCGGCGGATCATTTCGTCAATTTCTACTACAACAATGTGTTCATAAACAGTGTGACGTTTCACAGATAAACCCACCTCGGACACAAAAATATTTAAACTTAGGGCAATAATAAATCACGAGACAAAAATATTTGTTTTATGTTTATATTGTATAATTGATTAGATACGTCTAAAATGTTTGATCCAAGTAAAATACAAGTAGAAAAAAACCCTTACGACAATTATTGACTACACACAGATTATATAAAATTACGCATAATTTGGTTGAAAAATAAGTTTGCTTAATAAATAATTTCTACAATGATATACATTCTTACTCAAAAAAATTCGTACACTTAACATAATATTTGGGTATTGTTTATACAATGTCAATGAAGTCGAAAGAATATTTACAAATAGCGTAACAGGTATTAAAGTGCCTTTTTAACAGTAAATAACAAAAATATAGTACAATGATTATTTATTTGGTGTTAAAAATAAATTATATATATATATATTAATATAAAAATGTAATACACAGAACAAAACCCATGCCTATTATAAGTATAAAAATTATATACAATATGTATTGTTGATACCAAGAATTAGGTAGGTATGTAATTGTTTTGGCAGCCTTCGGCAGCATAGGTACCAGTCTTTATAGAATATTATGCATTCATTAAAATATATCGACTTCCAAATGGTTTGGTCACTAAAAGTTCTTTGTATAAATTAAATAAATAGAAAAACAACAGGTGTTACACAACAACTCCTCAAACAAAAAGCTCAACAACTTAATTATAGGAACCTAAATTAGACTTCATCATCATCGTCCTCTTCCTCTTCTTGTTCTTCATCCTCATCATCATCCTGATCATCCACACCATTTTCCTCTACATCTTCTTCTTCATCATCATCTGCTTCAACCTGCTCCTTATCTTCCTCGGCATCAACATCATCATTTTGTTCATCGTCGTCATCGTCTTCTTCTTCTTCAGCATTCTGTTCCACATCTTCATCATCTTCTACATCATCATTTTGTTCATTATCATCATCATCTCCATCATCGTCGATTTGTTCGACATCTTCCTCCTCTTCCTCCTCATCTTCATCATCATCTCCTTTATTTTCTGTTTCTACATCTCCGCCATCTTCTACCTCTTCTTCTTCTTCTTCCTCCTCTTCAATTTGGTCGTCCAGCATGTCCTCATCCATTTCTTGACATAAATCTTTGCCCTTGCATAATTTACTACCAGGTCCATGGCTTAAAATATGTTTCTCTCCATATGACTTTGAGTTAAACACCAGTTCACACTCATCACAATGGAATTTCGGGAACACAGGTGGTGCAGTCGAATGTATAATACGATGTTTTTGGAGTTTTGAAAATGCATTGTGATTGCGACCACAAACGTCACAAGCAAATAATGACAAAACGGTGGCATTCGGATGGTGATTATCTAAATGTAAAGCTAGCTCATCAT
Organism: Myzus persicae; assembly: GCF_001856785.1. Classification (NCBI taxonomy): domain Eukaryota; kingdom Metazoa; phylum Arthropoda; class Insecta; order Hemiptera; family Aphididae; genus Myzus; species Myzus persicae. The sequence goes on from NW_019101341.1 coordinate 49,235, forward strand.
AATTCTTAGTTATTTTACAACAAATACCACAAACGAATGCAGCTTCTGTACGATGAGCTCTAATTAAATGTTGCCAAAAATGTTTTAAACTTATCCATTCTTTTTTGCATATACCACACACGGTTTTATTACTTTTTGGCACAGCTGGCTGTTGTTCCTTGCGCTCAGTTTCTTCTTCCATATAACTGTCTTCAATAATTGAATGCTCTTCTCGTTTGTGATCATATAGATCCGTTTCAAACCTAAAGCTTTTGTAGCAAACTGTACAAGAATGTAATTTTCTCAGTCTCTTTGTGTTTATATCTGAAGTAACATCGTCTATATCTCGTTTCAAACTCTCCTGTTGCTCTTCATTGAAACCGAGCTCAGCAAGTTCTTTAGGAAGACCATATAGCTTGGGAGTTTTTGGTTTTGGTTCTATTGGCTTTTTCACAGGGGTAGCTACTTTGGGGAACTCTTCTTTTGCTGGATGATTTTCAATGTGATCTTTAAGTTTATCCATGTCGCTGAATACTTTCCAACAGATTTTGCAAGGTTTTAAATTTTTTCCATGAATTTTATCTATGTGTTCTCCAACTTTACTTCCAAGAGTAAACATTTTCCCACAAATCTGGCAAATATTTGACTTGGAAAATGTCTGAGGGTGCGCTTCATGTAAATGTTTTGATAAACCATCATTGTCAACACATACTTCCATACACACTCCACATAAATACTGAGTGTTTCCTTTGTGTCGCTGCCTCAAGTGTTTTCTATAGGTTTTCTTATTTGAGTGCATATCTCCACAAAATTCACAAACATATGAAAATACTTTACGAACATGATCACGTTTATGTTTCTGGCAATCGACTTTAGTTCTCATAACTTTATCACAACCTTCAACATCACAACACAACTCTGGATCATTTCCATGTTTTTCTCTGATATGATCCATTAATAACATTTTACTGTCAAAGTGTTCACCTGTTTTATCCTCAGAACATATCTCACAGTACTGAACTAAGTGGCTATGCTTTAAATGTCTATTTAAGTATGTCTGATATTCAAATGTTTTACCACATTTTGTACAAGGATAATGACCTTTTTCTTTGGGTATTGGCATTGCATCTCTTTTACCTTTGCAGTATTTAAGATGTTTCTTCAGTAAACTTCTAATCCTAAACACTTTATCACATCTTATACATTGGTGAATAGCATTTAACTCTGCACATATGCTATTATTTGACTTGTCTATAAGTTGATCCACAGGATCAGAATGATATTTTATCATATGTCTTTTGAGGTGAACTTTAGATGCAGATGTGCGTGCACATAAGCTACACGTAACATCTGGATGACCTTTGTGTTGTCTGCTAACATGCTTCCATAAATGATTATTGCCACTATAGTATTTTGAACAGAGATCGCATACATGCAGTTGATGGTCATTCTTTCTGTGTTCAGATATTTCTTCAACAGTTTTAAATTCAGTATCAGGACACAATGTACACTTAAGATTCACTTCAGTTAATTGATCTGTAACAAAGTGAGATACCTGATCTTCAACATTGTGAATTGATCTATGCCTCATCATTTTTGACCATTTGGTGTAAGTGCGACCACATATATCGCAATAAATAGCATTTTCTTTGGATACTAAAGGCTCGTGTTTTTCTTTAATATGTTCTCTAAGATTTGGTACATCTACATGAACTTTTAAACATATACCACATAATAAAGGCATACATTCGGCGTGCACAGCCATTATGTGTTTATAAAAATCATTTCGATTAGGCCATAACCGCCCACATACTTCACAGGTATTTGGAAGTTCACCTTGGGTTTCATGGTGAGATTGATGTTCAATTTGTAAAGATGGTGACACAAATAATTTTCTACAATCTGGTTTTGGGCATATAAGTGTTTCATTAGTGCCGTGCTCTTTAAGCACATGCCACCATTTTTCAGTACGAGAACCACATGAATCACCACATAATTCACAACGATTTACAAAACTACTTTGAGAAGAATTACCAGTGGTTGTTACGGCTGTGGTAGTAATCATATCATCACAACCAGTCATTAAATGAACAGAAGACATGTGTCGTAAAAGTTTTTCTTCACTTGGAAATACTTTATGACATACTTGACAGCTAATTGTGTAATGTTCGTTATTTGATGATTTAGTCGGATGAAAATTATTATTGATTATTATTAACTTATCAGGATCGATAATTTGGCCATCATTATCATATACTGTGTGGATGACCACGTGTCTCATCATTTTTTTCTTGGTATCGTGTTGCCGTGCACATACCTGACATCTATACCTACGTTGCACGGAATCAGCAGTATCACAATTTTTGGGATGTTGGATATTTACATGTTCCATTAGAGATTTACTATCACTGCAGATTTTCATACACACTCCACATGTAACTGCAGCTTCCTGTTTGTGACCTCTGACCATATGTAACCAAAGACTAGCTTTGTCTTGAAATTCTCTAGTACATACTTCACAAAAAAACACAGTTTCAGCTTCCATCATACTTTCAGCAAGTTCTTCATCTTCCCCCAAATGCCCATTTAATTTATGTAAATCTGAAGGTTCAATACCATGTACTTCAGATATATGTTGACTTAGATCAATTTTATTACTAAAATTTCGTTCACATAACAAACAGGATTGACGAAGGTTTTCTTGTTTAATCTGAGAAAGCAGAAAATGATCACTTGGTCCTGGTGGTTCAATTTCATTTTCTCGAGCTACTTTTCTTGGATTAGCATTTTTACGACGACTACCGGAATCTGATTGTGATAAACTCCCTCCCTATAAATAGATTTATAACATAATAAATTATTAAATAAAATCAAATAATAAAAATCAGGCCCAAAACAAACTGTTAAACTTTTAGTTTATAAATTGTTCAGTTTCAAATTTTGAGTCCTGATAAAATATATCATCTTTTAGTTTTATCACATTACCGATTTAAAATTGGACCTTGGTTTATCCCTTGGAATATTATTGATAATACAGTTACCAGCATGAACTCCAATCTATAATTAATAATGTTCAAATTTTAAACCCAGAAAAAAATTTTCACACAATTTAACCAGGTACCTCTAAAAAATCCATTGGGTTTGGAGAATCTTCCCGTATACTATTATTGTTAGTATGGCTATTTATTATGGCACGTTGCTGCATCATTTTTTGATGCATTGCCTGTTGTTGTTTTTGATACTCTGTACGACTATCATTAGCAAAATATTGCATTTTGTTTAGTGGCGGGGGCCCTCTTTGAACTAGTTGTTTTTGACTCAGACGCTGAGCTTTTAAGAATTGTTGTAGTTGCATAGATGCGGCAGGTTGTTTGGAAGGCCATATTGCTGGTTTTAAAGGAGGGGGTTCGCTTTTAATTTTCCTTGGTTTGGGAGGAGGATTTGGAGAAACAGCAAAAATTGATACCTAAAAACACACATTAAGTTTAAGTCAGGACATATTTTTAAACAAAAACAAATTGACTCTAACAAAAAAGCAATATTTTTTAGGCATAAATAGGGATAGGTTTTATACTTACTTCTGGCTGTATGTGATGTAGTCGTGACATTTTAATATTTTGTGTAGACCAATTAAATTCCTAGAACAAATAAAAATTGTATATTAATTCATTATTAAATAAATACAAACACAAAATGAACATTTTACCGTATTTAAAATAGAATTATTAAGAAATTAATACTCTCAACAGTCTCAATAAACACGTTTACTGGTTCAATATAGAAAATAAAACACAATAAGGTTTTTTCTGATGTGAAAATAGTATATTGGTTATGATCAGGGCTCGTAAGTTCATGCACTAAAAAATGTATAAATAAGCATGCATTCATGCCCTCAAAATTAGCAAAATATGCATTAAAATATGCACTAAAAAGTTTGAAAATTTGCATTTATAAGCCCTAACATTTTTAAATTATGCACTAAAAATATGCATTATGTAAAACAACCATGGGCAAATTTTAAAATAATAAGAATATATCCATTAATTTAAAAGTGTTTTATTAATTTTAATTTGTATACATTTATTAACCAAAATTAGTAAAATAAAAAAAAAATGAATACTTGTGAAGTTCATAATATGGATAGCTAGGATACTATAGGTAGTCACAGGATAATAAAAATAATTAAAAATACTCTCATTTTGTAAACGGAAAAGTAAATAAAAAACAAGAAACTTTTCAAATATTTGTCTAAAAAATTTTTTTATGAAATAATATGCGCTATCAACTCTAAAAAATCGACTATATGCCAAATATGCCCTAACACCCAAAACATGCAAAAACATGCACTATTAAACTTTATATTATTATTACTACTGTTATGAAACGGATTTGTATCTCAGTTAGCATGTTTTTCGGTGTAGCAGAAAAAACATGCGGATGCATGAACTTACGAGCCCTGGTTATGATATTCTAAGTATTATACAGTCAGTTATAAGTAAAATTAAATTATTTAAAATCTAAAAAGTTACAATTTAATTTTGTTTTTTAGTTTACTATTTTATATGGACTCTTGTATTTATATTTTATTATGTAATTATTTTTTTTATAAATAACCAATATACATTGGTTTGTTCAAATCTGAATTTTTAAAAATCATAAATTTGTCAATACTTATTTCGGGACATTCATAGATGAATTCCTTTTTTCACACATAAATACTATTGCAAAACTAGTCGCGAAATAATAATAAAAATTCATCGTAGTATCGCCGTAAAATACTAAATGATAATGAAATCGGTATATATACGTATTTTAATAATATTATAATAACAATCGTTTTTGAAGAATCGTGATAACAATAATAATAATAGGTAGGTGGCGGCGGCGGCGGCAACAGCAGCTGCTGCAGCTGTATATCATTACACATAAATTTACTATGAAATCTTACACACGCGCGCGGTGCTATAAATGTTCGGAATACGATTATTTCCCTCTAAAACACGATGGCGTGATGATAAAAATGAAAAATTCAAATTTTGGTAAGCCTAGATGTTATCTTATCAATAATAATTGATAACAAAACATGAATGAATTAATAAATAATAATACCTATATAATTAATTTTAATAGTATTGTTAATAGATACCGGAAGGCACGATTAAAGTGTGTACCGACTACCGAGTGACAAACGGCGATTTCGAGAAGCAAAAATTTCACGACCACCTCGACGAGTTTTTTACCGACGCCCGAGTAATATTCGCAAAGTAACTGGCCCAGTCGTCCGCGACACCGTTGACGACGAAGGCACCGCAGTCGTCGTCGTCGTAGTCGCAGACGGCCCACACACTCGTTTCCCTGGAACAATTCCACCGTGTCCGGAGACCAGAAGGAGGTGCAGCCGGCCGTCTGCTGTTCGTTCCGCACACACGCACACGCGACAACGCCACTCCCGGCCGGAGTGAAAAATATATATATGTAATATGTAAAAATCCTGAAGCGTATCATCAACCGCTCACCGTTAGCGGCGGCAGGTGTATTGCGTTAAAGTATTTTCACGCGCATAACGAATTAGCTGCAGCAGGTCGTCGGGAGCGAGAGGGCGAGCGGGCGGGCAGGCGGTCAGGCAGCGACAGCACCGCATGATATAGAGAACGAGAACCGAAATCCAGTTGCCGCCTCCGGTCGTGTCCCCCGTGGCCCCTTGGACGAACAATTCCCTACCGCACTGCCACTGCCGCCCAACACTCCACCGCCCGCCGTCCACCTCGTTTCGCCAAACGACTGCTACATCGCACTCCTAGGCGGTCGCCAACTACGTCGTCGTTCTACATTCTACGCGCGCGCCACATCCGTAACACCGATGATGTAGTATTTAGGTCACCTTCACGAGCGCGGATAGGAGTAAAAAAAAATCCCGAGCGCCACGTCCGGTCCCTTACGTCGGCTGTCCCGATGGCCCGGGTTCCCGAAAAATATTGGGTCGCGGACCGAGTGCGGAGTCCGCGAAAAGGTCTGGGGTACACCCGAGACGAGAACACGATCGTAGAAAAAAAAATTAGCTTCCAAATAATTGCAAAATACGTTACCTTTGCGCGACGAGGCAGCTATCCGTTCCGGGCGAAGTCTGATTATGTGTCCAAAGTCACTGCCGAGTGACGACGACGACTAGTAATGCGGTGCCATTCACGGTTACGTGCGCGGGCGGGAAGGTAGTGGCGGTGGTGGTGGTGGCGGCGGCGGCGGTTGCGGTGGCGGTGTGTCGTCACTGTCGTGCGGCGGGGCCCCTTACATAACTGGCCCACGTCCAAAGTCGGCCATTTGCAAGAGCGTGGATATCCGGCGGCGGTGGCCACCCGGGCGTGGACGGGGATGACTGTGGACCAGGCCCGTCGTGCGGACGACGGGTGGACTGACAAGCAGCTGCAGTCGCAGGAGCACCCTCGAACTTGGATATCCGGCGCGGACGACGGGCGATGGGCACGGCGAGGCGTCGGGTTCAGACCGAAAGACGGGACATCGGTCCGGCGTCGTGGACACGGATGCGCGGATCACCGGAGCACGGCGCCCAAACAAGATCGTGAAGTCGCGAAACCGAATGACATATTATTACTAACTGCTTAAACCTTATTTTTCCCGTCGACCGTCTGTACTCTGTAAACCAATGTAAACGGAACCACGATTCCACGATACGGTCGGCAGGATAGACGAGGGGAGAGAACCATTGGAGCTCGTACCAACCGAACCCCGCGCCGACGGATGTGTCCCCGACCTGTGGTCGCGCACCACTGGACCGGTCGCAGTGTGGCCAACGTTTCCAACGCCGCAGCAGCAGCCCCGTTTGATCAAGCGATTGCCGACAAATATCAAAATCAAACAGACGTCGTTCACTTGTGGCTGGTGTACTTGTGTGTCTTAAGCACGGATGTAGATACTAGTATCATACCGTGGCTTAAAATAAATAAAAAATTATAATGTCAATTGATAATTAATGATCAGCGTAGTTTTATTTTGAAACTTCTATATTGACCTTTGAATATATTATTATAATTGTTAATTATTTATCGGCGTATAACAGTAGCCAGTGGGCATTGAATGTAAAGTGAATTGTAGAGACACGAACCCGGGGTCCCGGAATACAATTTTTTCGATTCTTAAGAGATGAGAAGTTCCGAATTTTATTCTTGTTGATCTATATTATTATATTCAAAATAGTTACTATTTATTATATTCCACAAAATTGAAAATACTTATGCAATATTGATCATCCCCATAAATGTTTTGGAACTTAATCAATTACAATTTGGTTTTCTGTACATCATAATCACTCGATTTAACTAAATAAATTACTAGTGAACTATTCAAAATTACTTTTTCATAATAATATAGGTACGCGGTGCTAATATTCTAAAATCTTAGTCCGTGCCCAGTAATCTATAGGTACTCAATAAAAGTAATTGTTAAGTATAACCTTTATAAAGTAACTAATTATATAATACCTAATCACTCTTATTATTTATAAGAACGATAGAAGGGTAGATCTCTTTTTTTTAGGACAAAAATCTTATGATGAGTAGTCACTAATCTGATTATAGTTTATGAAATTCAACGGGGACCATTTTGTAACTATTTAATTATGTAGACAATATGTAGATGGAGTATTATACATAATATTGTAGGTAACAGTTTTGGTCAAATACTCAAAAATTATTTTTTTGTCAACAAAATAAGTATTTATAATTAAGCTATACGCAGTATAACAGCAAATTTGAAAATTATCATTTATCAGTAGATAATCAGTAATCAATTAATGATCATTTAACAACAGTCACTTTTACCCTTAGGGCTCAGATCATAGTATTAAATTTACGCTCCTACATGGTACCTATATGATCTACGCAAGGGATGGCGAACCTTTTTGTATCAGCGTGTCCAATAAAAATTTTGGTTGGATTTTGTTTTTCCTGTGTGTTAACTAGTTCGGTAACCCTTCAATTTTTTTTTTAAAAACTTTAATATTATCAAACTCTTACACATTCGTGTGTGTCAATAAAATAGTGTGCGCGTGTCATACGTTCGCCACTTCTCTGATCTACGCTATTCATCATGGGCGGAAATTGGGGTGTGCGGCTTAGCCCCCCTCCCAAATCCCAATATTACATTAGCCCCACTAAAACAGACAGCTTTTAAGTTGGGCGTGATCGAAGCCCCCCTCCCCCCATTGCTCACATTGATATTATAAATGTTAGCTCCCTGAAATTGTAATGAATTTCCTCCAATGTTATTCACCACAGATATATCTAATATTTCAGGGCCGGCTCTGGATATTTTGCGGTTTAAAAATTGTCCATAATATCTAAGGTTAAAATGCCGCCCCTAATTATCCACTTAAATGGCCACCCCGTGCAGACGCACCTCACCTCTTGCACATTTGTTCAAGCCCTACTGGTATTCACTATTTATTAGTAATTATCATTTACCCAATGTGTATTTATGTAATAACTAATAAGTTATGCGTTTTAACAGTAATAGACTAAATATCTGCTAATACAGTGTAAATGTCCATGATGTATGCCACGATTAAAGTTAAGATAACAGATAATTTTAATCGTGGTAATATATGCATCAATACACCTTGAATTTACCATAAAATTATTATTATATCAAATAGGCATTGTCTATTACCAAATGTATGCTAATTAAAAATTATTACCCTAGCTTCTACCATGAAGACATGAACTAAGATAATGTGGTCTTAGTTCGTGCATAATATAATACGCTCAGCTGGTGGATCGTGTATATAAATTATAAAACCACCTTGCCCTGGTCATAGACCGACGGACCGTAATAATTACTGATTGCTCATCAATAAAGTATTGACAGTGACGATTTGTCACGGACTGAAAGAACTATACAAACTACAAAAGCCAATACCAGCTGAAATGTAATGCTGAATACCACCACGGCACCACAGAACATTACATTCCATAATATGGAAATTGCAGCTCACGAGATAGCGGCAGTTGTAGTACCACAGTAAGTTGTAGTACGAATGGTAATTATTCATTTATTCTTGGTAGTTGGTTCTGTTGTCATGTGTTTATAGATATTCTGAGACCATGGTTTATATTATCAATAATAGATGATAATATATAAATGTACTTTTTTTTTTTATTAATTTGATGAATTATTGGAAAAATACTGAAATAGGCTGATAATTGATAGTAGTAAACTCGCAAGTCGCTCAAAAGTCAATAGTTGACGTCGAGAATTCAGATTGAATTGAAAATTATAGATTTGGCCTTCGATTTCAAGGGCTCTAACTAGTTTAATGTGTTTCGTAGTTTACTTAAAAGTTAATTCGTTTTACCGTAATCAACAACCTTGAAATTGTATAATTCAATAATAATAAAATAAAGATTGTGAATGCTGATATTTGATACTAAAATAATGAAGCACTACCTAGGTAGTTGTATTCGGTGTTAATACAATAATCATGTAAATGAGTGGGAAAAATTGAAGAACTGTAATTTTTGTCTTTTGGAGTAAAATAAAGCAGTAAGTTATATACATACCATTGGTGATAAATGCAGTGCTAATTTCTATTCATTTATAATTATGTAGCTATGGCGTTAGTGGAAGGATTTGGTGATGAAGTTATTCAGTTTTTTGGTATACTGTTCGTTGTTGTATTGATCGTATTACTATGGATGTCTACACAAGTAGCCGAAATGCAAATATTCCGTGGTGCCGTTTTTATCTTGGAAAGACGTACAAGGAGACGACACCATGATGCTACTAGGGCCACACCTGTAGTTGTTCCTAATCAAACCACGAGTAAGTTTGTTATTTATTATTCTTGATTAATACATAAGTATTGTATAGACAAAATATTCCTGAAAAATTCCTAGAAAATTAAAATTAGGTAATTAAAATTTGTCTAGTTAAACTTATTAATTAATAGGTAGATTTATATAATGATTAAATATTAAAAACAAAACAAAAAAAAATGGGTAAGTGGATGTCGCTCCGCTCTACTGTTGGTTACAACTGGGTCAGTGTAATGGATGGTGTTAAATTTAAATTCAATGATATATTTCTGAGAGGTGTTCTGGCAAATTTTCTTCTTTTCTTAAGTTTTCATATTTGAGTCAGTTTATTAAAAAATGTCTGATTTTACTTTGGGTTCCGCATATAGTTCATAGTGATTAATTAAAGTTACTAGTACTGATTTTTAAAACTCTTTAAAAATACTTTCATTTAAGTACAAGATTATTTGCATTCTTACTGAACATCAGTGGTAGATGATACTAAGTGTGAACAAATATCCTTAAAATAAATTATTAATGACTAATAATAACTAAGTTTAATTAACCAGTAGATACTTTGAAAAATAATAATTTTATATTTTATTGAATCAATGTGTAATAATCTAAATTATTCACACTAATTTTTTAATAATAAACTTTTTGCGGATGCAAATATGCAAGCCGCTATTATTGATGAATAACCTTAAACAATGTTTTTGATTTAGAGAAGATTTTTTTTATTGCGGTAACCAATAATTTTGACTACTGCTTAATATAATCATAATTAAAAGTTATTGGTTTTAGAATTACTTGATTCGCTTGCAATAATTTTATTTTTTATTGTACATGTAATGAGTTTATGTAATATATTACTTCAGGTGAACAATCGGCAACTGAAACTGTTCCATTAAATGATGTAACTCAAACAACAAATTCAACTTTAAGCAATGATAATCCTGTTGCTGCAAAAACTGATGTATCAGAAACTGAACAGTTTGATGAATCTAGTCAAAGCAATGATACCAATGATATTGAAAATGAACCACAGATTTATGAAGACTCTATAAGAATACGACTGAAGTATTTGAACGACAACTGTCGTTTGGTTCAAGGCAGACTACAAGAAACAATTGGAGTTTTCAAAAGGTATTATACAAATTGAACAATGAATGCTATCTTATAATCTTATGCGATTATGTTATGTTATTTTTATTCCAGGAGACACTTTACCAATGAGCTATCATCCAATAAAATTATTCGTTTGATATTTCAAGGAAAGGTGTTACATGATGATGAAGCATCACTAAGTAGTTGTGGACTTCATGATAATTGTGTTGTACACTGTCTTATACATCAGCCACGTCCTACAGCTAATGCTCAGCAAACCCCTGATCCTGTAAACCACAATGCTGCTGAACAAACACTACCAAACGTTATACGTCATGGTCATCGTCAACATGGACCAGTTCAACGTGAATGGAATTTGGCAACATTATTATCTGCTTTAATCACGATTATAATATCATTACTTTGGTACGCCAGAATCCAGTTCTACTCATTTTTTTCTTATACATCTACGGGTACACTGGGAATATTGACTGGAATTTTTTTGTTCACCGCCTTTCTCACTTATTTGGTGGACAGTGAAGAGCAACAACATCATCGACCACAAACTGGACATTAATATGTTATAAAGCTATATTTCAGTACATAAAATCAAAGTAAGCACAAAAGCTGGTCTCAAAATATTTTAAAATGTATGTAATAAGATTATGTAACTACACGGTTTCTAATTAATACAGCAAATATTTTACTTTTATTTGTTTTACCAAGACACTAAATATTATTTTTAAATAACTGAACTATTACTCTAAAACACTAGGTGAATTTTTTATACATGTTGTATATGTTAGTTTATTTTTTTTGTTCATTTAGAAATTATTAATATCAAATTTGCTGTGTATGAATTCTTGTATTATTCAACTCAGAAATGTTTAAACAAAATTTCTGGTCCAAATATTTCTTCTTTTGATAGTAAACAAATATTAATTCAAAGTACATTTTGCATTGTAATAAATCAATCAAAATCAATCAATCTAATGAATCTTAATATGTTATATATTTAAATGAAAAAAAAATATAATGTATATAATATATATTACTATATTAGCTTTGTTTGAGATTTAGTTGGTAAGTTTAGAATAATAATAATTGTGTTTTATTTTTTTTTTTTATACTTACCCGTTATTAAATGTATTGAATACAATTTGTTAATTAAATATATCCACAAATGTCCTACGTAATACATTTATTTGATGGTAGATATATTTTTTTTTGATATTAGTTTTAGAAATATTTTAAACTCTTTATCAATGGTTTTTATTTATGTATTATAATATTGTAGTTAATGAAGTTAGCTTATAAAAGTATTTTTAAGCATTATATGCATTTAATAAATAATATCATAAATATGTTCTACATTTGCTACAAGAGAGATTTTTAAAAAAAATATTGGTTTATTAAACTTAAGACTAAAAGGGTAGATACTTATTAGATACTTTATAAATGATATGTTAACTCAATAATTTTCTAAGAATAGAAATAAATGTTTATTCATCAAAACAAAATTGTAATTTGACTTTTTACCATTGTATGTTTAAATAATAATTGGTATTTCTTTGCATAATGTATAATGAGAACTGCCTTATTGCTGTCATTGGTTGAAAAATTCAGAACATTACTTTCATGAGTAATCTGATGGGCGATGACAACATTATTGTTAATAGAGGAGACCTCTTAATGGATCTAATTAATTATCAAATTAAAAAGAACCCACTTTATTACTTCAGCACCTACTTAAGAAATAAATAATACAAATTACAGCTCACAACCAAACTTTCTACTTGTTGGAATAGATATGTGGTGAATATTCCTTGATTATATATCAGTAATAAACTATCTAGAGATTTGCTCGTTCCAATTGGATTAAAATAAAAACGCATCATATCTTTTACATGACTCACTATCCCTGACCAGGAATCTAAATCTCACATGTCTGGGATAATATGCGGATAATTTTACACCAGTTTGGACCAATGTACCAACAAGTTTATTGTTTAACACAATTCATAATTTATTGACTAAGCGATCAGTAAAAAAAATTAAGATTTTTTTTGAAAGATGTGATTCTGTGTATTTTCAACTCTATACACCTCAAACATAAAATCTTGAAAAAAAATCGAATAAACAACATCAAAGAATAAGTGAAGAATATATTATTTTATTATGTATATATTGTGTCACCGACATTATGAAAAAATAATGCGACAGTCCGAGTTTTAGGATTTACTGTTAAATAAGCGAAACTGTACGGTATGGGATTTCTGCATTGTTTTGGAAATAAAACTGTGTCGTTAGAATCGAAAGCAACGACTTTGAACATCTTGGACGAGACTTGTATTCCGGAGCCTGGAATTTTTTCGACACTGAAACAAGCAAAACCTGAATCACCTCAAATTTACGAGAGGAATAAATTATTATTATTATTATTATTATTATCATCATAATAATTCGCAATTTATATATTATTATTATGATTTCCTCACGCAAGTAGATCTTTGTAAACGTATTTCATTGCGTCCAAATACGGTTCGATAACTACTTCGTCTTGACACCATTGGCCGCCGGTGGAGAAATGCCGCAACAGCCGAAACATGAACTCTGATCGTTCATCTTCGCTATACAACAAATATTCTTCGCATTCGTCTTCAAACAACATCTACAGAAGTTAAGATATTCATGGCTATTACTGAGTACCTATATTACTCAATCTCGGCAATATCGGATCAACGATCAATTTTATTATAATATAATTTTGTATAATATATTCATATATTCCATATTTCCATATGCTCGAGCACGCGACCCGCTTACCTATATTTCGGACATCGGTATATTATATATAGGTCTATGACCTATGTTGTAATATGATTTGGTGCCGTGATTAGATATAGGTCGTGTTAGTGAGTGGCAGGTAGTTCGACTGTGTAAGTACAAAAAGTTTTCACATACACGTCTTATGCAAATTATTTTATATGATTCCAATAGGTATATAATAATATAATATAGGTACTTGTTAATTATAATAGTAATCTGCATATATAATTAAATAATTTAAAAAATAATAAATTATACAAACCGCGGTTAAAAATGCACGATTTAGCACTATACTCCGCCATAAAAGCAATTACCTACTTCTATAGTATTTTAAAATCTATATAATTACTAATTACTAATTTGGTGTATAAAAATGGACCCTATTAACTTTGTGACGGCATCACTTGAGAACCTAACCTAACCTTTACCGATTTCATTCGTCTTTTTTAAAAATAAAAGATGTCCTCTTTTCGGAGCATGTTTTTAGGCGTAAATTTAGTCCGATATAGTTCTGGGACAGTGGTGTACACACGGGGAGGGGGGTGTGTTCGAACCCCCCCTTTAGTATTTTTTCAGTTTACGTAATTACGTAAAAATGTATAGTAAAAAAGATGACAATTTAAAAAAAAAATTAATAGTACTAATAAAAATAAATACAAAATTAAATTAAGAAAAATTCAGTGTTACCGTCACAATCGAGTTTCGATTAAAAATGTACGGCGAGAAGACCGTCATCACCGAAGTTATTATTAGATATGGGATATTCCAAATTATACTCCATTATATTATAACATATTTTAAACTGAAAAATAATTATTTAGTATTTACACAGGACAGATTAAATGGATTGACCATGTTGTCGATATACCGTGATATAAATTTAACTCCTGAAGAAGTCATGGATGAGTTGGGACGAAAACCCAGGAAAATAGACATTGTTTTATAATGAAAATAAATATTATAGTTAAACAACATATTATTTTGATTTATCAATGTATAAATGTATAATATATATTGTTATAATTTTTTATATGTAAGCCCCTCCCCCATTGAAAATAGCTGTGTACGCCACTGTTCTGGGATGAGGAAATAGCAAAAAATTAATTTTGATTAAAATAGTAATAAATAATAATACCTTTATTGGTTGCCATTGGTTAGATAGTTGGCCATGTTTATTGATATGTATTTTTTTTATGTCTTAAGGTTTTTCAATTTATTTTAAAATTTAATTTAATGTAGATTTTTGGTAAGTTTTGATAGATTAACACGTGGTGTATACCTACATGGCTATATGGTTAATTACAAGGTAAGTTCCTCAAAATCAGGGCTTGAAAACGTTTACATAACGTTATATTAGTAAAAAAACGATTGAAATAGATAACAGAAAACTAAACGGTAATATTAAACTAGATTTATACCTAAATTATCATTAAACAATTGTAGCAATAAACGACCATTTTAGTAAAACAAAAGACAAAACAAAATGATAACCAATAACTTAAAAAATCATAAAACGAAACATAACAGAAAACACGAAAAATCGTAAATTTATAAACGATCATTAAGCTTTATAGTTTATTTTCATAATTTTTACGTATTACGTTCATAAAATTAATTAATGAATATTTAATAATTATATTTTTAAAATGAACATTGACGTTATAGGCGATTTCAATAAGATTGAATTAGACGAATAGCTTATGGCATTCTATGGTTTTAATTTATTTTTAAATATGTGCCCTGTTATATTGTGTGGATATGCAGGTATAATGTAACATGTTAATTTGTACTCGGAAATCAGTGAAATCGAAAGCCGCCAATTTAAAAATAAAATAGAAAATACATGTTAAAAATAACAGAAAATGATACTTCACATAATCACATTTCAAGAACCAATCGGAATAATAGTTTTTTTTTTTATTAGCTGCTAGCAAGCTTACTATTCAGCTCAACGATTAACAATTAACAATTGAATATAGTTAATATGACAAGTAATACTACAGATAGCAACAGTAAGATTAAAAATAAATTATAAGCACAAAATAAGGTTCATATATGATATGTAAACGAAAAAAAAAAGAAAAAAGATAAATGGGATAACATATTATAATTATACTATCTAGCTGATATTGTTATGGCAATTATATGATCATGGGAGTATTTACGGGGTAGATAAGGTAGAGTTTAATTTATCTAAAATCGTCATAACTAAATCAGTGGATGTACGATGTTGGAAATTTCGCTGATAAGTTTGGATAGATCATCGGATGGTGGCTGGTTGGCTGTGACGGTGGCGTGGGGAATAATACTATAATAGTTAGAATCATAATTCATAGCTATAAAAGTGTTAACGATAAACAACTAAGATTATGAGTAAGATATACCCATGCTATTCTACGTGGAGCAACATTATTTTTATTTATTGATTATATTTATTATATTATAGCTTTTTTTATACATAGTTATTGGTTAACATGCAGTTTACAGGATTTTAATCTTTCCTTTTTTTTTAAAAAAACGGTACTTAGACTATAATTACTTAGATACACAGTATTTTACCAAAACTATCAATTATAATTATATGTATCAATTTTATCAAAGTTACATAGTTTAATTTTTGTGTCATTTTTCTTGTTAGATATCAAAATAATTTTTAAGCCTTATTAAGTAATGACAAAGTGATTTTTTATATTATAATTAAAAATATAAAAATATGTGCATTTCTTTGTCTAAATAGAAAATTGAATAATTTTTGTCTACCTTTTTTAGTTAAGAGTGCTCTACAATCTACATGACTACATCGCACATATATTGTTTTTGAAAATCTACGTAGATAACAAAATTACATGCAGTACTTTAAAATTTGAATTTAGTGGATCAAACAGCTGTAATGTGTAGAATTTGGTATATACTTCTGGTTTTATGTTTAAATTAAATTAATATTAAACATCGACAATAGACGTAATATTGAAAATTTATATTTAGTATTTACAATTATAAATTATCGTTTATAATATTGTTTTAATTGTGAAAATGTAATAGGTACTATATCATGTTTTTATTTTTAATGGTGTTAAAAATTTGAATGTAAAAATGAAAACGTATTAATTTTCAATAACGACAAACAGAATATTTGAATAACGTTTAAATTTCCAATAACGATAAACGTAAAAATATAATAACGTTTATACTGCCAATAACAATAAACATAAAAAATTTATAACGTTTTAATTTTAAGTAACGTTTAACACAAAAATTGTTTAACGGTTTGATACTAAATAACGTTAAACGAAATGTTTTTTCCAAATTCGAATTGAGCCCTGCTCAAAATGCCATCAATTAAATATTTAAATGTACTAATTTAGAAACTTAGGTCACAGAACTCCCAATGTTGCAAGTCATAAATATACATAAGAGCAAGTCCAACCGACAAGAAACGTGAAGCGCTAAGAATGAACAGAATCGATGTAGAAATGTTGCAATCCCCTCGGCAATCAATTACAGTTCACAGCAAATCATTACTATTGGACCAATGAATGTTGTGTATCCACATTACAAGGCATTTAACTATTTAAGTTTAAAAATGAACCTCCTGGATTATGTTGATTCAGTGCCAAGTGAAATATTAGAGCGGCATTGGTAGCGCCACTAGAGCAAATACAATCATTTTTCTAGCAACGTTGTGTATCAAAAATAAGCATTTCTATAAACACTATGTTTTGGGAATCATTTTTCTTTTTATTTCAGTTCGAATTGAATTTTCATACCTTAGACAAGACAACGCTAGAACGCTACAGCTAAATTTCTGTGACATATAGGCTATTTTTTGTCCGAAAATAAAACTTGAAGTGGATAAAATAGGAATAAACTGGTAGCAATGCATACAATGTTGTAATAAAAAAAAATCGTAGAAGCGACCAACTTTGTATAACTTTAATACTTTAGAGTTAAATTATACATTATGATAATAAATAATAATCATAAATCTCGCAACTGATAATATAATACTCGCATAATCACAAGCAAGTCTCACGGCCAACGTTGGTAGTGATGGCTAAAAATAAAAATATTATATGGATTACACTAAAAAGACATTTATTCATCACAATTTTTTTCCCGACAGTGCCGGAATGGCCTTTTAAAATGGGATGACTCAACAGTAATCCGTATTGTCCCATCCCCAATTGCTGTGGGGATCACTGTGACTTCCGACATCTACTCAAAAATTGTCCTTAGATATCTGTCTCTCCAAAGAACTCGGTTAAAGTTTTGCTTTTCCTTTCTTGGTTTCAACTTTTTCCTCGTCAACACTCTCTCTAATAATAACGTGAGTATAATTATGCATATACTCAATTTTATTTTCTAATCTGGCCTTCAAGTCTAGTTGTGTGAGTTTTACCATTTTATATGTAATAGTTATTGACTATTGTACATAAGTATATTCATAATAATTGTCGAGATTTATAACACCTACTCATGTTAAAATATCATAAAAAAAAATAAAAAAATGTATTTGTTAAACTTAGTTGTAATTTATTGACAAAAGTCCAAACTACTAGGTACTTACTAAGCATATACATTTACACAATACGTCTGCAATACTACAATAGAAACAAATATTGTTGAATATATAGGGAGGGAGAAGAAATACTATAATACTATTTAATAATCATAGCAAAATGTAGGAAATGTTTAGGGAGGCCTATAATTTACATAGATTTACACCAACCTTAACCAATTTACACTGATTAAGTTCTTAACTCCCAAGCAGTAAGCAATTCTTATAGGCTATAACATGGACAAACCAACCTACCTACACATAGATTGGAAAATAATTTAATTATTTTGCAGGGTAAAATGATGGTATACAGTATCATACTATATATACTATAAATGATCAAAGTATCAACCCCTATATTTGTGTACAGTGTTCGCCTAAAAATTAAAAATTAAGATACTCATACGAATTATACCATTTTTAGCTTATTTGAAATGTACATGCCGTCCTTGAACACTTCCATACACTGGCGTATCGAGTGATTATCGTTGTCACCAGATCCGCTGCAGCCGACTATGCCGTTGTTCGGGTCCAAGAGCCTGTCAAAGAACGTCATGGATGTAACGTTGCAAGGAATGGATTCGGTCTGCACTTTAGCTACTTCGCTTCCTATAAACATGATAAGAGTAACAACATGGATTTTTAAAACCACTTCAAACAAAAAATAATAATAATAGATAGTTTTATAGTTATTTACAAAAAAGTCGATAGGTATAATAATATAATAATAACAATAATAATAATAGCGTCATTGTAGTATTGTACATGAATAATCCATGGAACTGGAGTCTGGAATGAGTAGGTATAGCCGGTTTAGGTACTGAATTGAACCACGGGAGTAGAAAACTGTAATTGCCTATAAGTTATGATTGGACTGTCTGTACGACCTATAACAACTAAAATAAGTAATAATATTGTGGAATTTTTCAAGAAATGTAATGTTAAAATTCTTAAAAACTAAGTTTTAATTTAAACGTTTCGAAAAAAATATTCTAAAATGCGAGAGGTACTTAAAATTTTAAACATTCTAAATTAAATTATCAATATTTTATATATTTAATAGGTACTATAATTGACTATAAATATTAAATACGAATAGTATTTGTAATCAATGGTACTATGCGTGAATAGACAATAGTTGTATAGTATACTACATTGCTGCTATAATAGTATATATAAACATTATAAACCAGTGGCGCCGAACCTTTATTAACATACCGGGGTAAACTCTACTTGAGATTATAATATAGGTACTAATTTATGGGTATCACACATCACCCACCAAGTCAGATTAAGTGGGGCAAGCCGCCAGGAATGGTCCCGGGGCCAACTTTTTTCAAAAGTTCTCGGGTATACAGTATTTACCCCACTCGCTATGCATGTTCGGCGCCACTGATATGAACCAAATACTAAAAAATGAAATACTTGCCGACAAATTGGCTGAAACTTGCATGTACGTTATTTGCTACATTGTTATCCCGAAAGAAATCCTATAAAATAGATATTCTTATTACATTTATATGTGTATCTAGTGGTGTAGGCAAGGGGGTGGGCTAACGGGCTAAACTGCTGAAACCCCCTCCCCTTTGCCCGTATTATTATATTATGACTTTAAAAAAATATATTTATTAAGTTTCAACTGTCATTCACTACTCGCTAGTAAGCAAGAACGCTAATTCATAAACTGATATTGATCTTACCGGATCAGCTATAGATAATAAGTAATAACTAATAATACCTTTGTTTATAGGTACCCAGGTAGGTTTTTGCAAAAACATATTGTATCTGCGTACCAATTTTCCTAAAATGATCAGTAATGTTTTGGTAAAGTATGAACTATTTATATGAAAGACTTTGTGTTAAATTTTGAAGCCTTAGCGGCCAGCACTGCAGTACAAATGTAATATAATATACAGTTTTAGCTAACAATAAATTAAAAGTGGCTCTGTAAAAATTATACTAGAAAAATTGAGAAGCTGGAGTTGTATTAACATTTTCAAATACCTCATCTAAACGTCTGAAATCATTAGACATGGACAAAATAGAAATATAAATAAAATAGGAATTAATTTTCAAGCCGGAGGGCTTGAATCTAACCTAACCTATCATTGAAAAATCCTACGTATACCATACCGCCACTTTGGGTATCTATTTCCTAGTTATAATATATAATATATATTATTACGTATTATTTAATAAGATCAAAAATTAATATAATAATAGTATCAAACCAATGCAAACTGGTCAATGTCATCCGGTATAAATTCTTGATTGAACGCGTAATAATGAATATGTAAACATTTCTTCATTGACCTGTGACAAAATAACGTACACCACAGTGTAATATAGACAATAGTGTATTCAGTATTGCTATAGTCTAAAAGACATAATTATACCAAAGAGTCAACCAAACAAAATTTAAAAGACCCAAGTAAAAAAATTTACATTGGTATTTATTATATGACAGTATATTATAATTCCAATCAGTATTCAGTCATATTATTATCCGATCTACGTTTCGTCCACAGAATAGGTGTTTCATCTATTTTGTGATTCAACGATATTGTCAATATATGGCCCTGTATCCAGTGAAAATTACTATAAAGGTAAATTGTCACTTTAAGTGGTCCATTGTTTAAAATTAATAACTTGGACACTTTGTACTATTTTATAAATAAAGTATTGAAGTATATAATATTATGTAAATATAAGTACATATGGGTACCTATACAAAGGGATCCATTTATAAGGGTATACTAATATTATCACGAAAAGTATTAACTATTTTTGAATTTTTTTTTAAAGCTTTCAGATTTATACTTTTCTAAAACTGTTTGATATTTATATTTTTTTAACCCTTATATTTATTGGTAAAACCACTATCAACTTTTGATTTTCAAATGGGAACATAAAATAAAAAGGTCATAAATTAATAAAACCATTTTATTTGTAAATATTAATATTAAAATTTTTATTCTTCGTTATTTTGTTCGCGAGATACAGCTCCTCAAAGTTTGATAGTTTAAGGAGGAGTCAATTATACTATTTATTAATTTGTAAAGATCAGGAGCTATAAGCTATGCATTTGATACCGTTCAACCCAAAGTAACAATTAATAAGTGATAACTATTGTACTTTTAACCCAAATCATTTGTTAGTCTATCGACTAATTAGACATACCGAATTACGATGAATGATTAGTAGAAAACTGGTTATTTGAATGACTGGATATTTGTAGCACTATCGATTATAACAGTTCCTTAATCCACCAAACTTATTTTATTATTAATTTATTATAAGTCCTCATTTGAAAATCAAAAGTTGATAGTGGTTTCACCAATAAATATAAGGGTGAAAAAAATTTAAATATTTTTTAGAAAAGCATGAATCCAAAAGTTTTTTTAAAAAAAAATTCAAAAAAGTTAATACTTTTTGATATTATTATTAGTGTATCCTCTTAAATGGATCACCCTGGATATAATGTTATAGAGTCTGATGAGATTTAAACATTATTTTATTCATTTGATATTTAAAAATAATTTAAATATTATGTTATAAAAAGTTTATAAACAAGCCAAAATAATTAAATAACCAGTTTTTTTTTAATTTACAGGTTAGCTGGGAACAAAATATCATTACTCCGTGCTATAATATATAATATTTAACACCATATAATGGTATTTATTATTTTTTTTTTTTAACTTAATTTTTATAACATTTTTAATATAATTGGTCACGACTTCAGACTTTTTATAATAACATTTATAACTATAGGTAAGGTACCTACTACCTATACTTTATGTATATAGTTTGTAAGGTCGGAGCTGGAGGGTGGTCTGGGGCAAGGCCGTATTAGAATTATTTTTCAAGGCGAAGGGGGGGGGGGATCCAAGACATGTATATTGTAGTCTTATCAAATTTAGGTTTTGATAGTTGGTTAAAAGTAAAACAAAAAAAAATTAATCTTCATTTATTAAAATATATTAAAAATAAACAAAATTAATTTCATATCTAGTCAAATTAGGGATAATACTACAAAACATAAAAAAAATTCAGAAATAAAAATAAACAATTTACTAACTATGGATGAATGACTAAAATATGATGGCGTATAGGCGTGTATATTTGTGGTAGACGTAGAAGAATAGGAACATTTTCGGTCTAAAAAAAAGCTTATGAATAATTAATCTTTCCTTAGTTAAGTTATTAATGTAGACAATGTAGTAATTTACTAACCATAATATTATGAAATAATATAACATGCCTTTGGAAGTTTAGAAAAATAATTTAACACCACATTTTTGTTATTTCTTTTAGTATTCTTTACGATGAATTTAAAAATTCGAATTCGGTACAATTCGAATTGTTTGTCATAGTATTGACGGATTAATGTAGTAATATTGTAATAATATTTATAACTCATGAAATTAATTAAATATTATTGTTGTTAATCGTCGTCGACCGCAGCCATCGAAAGCGTACGTTGTCCATCAATAACAAACAAATCTAAGTATATTTTAATATATTATGAATTATGGTACAAAACACTATTTTGTCAAAACATTTGTAAAACATCGAAGAAATTTCGTGGAGGTTTGTCCGGACAGACCTGTCAGACCCCCACTCAGATACGGCTTTGGTTCTGGGGTCCACTCCCCCAAATTTTCAAAAGTTGAACAATAGTTTTTATATTTTGACCGTAAAAATGATAAGTGTCCAGTATCAATACAAACAAATGTTTGACCACCTTCCCTCGAATTTTGTTTTCAGTTATTGCTTTGTAATTTGTATGTAGTGGTACAAAGTATCCGCGTTTTACAGTCTGCGTTAGGTACTTACCTACAATACGCCAAATTGCCTAATATAAATAATAAAATATACCTATCATATTATGTATTTGTAATGTATTATTGTACTTAGTGTATTATATGTACCGATGTATTTGTCTATTATGTAATGCAATCCATAATTGTCCATAATTATTAATTGCCTATAGCCTATAGGTACATAAGTAGTATCATAGAACTATGGTAGTATAGATGGTACCATTGTGAATTTTTAAATTAAATACATTTTATTATACTTATATTTATCAATATGTTTAATGATTACCTATATATACTTGTACCTAATGCTATTATTAAGTTTTACATTTAAATTTTACACACCATTTGAGAAGATATCCTTGAACAATCTTGTTGTACAGTCCAACTGGTTCTTTATTAGGAAGATGATAAAATGTATAATATGCTGAAGTAGACGTCATGACGATATTATGGAAACTAGGTACTATTTATAGCGAAATATATAACATAGGTGAATAGTAAAACAACTACATACAGAGTTGTAAGTACTGCAATGAACGAATTTATCATAGATCCAACAAATATGAAACTATAGCAACTATCATTGTTAGTTTCGGTTGGTATCTAATACAATAGATTATTAGAATCTTATACTAAGTATCTATTTTTAATAGAAATTTGTAAGCAGCGGACGCAGATATAACCTCTTATATTATAGACTATAGATAGTAATATTATTATTACTATTATGTATCATCTATAGCCATGGATATAGCCCATAGAGCTATAGAGGAGGCTGGAGGACCAAATTTATTGACAACTATTAAAATTTGTATAACAGTTATGCAAGGTTGCTTGAACAATTATAAACATTTTACGAATAAATAATGAGCTAATGGTCCCTTAAAAATTATTGAACATTTGAACCATTAATTGTATACATTTTGCATGCAACCCGGGCACCCGGCATTAAGAAGGTAAGACACTAGTGTCCTGTAATGTTGTAAGCATAGATCTATGAAGTTAGTTTATGGATGTCATATGACACATTATTAGCACTCAATGAATGCATTATGTATATATAAGTCTATGGTAGTATGATCGTAAGTGCCTGTAATCATAGACGCAATTTTAGTTTTGAGCTTGGAGAGATTAAAAATACCTATTTAAATCAAATGGATCCCTGCTGGAGTAGAGCCTTTCACGGCCCACACCCCTTGTATTGATAAATCCACCTTAAATATTATTACTGTATGTAAAATACGAGTATAAGTGTACTGGACATCATGGCAGCGTTATATATTTACCATCTTTATCTTAGACCCCATACTACACTTAATATTTTAAGAGAGCTGGAGCATGATTCATTTTCGGTCAAAAATATAGCTCATGACTTCAACCACTACGCCTATATAATGTTTTGATTTTAATTTTGAACATAGATTTGAATTCTAAACTAAATTATCTATGCTTTGACAATTCATTTTCTCTTATTTCAATTTTATTTTACTTGGAAATTTACTAACAAAAAGAGTAAAATAGATTATATTCATAATTCAAATTAAAATAAATTGATGACTGATGTAGAATATGAAAAAAGTATAACAGCCAATGCATAGGAAACTTCTGTAACAGTAATCTGTTTTCAAAATCAAAATTTGGACATCCTACTGAGTTTAGTGATTGAAGTTACCGGAAGTATTTAATTCATACTACTCATGCCACCCTGACGGTACTGCTCACGCCGGTTCGGCAATTTACATCAAATCAAGCATACCCCATCACCCACTACCTTCCTACATCTCTCCTCACATACAAGCAAGTAGCGTCTCAATCGTTACTCATAATAACATACCTATTAATGTATCTGCAATTTATTGTCCTCACGGTCTCATCACCACTATTGATCATTTCTCTGAATACTTCTCTACACTGGGACATCGCTTCGTCTCAGGAGGCGATTTTAACGCGAAAAACACAACATGGGGGAATCGCACTCCCAACACCAGAGGCAGAGCATTACAGTGCTGCATAAACAATAATAACTCTTCTTCCTTAGCTCCTCCTGGACCAACCTATTGGCCCTCTCACAACAACAGACTACCCGATATTTTAGATATCTTTGTTATGAAATTACCAAGTAATATACTCAGTGACCTTACCAACCTCTACGACTTGTCCTCCGATCACACCCCAATAATTCTCAAACTAGGTTTAAACGTCCCTCCATGCCAAAATGAAACTCTCACCCCCGGTCAAACAGATTGGTCTACCTTCAAAAACATTTTAAATAAAGACATAAAACTCAACATTTCCTTAAAATCAATCGATGAAATCAACAACGCTATTAATCACCTCACAACATCCATACAAAAAGCCGAAATAGCAGCTGCAAAACCCCAAGCAAATAAAAAAACAAAAAACCAAACTCCCCCCCATATACAAGCTCTACTTACTGAGAAACGTAGAACTAGGGCACACTGGCAAAACTTTATATATCCCAACGACAAGACCAAACTCAACAAACTAAATATCCAAATAAAAAAGGAAATCCAAAAGTACAAAAGTCAATCTTACAACACTTATGTAGAATCTTTAACCACTAAAAATATGTCTCTGTGGAAAGCAACTAAAAACATATTACGAATAAACCAACCCACCCCTCCTCTTAGAAAAGAAGACAATTCATGGGCTATTACCGACACGGATAAAACTAATATCCTAGCTCAGCACCTAAAAAACTGCTTCTGTCCTCATGATATTCAACCCAGTCCCACTCAACTGGAAATAGTTGAAAACTTCCTCGAATCTCCTCTCCCAATGTATCTGCCTGCCAAAGCCACATCCCCCGAAGAAATAAACAATGTAATAAAAAAAATCCCCATCAAAAAATCCCCAGGTAATGACCTAATTACCAACTTTATAGTCAAAAACCTACCTCGCAAAGTCATAATTTATTTATCCCATTTATTTAATGCACTGTTTAGATTATCATACTTTCCTGGGGCCTGGAAACACTCTATCATAATTCTTATCCTCAAACCAAACAAACCACCTGAAAATCCAGAATCATACAGACCAATTAGCCTTCTTCCCACCATATCAAAAATTTTTGAAAAAATTTTATTAAAAAGGCTCCTCTCCATCGCCACCAATGCTAATATCATCCCACACACTCAATTTGGGTTCAGAGCCCATCATTCAACCATTCACCAACTACACCGCACCGTCGATCACATCTCCAGAGCTCTGGAAAAAAAAGAATTCTGCCCCACCGTTTTTCTCGACGTCTCTCAGGCCTTTGACCGGGTCTGGCACGACGGACTACTCTACAAATTAAAAAAGTTCCTTCCAGCCCCGTATTTCCTACTATTAAAATCCTACCTTTCAGACCGTTTCTTCACTGTTCGTCTTAAAAACAGCTACTCAGTATGTCACCCTATTAAAGCAGGCGTCCCACAAGGAAGCGACATCGCCCCTTTCCTATACTCTGTTTTCACCCATGATATCCCAAAGACTCATTACACATTCATTGGCACATACGCTGACGATACCCTAATCTCGGCGTCACATCGCGATCCAGAAATTGCTAGCTCAAGGATCCAAAATCACCTCAATATGATCAACTTATGGGCAAACCGTTGGAAAATAAAAATAAACGAAACCAAATCAACTCACGTAACATTCACTTTACGAAACTCTGTCTGCCCCCCAGTTATGCTCAACAACAATGTCCTTCCAACAGCAAATGAAGTAAAGTACTTAGGGCTCACATTTGACAAACGTCTTACGTGGGGCCCTCACCTGAAACTAAAGCGTAAACAAGTCAACTCCAGGCTGCACCTCCTTAGACCTCTTTTAAAATCCAAACTATCCCTAACAAACAAGGTGACAATATATAAAGCGATAATCCGTCCGGCCTGGCTCTATGGCATTCAGGTATGGGGGTCCTCAAAGCCTTCAAACACTAGAACACTTCAAGCATTTCAATCAATATGCTTACGCCTAATCACCTCCTCCCCCTGGTACGTAACAAATAAAAATCTCCACAAAGATTTAAAACTACCCACTCTTAACGAATTGGCCAAATCCCACTATACCAAATTCTTTTCTAAACTACACACTCATTATAATCCTTTAATCCAAAAATTATCCTCTGCAACACATGTCCCTAAAAGACTAAAAAGGCTGTGAACTAGGAAACATCATTGCCCATTGGTACAAATATATATATTTTTAATTGTAACCAACGAGTCTCAAATTTTTATAAGATTTGTTCCAATTTATTGTGCAAATCTCGTTCAATATAAATTATTGATACATTTGTAAATCTATCCTATTCTTGGAAGTTCAAAGTCAATTCTAATGTTTCTGACTGCAGAGAATGATTATTGCATACCATAGAGCTGGTAAGAATTATTAATAAATAATAATGAAAACTATTTATTGGGCAAGTGGATACCACTCTATAGGTCACTGGATGTGTTAAATACTTAAATTTGAATTCAATGAAAAATCATTGCATAAAAAAAACTATTTTGAGCAAAAATATATTGTATCTGTCAGTCGATATTAGTATGTAATATATAAGTATACATTAAAATAGTATGATATTATTGCTATTAATGTAATTTATGAGTAATACAGTAGGTTGAATTCATTTTTGACGAAAACATCATGTACTTGAAAGTATCATTGTGTCTATATAAAGGTAAGAACATTATTTGTGTTTAACATTTCATTTTTGTATGTAATATATTATGACTATGAGTATAATATGAAATATGACAAATTAAAAATTCTTATACCTTGCTTAAAAATTAAAACATTGAGAAAAAAAGGTGACGCTTAAGCACAGATAATGTTGTTTCCTTTAGGTATAATAATTCACTTTAATATCTAAACTACAACATAAAATTGGTTCTGCTGAATTCAAATTGTATACCTACAACTATTTTAAGTTTATAAGACAGAGACAACATATGCATGGGGTATAACCTCTTACAAAATAAATTTTAAAATATTTTTTTAAGGAAATATTTACATTAATAAATACATAACTATAATATTATATCATTTACATATTAATAACAATACAGAAATTAATTTTGTTTAAGTCCTTTAAATCCACGAGCAAGTAGATATTTTTCAGCTGAATCTGATCGACTAGCTTCAGGTTTTACAAATTTCACATTTGAATAAAACTTTATCAAAGTATTTTCAATCTCTGCATTTTGATTACCATCCAGAATTTTAATTAAACATGCTGCGCCAACATTTGAATTTAAAACAGCAAATCTGCAAAATATAAATGGGTTAGGTTAGGTTAGGTTAATTCATGTTTTTCAGTTTTTAGGATTTTTGTGATCATTGTAATAATTAATTTTTCAAATTTCTTACTTAACTACTGAATACGCCAATTTTATGATTAAATCATGGTACAAATGCTTCACTCCGGTAGCGTTAGGCGCCATATCACTTAAGACAACATCTATAGGACGGCTATTTAATAATTCTTTTATCTTTTGCCAAGTTTTAGGAGATGTAAAATCAGAATTTCCTAATAATGTTACTCCTTTTATTGGATACATTTGTTGAAGATCAATACCAATCAGTAAGCCAGTTGGAATTTCACTATCTAATTAGATAACCAATAAGTACATGTTGATTTAATTAAACAAGAATTAGTGAATTAGTGATAGTAAAATATACAAAAGCACATTTTAAAGGAGAATTGTTTATCTCATTTTTATTCTTAATATAACTACAACATTTGACAATTGTTTAATGTGCTATCTACTACATATTTTGTTGTTTAGTATGCAGCTATCTACAGAAAGAACATTATCTACCAATGTGTGTCATACTACTAATATTTTTTTATAGGAATGTGCAATAAATACTAATTTAGTTGATATTTCAACGTACACCAAGTCAGTTGAAGTGTTGTTTTTTTAAAATTTTAAATGAGTTATTTAACAGTGGGTTATTTTTACTGGCACATCCTTGGGGACAAAGATATGTGTGCACAATATTTTAGGGAACGAGAATTACGCATAAACAAGATTACAGGAAGCGGAACTGAAACACAAACAATCAAAATGCTTTGGAAACGTGTAAAAAACAAGTATGGCATTAAATCATGCAGAGCTACTCACTTGTTCGAATATCAACATCAAGAAGATAATCGATTCTTGATTTGATAAAAATAAATATATTCTAAAATTATAATCTAAAATTCAACTTAAGCAGCAATTTGAACATTGATGTGGTTGAACAATTAATGTTTTATTATGTAGATAGATTATTGAATAGACGCTATACTTGTATACATATTATCAATGACTGTGCAGAACATTAATGGTAGGTAACCAACAAATTTATACTTTTAAAAATTAATTTGTGCTATTAGTATAACAGTAACATACTAATAAAGAACCATTCTTAAAAACATAACTTACTAGTAGCATTTGAATTAATTCTAGACGCAGCTACTTGTGACCAGCTACCCGGAGCTGCACCAATATCTATTACACATTGGCCTGGTTTCAATATAGAAAATCTATCATCCATTTGCAGCAGTTTGAATGCACTTCTACACCTGTGATGAAAATGTAAATGCATATTTTATTGTTTTTGTTCAGCATTATGTTAATGATATTTTTACATTTAACTATTACGTGTAATTTAATAAACAACACAATTAAAAAATAAATAAATATATTTCATCTACAATACCTATAACTTTTTATTTTGGCTTTTTCCACATAAGGATCAGTTTTTTGTCGTAATAGCCATTCTTTTGAACTGTGGTTTCTTGTAAATGTTTTCAGAAATGACCAGCTTTTACAAAACGTTATTTTTTCCATTATATTAACTCAACAGTTATAAGATTAATACTTAAAATAACACATTGTAACATTAAACTCGTAATTCTGCACCATTAAAATTTTTAAATTTTCAATAGGTAAGAATTAATAGTTATATTTTTAAGACACCGATTAAATTGAAAGGATATTAATATGTACTTTATTGATAATATTTAAAATGATACTGTTACGTTGTTATCACAGAATGGATTATGGACATAGATAATGTTATATTATCTATGATTTTGGAAAAAAGTGTGGAACAAATGTGTAGTGGAAAAAGTGATTACTGACTGAATGAAATATTTTTTAGAACAAGCATCGTGGATGGTGCTATGAACTGGCAATTTTAAATTTTTAACCAATACCGGCAATACCGCCATAACTTAATTTTTAAGAACCTATACTTCAACTATACTAGTATTAGTCTACACTAAACAGTTGTACCTATATAGAGTCTATAATATTTTCTGGGCTCTTTAATAATTAACTTACTAATTTACTCATTATATCACTCATTAGTTAGAAGGAGTCATGGAGCCAACAGACAACTTTATGCTAGTGGTGGCGGCGTGGCAACCTCTGAATTTGAAAATCAGGGAAACGGTGGATTTTTTATTTTAATGAAATTTCATTATATCAGAGCAAGCATTTTAAGGAATAAGAGGGGGATATCGATGTAGGTATGATGTATGAATAATACGAAAAATATAGTAAATATTATAGTTGGCGTGGATTTGTTTGGAAAATCTTGAGTTTGTGAAAGATGTATATTTAATTTGTAATTTTGTGGCGGGGGAGGAGGGGGAGGGGTGGTTTAAAACAGCTTCCATCGCTGCGAGGTGTTGATACGCCGCTCGCCATACTGTTGTTAATTATTTGTTATATACTGTATAAGTATAATACACAGTTCTTGGCTTTTAGTATAAGGTCTATGCCTCTATGGTTGTACGTTGGTAACTTTAAAGCACCTACCTATATTCTATAAGGCTATAAATATTAGTTGTTATAGCGCCTATGCGGTCTATTATCACAGATATCTGCAGGTCTCTTAATGTTTTGTGTTCTACCATGGGATATGGATAAAATGTTCGCATTGGTTTTCTTGTTTTATACCATTTTGACATTTTGTATTTGTGCTTCCCAGTGCATGTCATCGATAAAACCAAAAGTATACCTTTTAATAATGTCTTTCTTCTTCTTTCTTCTTGTGGCTTTTATAACTTTCTAAGAGTGCCACCAAAACAACATTGCACCAACTGTCCATGCCATGTACCAGTTCTCTCCACGTGTCAATTTCCGTGTCTTTCAGGTCTTCTTCGACTGAATCAATGCATATTTTCCTAGGTCTTCCCCGAGGTCTCTTTCCATGTACTTAGTTTCCATTCCATAACTGATTTGACTAAATTATTGTTCCCTCTTCTCTTAGATAATATTTTAGAGTCACCTTTTAATTATTATTGTATGTAAAGAAAATGTGGGGAATGAATGAAAGCTTTTTATAGAGAGGTACCTACTTGGCTGAGTATTGGTGGCGAGTGGCGACTGGCAAAGTGGCAAGGCTTAAATAAAAGTGGTAATATGTTTGGTTAGTTCTAAAGAGATATGAAATTATCTTTTGTGGATAATCCATAACACCTTTTTGCATTCCTAAAATGCATGCATATTGTTATTTAATAAATTAAAATAAAATCAATTTTTTTTACTGAAAATCTAATTGTCGTCACTTTTGATCACTATTTTTTTATATATAAAATGTAGGAAGCCACATACTAAACGGTAGACCACTTACTTTCACTGGTAGGGGAGCTGATAGCAGAAAGGGTTGAAAAAATGTTGGCCCTCTTTGAAAAAGGGTCTAATATTTTCAACTAAATATAGCCATTCTTCGAAAGTGTGGACGTATGTGGGTACCACTGGGTCCTCGGAAATATAATCAGCAACACATTCTCTATTTTGAGGATAGCTGTTACGTGAACCATGTCACGATTATAAAGAACTTCTTAATAATGGTGAACCATGTATACTTATATAGTTATATATATGCCATGAACTAAGACGAATAAATGTAAATTTTGGATACTAATTTAATTTGGACAGATTGACTTTAGAACAAAGGGTAGTGTTCCATGATATGATCTGAGGATGCAAAAAACAGATAAAAAGTTCTTCTTATCTGAGCCTTGATAAAAAAATAATTGATAACAAATAATAAAGTATTTAAATATAATAATATGAATTAAATATTGGAAAATTAGCATAATATTACGTATTGCGTAATAACAACAGAACAACTATTGAACCATGTTTATGCTGTGAAACAAGCATCTATGTTTTTACTACTATACATATTACATTTAATGGGCTACAGTATTATAAAGAACTAGCACAAATTATACTGTAACATAATTAATGAAAAATTATTTATGCATTTTATTATTGGTTAAACTTATTTTACTCTATTACAAATTACATCAATGTAAGTATTTTGTGACTTTTCATATTCATCATAATCATTGGTTTTATTCTTATATTTTTTTTAGCGATCTAATGGATCATTGCTACGATGAGGATGTTTTATTTAACCAATTTTTGATATCTCTCTGCAAATCATCTGCAGAAATATTTTATAAAGCTGTTGAAAATGGATGGCCTATATGTGTTCCCAGAGAAGGTTCCTTCTCTAAAAATAAGTATTCTGAAAAAGATTTCAATGATCACATTTTAACTCCTAGTAAGTGTTCAGATTTAAAATTTACTACAATAAGTGGCTACGATGTCTCTGTAGACAACAATGCAGTTGTATGTCAATATGAAAACAAGACTTATACAGTGGACATACTATTTATTGAAACATGCTATACGGAAGATAATCACAGTTATAAAGTAATATGCATAGATGGTCCATTAAATTGCGCTACTATGTTGGAAGATATTATTGTAATAACATCTGTTCAAGACTGTTTGAATTTTTTGTATTCTAAAAGCAATAAATTATTATTGAAGGATCTAAGATCTTTAATGGATGATTTTTTATCGTCCAATGATTATATTAATATGTCTGTCGAAGTCAAGAAAAAATCCATTGAAAATTTGTATATTAAATGTTTGAAGAAAGTAAGCTACCATACTAAAAAGTCTAATAATTTTTTTCAAAACAATATTAAACTTGCAGTAGAGTATTATATACAAAATAAACTGTATAGTGTTTTGATGGATAATATAAATGTCTTAATGGCAGCAGATGACGCCAAGTTAAATAAACTTATTCGAAATTACTCTAGTGCTATGATTGACTTAGAAGTAGACCAAGAAGCAAAAACTGCAATACCAAATGCTAGATGTGAATTATCCAAGTTATATTTACATAAGACTATTATTGGGAAGTTTAAATGTTTAAAAGATACATTTTTAAAATTGTCTAATGGAAACAATAATTTTACAGTGGATAACCTGCTAAGTGCTTTAGTTCATTTAGTCATACATTGTAAAATACCTAATTGGAATGCTCAAATATATTTTATGAAACATTTTGTTATCAGCAATATAAAGGACTTTGATGATAATTTCTATTTAACTTCATTAGAAGCAGCTATTGAACACATTAAAGTTCATAATTTTAATCTTAAATTATCAACAAACTTCCCCGATTCAAATTATGGTACTTTTTATAATTATATTTGCAATGGAGAGTACTACAAAGTTAAAGAAACCTTAGAATATGTGAAAATACAACAGTCTAGCTCAAAATGTCATCCTTTATGTGAATGTGATTCTTGTATGAAAGAGGTATTAAAAGAACCTGCAGTTTGTGTGAAGTATAAAGATGAACAGGGTCTTACCCCTCTACATGTAGCAGCGTTTTATGGTTATCCACTCATTATTGAATTACTGTTAAAATATGGATCAGACATAAATGCTTTAGATAATTTTTCACTTACACCTGCCCATTATGCTGCCCTTAGAGGACAACAGAATGCATTATTATTTTTGTTACATAATAAAGCATTGATGATTGGAGACAACGAAGGTAACACTCCTTTGCATTTGTGTTGTTCAAATGGTCATGATCTTTGTGTCAAAGCATTGTTGTATTTTATGGAATTTTCAGACTCAAAATTAAATATAAATGTACAAAACAATCAGGGAGACACACCTCTTCATTTAAGTTTTAAATGGGGCTACACTAATGTAGTCCAAATACTGATTGAACAAGACGGAGATCCATTAGTGCGTAATCGTAGAGGTCAGACTTGTTTTGATTGTGCTCACAATTCCAAAATGGTTGAGATGTTTAAAACCAATAAAAAAAACTATACGGAAAGAGTGAGAAGAAGTAGTGTTGAAATAACATTGCAGCAAAAAATGATTGGAAAAATAATAACTGCTATATCTGATGGTGACATACGTTTAGTTCAACACTATTTAGGCATTGATGATGAAAATCAAAACATAAATACGTTTGTTGATATAAATTGTTCTAATTATAAAGGCTATACTCCTCTTCATGTAGCAGCAGCCAAAGGCCAAACAAACATTTTAAAAATGTTGATTGGATATGGGGCGGACATTAATTCATTGACAACTTCTGAACAGTATACAGCATTGCATTTGGCTGTTAAGAACAAAATGACAGGAGTTATTGATGTTCTCCTAGATTCAAAAAAATGCAATATTAACAATCAGGATAATAGTGGCAATAGTGCATTACATTATGCATGTACAATTGGTGATGCTAATATAATAACTAAACTCCTTGAACATGGTGCTGACCTCGGAACAATTAACAAGAAATTTATAAGTGCTTTAGATATTTTAAACAAAAATACAGAATTAAGGTAAACAAAATGAAATTATATCTGTTAACTAACTAACACATTTATGGACTAGATAACTTTAAAAAAAAAACTTTTAAAGCTCCTCACATAATGCAGCGATAGTGGGAAAAAGAATCCGTACACTATATTTCACCATTAAGACTAAATGATTTTACCATCACCGCTGCAGTCTGTGAGCTAAAACCACATAATAAATACAATTTTTTCTAATCTATGGTAAAATTGGCCATTTAAAATTAATATAGCTTAAGCTATTTATAGTTCACTTAAATATTATTAAGGTATAAAAATAAACAAAGATATACCATAATGTAATCATCTGAAAATAAGAAATTGAAAACATGCATGTCTTTGTGTACAATAATTATAATAGTTCAAATAATATCTTGTATTTAATATATGTTCCAGGCACTTGATTTCAGTTAAAAAAATTCACTGATTCACAATAGAGTGAAATATTATTTGAATCTTCATACAATAAGACGTTTAAAGTTTTATGCAACAAAAAAAAGATCTATTTACTAATTTTTGATTTTGAAATTGTATTGTTATATAATATAAAAATAAAGAAGAACAATGTGTACAGCTAATATATTTTCTGAGAAAATTAATATCTATTTAATAACCTAAATAAATAAAAATTGTTTTGTGTTAACATGTTTTGTTTAAACTGTTTAAAAATGTTTATATAATATTTTACGATAAATGTTTTTTATAATGAATTAATAAATTGTTTTTTATATTTAAATACTTTGTAAAAGAAAATACTCATATTGTCACACAAATTTTCCTGTATACCTGTCAGAGAAATTGAAATAGTGATTCAATAAACTGTAATAAATAATAATAAACACCTTTTAAGTTTTTATTATAGCCAAATTGTTCTGGCTATCGTGCTTACAGGCACATAATTATTATAATCAACACTTGGCTTAAACAGGTACATAAAACATATGACCTGTGCCCAGGCAATGTTCAATAACTAAAAAATAATTATTAATTACATGTTACAACACTATACTATTAATTAGATCATGTTTGAAGGTTTATCTGCATTTATTTAGTGATTATGACCTGCAGACTCCATTATATATATGACCACATCCTTTATTCCTAATTCCTATAATCCTATTGCCTATGATTACCTGGTACTGTACAACTATCACAAAAATATTAACGTGTTCTGGGTGTTCTTTAAAAATTCAAAATTATTTCATATTTCTCATTCATCTTACCGTGCATTCTGTTATCTTTTTAATACATCCTGATTTGTTTGATAACAGCCACACAAACAAGTAACATCATAATGATGCTGATAATAATAATAACAATATTAAATATACGTATGTCGTTTACCAAACCAACTGCGAGCTTCCATCGTCCCTGTATAAATTGTGTATTTTCAAGAAGTATTTAGTTTTAAGATTTAGATATTTTGATGGCAATTGTGCTGTCATGTTTCAAAAGATGCTTCGACGGCATCAAGTACACAGAACATACATCCTTTCCACTAATCAACCCTATATGTTTGAATACCAGCCGAATGGGTACAGGACACTATACAATATGTAGAATGATCAATGTGTGCATTAATTAAAATTTGCTTATAATCGCAGGTAATGAAGTAGTGATCGTGAAGAATGGCACCAGGATATGCGGTAGTGGTGGTGTCTTGTGTACTGCACCAATAGTGCAAAATAAATGTTACTTTGAAGTAAAAGTGCAACAATCTGGTAAGTGAAACAGCTGTGTGCTTTGGTTTCAATTAATTTAAATATTTATATGTATATTTCTGCTTAGGTATCTGGGGAGTAGGTTTAGCTCTGAATGATATAGATCTGTGTAAAGCACCCGGTGGTCACGATCAATACTCATGGGTGTTGTGTAATGATGGAGCACAACGACATAACCAGCAAGTGTTAAAAGCTATAGATAATACCATTGAAGAAGGTGATATTATTGTAAGTATTAAAATCATTAAAAAAACCTCGGTTACTATAAATTAATAAAATATTATTTTTAGGGTATTTACTATGACCATGTTGAATTAAACTATTCGATTAATGGCCAACCAGTGAATGAACCAATTACAGGAATAAGAGGAACTGTATTCCCAGCTTTATTTGGTCAGTAAAAAAATAAATTCTATTTATTTAACTATTACAGACATGGTGTAAACTTTTATTTTAACATATGGTTTTTTAAATTATAACT
Source organism: Myzus persicae (assembly GCF_001856785.1). NCBI lineage: Eukaryota > Metazoa > Arthropoda > Insecta > Hemiptera > Aphididae > Myzus > Myzus persicae. The sequence continues at coordinate 86,240 of NW_019101341.1, forward strand.
ATAAAATATGTTAAACAATAACTATGATGTTTTGGGTTATTATATACTATTATATGTTTTGTTTGATACATATTTGGTTGACTAGAACATTTCAGAGAACCATTAAATTAATCAATTTTTAATGCAACTAGGTATATAACAAATAATGGGATCCTTATTTTCATAAAAAATCCGCTTTACACAATACTTCATATGTAAAAGAAATAATGAGTTTATTTTTGCAAGAATGAGACAGATCGAACAACCAATATTCAAATAATGTACTTGGTGAAGTTTGATTCTTTACTTTTTGGCAAAAAAACAGAGTTTCAAGAGAATATTATAATGAATAAAATAATTACTAAGATCTGGTCAAAATACAACATAGCTCCAAAATTAAATTTTATTTTTACTTTCTGAAGTTTTGAAAAATTGAATTGTCTGTTTTTTTTTGCACAGATCCCTTCAAATACAATTTTCTCAAACTTAAATCTCTGTTACAATGACAAAAAAAACAAAACAGGAAAATATTAAAAATATTTAGCCTGAAATGACTTATCACGCTGTAAAAAAAAAATATATAAGCTAATTACAATAGTAGGCATTGGCATTTTTGTATTTCATATAGTAACAAAGTGACGGGCTTTGCTGCCTACTGTGTGCATGCACACATGTTCGTAACCCCCTATTACAGCACTATAGCTTTGCCTACTGCTGCATTTTTTTAATAATAGATAACTGTGCTCTCAGTATCACCTGGCAGCAGTAATGTCGGCATGAGTTTTAATATTCGTATAGCTGTTACAAATTGATTGTCACGGATTAGCTAAATCTTAAAATACCTATTAAAAATTGTATGAAAATAAATTTTACAATAGCATTAAAATAGTTGATGTTAATTATATATATTTTTTTTGTTACAGCTACTTTATATTAAAATTGTGTGATAACACTTTTTTCAGAAAATCATTTTTGTGCTTGTTTTGGCATATTACAATATTTTTGATTATCAATATACAATTTATCTATGTACTATCTATACTATAATTATAAATGTTTAACACGACAAAGTATTAAATTATATTGTATTTATTTCAGTGGATGATGGTGCAATATTAGACATAGTGTTGGAAAGATTTTCATACCCACCATCCAACGGATATGATAAAATCATGTTAGAGCAATCTATACTTTAACTATATTTTGCATAAAAACTAAAATGAATAACAAATAATATATTTATCATTCCATTAATCATAAATTATAATTTTATATTTTTTCTATAAATTGTTTTATTTTTATGCATAATTTATTAAGTGCATTTGTAAGCTAATAAATTAAATATTATTATGTAATTATATTAACTGAACAATTTAGAAGGTTTGCTTTATTAGTAGTTGTACAATAAAATAATAAAATTGAATATTTATTAACTTAAAAAAAATGTTCTTTGTAACTGATAACTTAAACAAGAAAAAAAAAACTATTCATTTATAATTTATATTTATAACAGATAAGTACTTAAAATACTTGTTCTTGTGCTCCTATAAACAAAACAATGTATACTTTGTGCCTTCTAACTGTTCTTAGTCACCCTAGGATAAATTGTATCAATTTTATAGTACACATAATCAACCAGTTTAATTAAAGAAGATATTATTATTTATTTATTTTTACAAATATAATCTTTACATAAAAAATATTATTAGCCCTTTGAACAAAACTTATAAATATATTTCAGTATTTTAAAAATCAACAATGTAAAATGTAGTTTAACCAATATTTAAAATAGATTATAAGACTAATAAATACTTTAGCGTAGAAACTACAAGTTAAAATGTATCTTTTTTTTATTTTATTTTTTATTGTTATTTAACTGGTTGTATACATTATAACCATATTATAAAAACATTTTACTCTTTTCCTATTTCTAGTTAAATATGTTGCATTATTTGATGTACTTAGTATCCACCTGTCTATATGTTATGTGTATAATATATATAATATAATAAGTTTAATTATATCTGATCAATAAATTCAGAATCTCAGTTTAACTAAAAATATATTTAATTTTTGTAACCATATTGTATCTTATTCTTCAATTTATAATCATGTTTGAAAATAAAAAAATCTTTTATTACAATATGTCGATGATAATGATGTGATGCTTAATCAGTTTTCATTATTAGCAGAATCTTGTCAATCCGGAGAAAAATACCTCTATTAACATACTTTATAAATTAAAATGCAGAAGAGCATGAATGAATGGATACTATTGTGGACAAAAAAAATGTATAATAAATATAATATAAATAAATATAATTTATTTCATATCAACTTATACAATGTTAACACTATAATAGTTTTTATAATCAAATTCAGACTTATGTGGACACATACAAATATTCACATTTTAAATATGATTAACTAATTATTATACAAGCGTTTAATATATTTTCTCTCAACTCTACAGCATACAAATTACTAAAATATATTTAAGTTTGAGATATTAACTGTTAAGATTGTCAACTTACTGTATACACATAATTTGATTTAATGTATACATATTTATGCATTTCTATTATATATAAACAAAATATTTGGTAAATAATAAGTATATTTTAGAAAATATAATTATAAATAAACTATACTTTAAAACATTCACAGCTATAATTGTAATAAGCTTCCCAATAGGTGGTTAAAATAGTTTGGTATTTCAGGTATACAAGTTATCAGTAAATTAAAATAATGTAGGTCATTTGAATTTAATTCCGTTAATATTACAGTCTCGAATAAAAGTAATAATTGATAATGAAGAATTCAAATGATAACTTTGATCATAATGTATTTAAGATTTAATGACATATTTTGTTTTCATCTGATATGTATATTTTAGTGATAAATGTTAATTCAATTTAAAATTCTGTAGGGTGGTCAATTATCTATTTACATTTATATTAATTGTTAAATTAAAAAAAATTAAAATTTTATTGGAATGGCTTAATTATTGTGGATAAATATTGAATATTTTTAAAATTGAATTTTACGTCTACATATTATTTTCCTTTTCTTATGATATGAGAATATAGTATTTGTAAGAACATTGTTCCTTTAGTGCGACAATTATTAAATTATATTAGTATATATAAACTATAACTAATAAAATTTTAACGTGATTATTATTAAGTTGTATTCATATTTTTTAAACTGAATACATTTAATTTAGTTTTAGTATTTTGGCATGGCAGGAACAAGCTCGGGAAATGGTTAAAGTATATTTTATACATATTATTATATAATATACATACTTTCAATAAACAAGAGATCTGTTACTTTTCTTTGTTGTTTTGTTTAACAAAAATAATTAATGCTACGTATAATTTACCTCGTTGTCAGCAGCTTCAGTCTCTACTTCTTTTTCCCAGTCAAATGCAGTTTGACTTGGCAGTTGGCCTAAATGTGCCCATCGTTCTTTAAAATTTGGGTTTTTAGCTCGTAATTTTTCAAATCGTCTATTAAGGAGAAAAAAAATGAATTATTGTGCAAGTAAAATTAATATCACATAATACAGTACCGAAATAAGTAATGTTTTGCAAAATTGTACAGTTCTATGTCTAATGCATTTATTCTTTTCACTTTTTCCAGCTCTTCATCATTTAATAAAGATTTATAAACTGCAGATAGAGTTGTATTGTGTTGTGTAAATGTTACCGCAAATCTTAAATTAAATGTTTCTTCAAATATGTACTGATTTAACTGAAAATAAAAGTACTTATATAATAACTAATATTCCAAATATTTTTTTGTATTCTTTACTTTTTGAAATTCAGTGAGTCCAAAAAATGCAATTGACAATAAATTTCTTTTAGCACTTGCAAGCATGACTCTGTTTCGTTCTTCTTGATTCATGTATGAAGAATTATAACAACCAATCAGAGATAAATCTGCTAGCATTCTTGTCTGTCTAAAGAATTATTATAAAAAGTAACTTTTTAACTTTCCATTCATCCATTTATAAAGTAGAAGAACTATTTTAGTAGCTAATTATTATTATTTTTTTATAATAGTATGAGAGTCAAAATAGACTAAGAAAGAATTTTTTTTTTTTGTTTTATCCAAGTTATTGGCATTTAAAGACACCTTACCCACATGTATTTTCACCATCATACAATTAATTTACAGCATGGAAAATGCTACATTCAAAATTATCCATTTTACTCTGCTGTTTTAAAAATTAGAGTGAAATGATTTATTATTAAATTTAAAGGTACAATTATTATTTAGATCATCACAGATGCTTTTATTGATATTTTAATTAAAAAGCAATTTATGATCATTTCAAAATGAACTGTTTTAGAAATTCTCATAACTTGCTTTGTAATTATTATATAAATAAAATTCTCCATGATGTCCTAATCAGAGGTACCCAAACTTTTCCTACTCGTGGGGAAAACACGCTCTTTTAGAACTGAAGTTTGCTCATGGTGCCCTTAGTAAAACTTACGACCTTTTTTTAAATAAAATAGATAAAATAACAAACATATATACATAACAGAGTCAGCAGCGGGGCACATCTGCGGCTTCCCTGAAAACACACCGCGACGCACAGTTTGGGAATCTCTGTCCTATATAATTATCTTTCCTTTAAATTTTATAAAAGGTCAATTTACTATAATTTTTCAAACAACAGAGAAAAATGAATTATTGTGAACATAAAATTTGTTATGTTGTACGATTCTATAAAAAAAAACAAGATATGTGGGTGTGGCATCCTCTTGATGTATAAATAATAAATACTAAACATTTTGATTACCGATTGGCAGCTAAATTATGTGAACAGTCTGCAAACGAATTTAATGTAACATCCGTCCAAAATGTACCATTATAACATTTAGGCAATTCTTCAAGTGATGCTGGATGACCCCCACACCAATGTCTAGACATTCTCCAAGTAGCTCCTCTTTGCACATGTTTGTATTCAGAAAGGTAACGGCTAACTGGATCTCTCAATAAAGTAAGATAGAAATATCTACAAAGATAATTGAATGGATTGGTTTTATTTAGGTGGTGATCATTATTACTCTAATTACCTTCGCTTAATGGATTTCCCTTCATTTTTGTCAAGTTCTGAATCAACACATCCAGTTAATTCAGTAAAATCTGCATGGAGTCCACATTTCCAACCAGTAGAATATCGACTAAATAGCCAATTTTCATTTCGACTAGGTCTGAAACAATAGCATAATTTTCTTTTCCTTTGACATGTACAAGGGCGCTGTAAGTCTAAATCTTGAACAAGATGACGTCCAAATGATGTCCCACCAGTTTTCTGTATATGTAAAAACACCATGACATCATGAGCATTCATGTCAAAACGTAGTTGATTTTCACTCTGCATATCATTGTAACTCACTCCTGTACCTGTGTCTTTGGCACTTTTTAAGTCTAAAATAAAAACAATGATTGAAGAAATAAATAAATAGATATAATTTGTAAGTCATTCTTTACCAGTTATGTTGGTCGATAGAAGATTCATTACTGTCCATTCCGAATAAATTGCAGGTTTAGGGTTGTAGGATAATGAGCAACGGTTGTCTGAACAAAAATAACCAAAATATATGATACCAAATAAAGTCAACAGTGCAAAAAACATGACCAGTTTCCTTAGGGTAATACGATGCTCTATTTTTCTTCTCATTAGAATGTCTTTTAGCAACTGTTTGCAGTCCGATTGCTCAACTACATAGGTAAAGGCCATTTTGTACCAATCATTTCATCTAGTTGGTCATACAGACTCATTCACCCAACAGGCAAGTATTACTGAATATTTGTGCTGGCAAGGGACGTGTATGAAAAATGTATCGTCAACATGACAGCAAACCAAATTTATGACACCGACTTAGATATTCATAAAGCGGTATAAAAATAATTAACTAGCCTGTGCTCTGACGGTAATCAACAAATAACAATGAATAATAAATAATGAAAATATTCAAATAGTAAATGCCTATTTAGTATTTACATCCTTAATCTTAAAAATGTCTGTAAATTAGATTAACTGTTATCGTAATCTGATAACCTTACAGTGTGATCAGTCCAATCACGTTTCCAGCACTGCTTTTCGATGTCAGGTCTATGTTTGAGCGCAATTTAGATTGATATTTTGAATTTAGTAGCGCACCGCAGCTCGTTACTGCATCAATATATTATACCCAGTGCAATATACGACAGTGATATACTAAGTTATCTGTAGTTTGATGTTGTGTTTTAATTTCAGAAGTTTAATAAAATATCGGTATTGTATGAAATTCATGACTGGTGACATATTATTTGTTGTTTGATTATTTAATATATTGTTTACCGCTATACATTTGCAGTATTTTCTGCAATGAAGATTATATGGATTACCCCATTATTACTGATCCAGAGTTACCGTAAGTAATGACAATTAATATTAATTTTATTGCATTAAGTTTATATATCTTATCTTCATATATAATTTATACACTTGTATTGTATTCCTATAGAATTCTTGAACCAATACATAAACTTATCACTTATGTACAATTCCATATATTCCAACTTAAAATTTAGGTTTGTCCCCAAACTTTTATAATAATATCAAATTCTTTTGTTTTTGATTGCAAATTTTTTTAATTATTTATTTATACAAGTATGAAGTACGTGTCTCTAAATATAATATTACGTATTTATGGGTTTAGTATAAAAGTAGGTATATGCTAACATATTATAGTATAAATACTATCAGTTACATACTTACGTCTATCTGAAATTCAAAAAATTTTAAAATTTATTTGTACAAAATACTTGTATTTTAGATTTCCAGCAGAGTTATTTGAGCATGTTATTATTTTTATTTGTTTTTACCTGTGTTTTTCGTAACCTTTATGAGCAGTTAAGTGTTTCAATTTTCAACATCAATATATTTCCTGGTATTAAGACTCAAAAGTATAAAAAATATTCAAATTTCTCAGTATATTTCTTAATAACTAGGGATAAACAACAAATAAGGGAATTTTAGAATTGTTCATACAGTTTATTTATATACATACAGTTTACTATGGCAAAAATTGTGAACTTCCCAGGGGCGCCCCCAAAAAATCAGCTCAGTGGGTGCAAAGTTAAATTTTTGTGATACACACATAGGAAATCACATATTTGCATTAATACACACTGATTTTTTGGTTCATTTAAAAAATCCCAGTGGGTGCAATGGCACCCACTGGCCCCTCTCTGCGGGCGCCCCTGGAACTTCCAGTTATTATTTCATTAATAAATAGGAAAAAACAGGACGTTTTACACAATACACGCTTTGTCTAAAATCAATTTTTTTTATAATTTTAGAATTCCTAACTCTAAATAATGTACAAATTTTCGTGATTTTGTGGAATTTTGTTGATATTATAGTTTCAGAATTTTGTGGATTAACCCTCATTTTTTTTTAATTTCCACTGAGAAGAACATATGAGAAATTATGTAATACATTTTTAAGCTTTTCTACTAAGAAAAAACATGACCAAATAAAAGTTATAAATTACTTATACTATTACGTAGGTACTCGTAACTCGTAAGCATTTAACTAATTTTAGAATAATGTTAAGTATGATAGACCACACTACTACAAGGCTTGATACTTCTTGGAGTTACATTGTTCCACGCGTGAAAATGCCCTGCGATCAGTCTGCAAAAATACGATATTGGCCATTTATTGCCAGTTGTTATATATTTTGAAGTTAATTATTAACAATTCTTACTTATTACTTATTGTTAATATTAATCATAATTCAATATCAGATTTTATGTGATGATATAAATTGGTTAATAATTGAGTAAAACTAATTATTTTCATATGTTTTTCATCCACTATCTAGACATCCAGATTTATTGATGTTCATAAAATCCTACTGTCAGATGTTACTAAAGCAGTGAAACCCCGAAGTAACGCTTAAGCACAACACTGAATAGGCCCGGAAAAAACATTTTGACATAGCCCGGATATTCGCTAAGTCGGCCCTGGACTTGACCCATATACCCAATGAATTCGATATTATATTATTATGTTATCATAGGTAATCATACACATCTATACTTACGAATATACCGTATACGTCATACTACATTCAATATTATATCATTTATATCATATGCTGTCTGCTGATATACTCTATAATAGTGTCAATTTATTAAATTGAACTGTATACAGTTATACAAATATTATAATATTATATCTAAGTTTAAGTATTATATCTAACTATCTAAGACCCAAGTATCTACCTAAATACTAAATCTTCAGCAATAAAAAGGTGCCTATACATTATACTTACATTTTATATAATATAATAATATAGGTACTTAGGAACATAACATGTTTGTATAATATTATATTATTAACAAATTTCATCATACTTATAAATTATAATGTTTCACCCTATCTACCGTAGTACCGTCACATTAAATAAAGTATTAACATTGTATGTCGTAATATATATTGAACGTAAGAGTACTATCCACGACAAAATATAATACGAGTATACTATACCTACTGGCCACTATATATATACATAATTTATAGTGTTGACATGTATATTTGATAATATGTATAAATTATAATAATAGTACTACCTCATACCTCTCATAGTATATGTAGTATATACATTATACACATTACTAGACACAAGTCATGAATCACGATACAAATAATAATGATGGGTATCTACTTAGATTATTTCCTACTCTATACGGTAGATATATAGGTATTAAATACTAAAGAATAAATAGAAAAGGATATTATTTAAATTATTCGTATCCCATATTATTAAGTATTAACTGAGCAATAATTCCGTATGCGAGTCTGTACATTTTTATTTTTTTCTCAAAAACAATCCCACGGATTTTGTATTTAGATGTTTTTAGTATTTTAAGTATTTTGCCTTATTTGCCATGACTATTCATGTTTATGAGTTATGCTAGAAAAATTTGAAAAATATATTGAAGTCTGAAGTATTGTTATTATTTGATTAGGAACCTCTCAGATTGAAATGTTCGTTTATAGATTGGCACGAATGGACGATATAGAAAATCACGACTATCATTCGAATCAGGAAATCGTATATGTTAATCAATATTATGTAGAGTTGGGAGAAACCACGATGTACCTGTCTAGTATCAACGCCTTTGGAGAAAGGCAATCGGACATCTTATTTTTATCTCATTACCTACTATAAAATATCCTTATTTTTATTTTATCATAAAAAAAATGGAAAAAGATTTATATTCAAACTAATATAATGATTTTTAAATACTGAATCCGAGCTAACTATGTCACCCGCGGTAGTAATACTAATACTACTCATTCTAAATTTAATTTACAGGTACAATTGGTTCACATTTACAAGAAGAATACAACCAATATGCGTTATACCAGAAGAGACCTTTAAGTCCTCGACCATTGGATACAATGGCAGATTTAACCAATGACCTTGGAATATGTGTTTTGCGGGTATGTATACAGCAATTGTACACTTATGTATTTATAAAACCGTGACGGTTCGCTGGCCGGGACAAAACTAATAATATAAAAAATCATCCTTACTTAGAAATATAAAAATAAAACGATTTACTTTTTATAAAGAATCCAAACAATTTCAATTAAAAAATTCACATTTATAGTGGAAATCAAGGCCGAATTCATTTTTAATAATATTTAAGTAAATTTCTCAATGTTACAATAATATATTAGTTTAACTGTGCATGACATTATTTCCGCAATATTAGCTACCAAAATTCAAAATTTGGTACTGGTTTAGTTGACGTTTGCCAGGAAAGTATTCTCCCGCCACTCTGCAGATTCAATTGATGGCTATTTCTATCGTATTTTTGATGTTCTAATAATTTGTTATTCAATTTATAATTAGTTTTATTGTCATGGTAAGTTAACTTTTTTGCTAAAATCAGAGATTTAATATATTCTACTTTATAAAAATTAATTTTATAGGTAAAGAATTATATTCTAATTTCTAATAATGAATTTGATTAATTTAGTTGTGGAAAATTAGGTAAATAAACAAATACATAAAATGAATTTAATTATTTTGTTGGATATCATTATTGATTAAACTATAATAAAGTATAAGTATAAAAGTATTTTGTATTTATTATTTTTATTTTAAATGTATAAACTACCTAAATAAGGTATAAATACTGTGTGATGATCAGAACATCGTAAATACTAGGGATATACATATACGTAACTGGAGGGGAACCAGTAGATTTACCTAACATTTTTTATTCAAGTTTTTTTACTTAAACTTACAATTTATTCTTACAAATATGCTTATAAATTGAATACTTATTAGTTATTAATGTAACTTGAATTAAAGATGTTCGATTTGATTGATAAGCTTTACGGACATAGGGAGTCATAACATTTATAGGTAATGTTGTGCCCACACTATAGAAACACAAGCCTATTACAACTTCAAAATTATTTTATTTATTGACGAACTTAAAAACGATTTATCGTTATTATTATACCTTTATATAGTTCAAGTTTTAAAACTGAATAATTTTAAATAATTTTAATAGATCTATATATTGCGCCCTATTCTTATATTACACTTAACTTTTTAAATGTCGCGAATGAAAACTTCCATTAGTTCCACTGTTTACAATCTTCAGATAAAAATTATTAAATAGGTATTGTTTAGTATTTTATGTAAAATATACTATCTGATTGTAAAAAATCAAAATTGTCATAGAGTCATCAGTACATATGAAGGTAACCGTGTGACTATAATACACATATACCAAAGTTTCAAAATGTGTGTTTCATATATATATGGTATTTCATAGGTAATAGCTGCCGGTGGTGCGACTGGAAATATTGCATTTTCTCCTTTTGGTTTAATGGCAGTATCAGTTCTACTTTATGAAGGATCGAGTGGGTATTCTGCATTGCAAATAAAAGAATCCCTTAATTTACCTTGGGAAATCCTTGCTGTCAGAATTGGAGTTCGGGATTTAAATCGTTACCTTAAAGTAAATAGTTGAATGGTAATATTTGTAAAGAATAAATATTTAAATTGACGGAAACATTTTGATGTTTTAGACATATTTCAAAAGTGATGGATTTTTAAATGGCCTAACCATGAGCAGAGAAGAAGTATGTCTCAGGCCACAATTCAAACGAGTACTCCGGCTGTACGGTTTTGACGACCCCAATAGTTTTCTTTTCGATTCGTGTCCTGACAGTGCTACAACAACGATCCAACCACTACAGCCTATGTCTGTTACTACACATGGTACTGTAGTGACAGAAATGACCCCAACTAGCCAAATAATTCAAGTTTCTACTAATATTACGAATGGATCGTCTAGTGACATACCAACAGTGGCTACTGAACTTCCAGCCAAAGTAACTTACCTAGGTGATGCTAGTTTCACTATATCTAATATCGATACAAATACCAATCTACCGATGAATTCTCAAACAGTCACAATGGTCGTTGACATTGAAACACAACCTCACACAATGCCATTAGAATTATCAACTAATCAAGCAGAAACAACACTTCTTATCAACGAACAGGAACCAAAATCATCTAATGAAATAGAAGTGACCGATAAAAAACCAAATGAATCCTTAACGACTGAGAAAATTGTTGTAAGTACTATACCGATGACCTCTGACGATCCCATGACGGTGGCAGCTACAGTAACTCAAACGAACATAAATTACAAAAATGGTGCATTGAATTCACCAATCAAGAATATTATTGATGTAACAAATAATACTAAATTGCAAACTAGTCCTACAGACATTTTTACTACTACATGGTCACAGCATGAAAGTACAACCGATGGTTCATCCTACATGACTACTGCGGACGTACTTACAAGTGTTAATGATGAAATTGTTTCATCGAGTAACTCTTATGTTACTTATGCTAAAGACATTTCGGATATTACGATAATTGCATCAACGGAAATCCCATTAAAAACTACTGACAATAGCCAACTTAACGGACTGAACACCGCTATGGAAGATAAATACCTCTTTCTCGAAAACACCGTGGAAGGCATTATGACCACAACTAATGAATTAGAAATAAATACAGACGAAATAACCAAAAGTATGGACGTCAGAGGTACATCACAAATGTTTTCTTCAACAAAACCAATGTCTAACGACGATGGTACAACTATGGAGATTGAAACGAATACTGATCATAAAAAAATAACTGATCGAACAACGCCATACACAAATCCTGAATTAAATATCAATCAAGTAACAACAGTTAGTGAAAATTTAATATCCTCAACAGATGTTCCATCGACGAACGTAAGTTCAACCAATGCGACTGAAACCGAAATCATAAAAGAAGCAGAGTCCAATCAACATTATCAAATAGCTACTTTGGAAAAGAAGAGTGGGAGGTCTATAGAGTCTAATGATAATTTACCTACTTTTAATGTCGAGTTCGTAGTACGAAAAGAAGATATACGAAATAATTGCAATCAGACAAGAAAAAGGACCATTATCAAGCCGGATAGGATTTTGACGGAGTACCCAACAAATTCAGGCGTTTCAATTACTCTTAGAGGATCAAAGAAGCGTAGACGAAGACATTTGAATCAGTGTAATTTTAAAAGCTTAAAGCACACAATTTTTATTAAAGCTTTATTGTAATTTATAGCATATCAAGTAAAATACTACATAATTTAACTTTTTAGATCAAGGGTACAATACAAATCGCAATCAATGGTTCAATGGTTACAAGACTTACGGGCCTCCACTTGGCTGGATGGACAGGTCGTCCAATCCATTTGAGTCAATTAATTTGTTCAATTCTGGCTATCAACGTATTCCATTTTTTACGTATACAGCTGTATTACCTTTTGGATTTATTTTCGAGTTAAAGTCACAAGTTATCGAGATACCTTTAGATGTACGTATAAAATTATATTAATTATAAGTATTAGTTTAAAATGTTAAGTTCCGAGTATTATTTTTTATTATTATTATGAGATTTCTATAATACAATGGTATGATAGTCAAAAATACCCATTTAAATATATTTCATACATCTGTGTCCTGTAATAACAAAAAAAAAACAATAAATCTAGAATTTATGTGTGCTTACCAGCTTATGTATAATTAACCTAAGCCAACCTTTTTATTAACTGCTATTGCTGGGTCGAGGTTACATTTACCCATTGACACAATAATATTCTGTTGTCCTACATTTTGTATGGGAAAAATCGATTGTTGTGAGAATATATATAATTCACGAAGTGTTGAAGTTAAGACATTTGTAATTATATGTGGAGTTCATTGTTCATATATACTTTTGTCCATTCTAATTAATTTTGTAATTTCCTGTCACAATGATCGTTCATGCAATTAAGTGCAAGAAATAATAATTGTTATTATTAGGAGTTAAAACATACACGCAGTGGCGTTTACAGAAATGTTCAATAATTGGTGGGTAGGTTTATTAAGACACATATAATATATATGCTTTTACGCAACATCTTTGTAACTACCATTAATCAAACCCACCTTAAGGTACATGTTCAATAATGATTTAACTTTAATTTTTAATTTATGAGTAAATACTATTCCTACAATGATTTTAACATTTTTCTTATTTTTTTAGTAATTACATCACTTTAGTTTACCTTAAAATAAGTTAAATGTATGATATAATTATAATATTCTTTTTATGGTTAAATTAGGAAGAACGTTTTTGGGACGGAGTGTTTAATGTGTTTTTTGTTTTTAAGTTACCTATATTTTCTTATGTCTAACAAAATTATTAAGAAACAGAAGTCTTGAAAAAAAGATTTGAATTACAATGAATGGCTATGAATAAATATATTTATGCATACTTTTTTATGATAGGTATAAAAAGTGATGAAGGGAAACACTATAAAATATTCTCCCAGGTGGAATTTTTGAGTTCTAAATACTTCTGTATATAGCCGCATCGGTACCTATACTGTTTGAAATATTTATGTTTATTTGTTGTATAATATATATAAATAGGACCCAAAGTACACGTTGATGATACTTATGCCGAACCATCCGAATGGTCTGTCCGAGCTGCTGCTGCTGCTGCCGTCCATGTCTTTGCGCAACATACACAATTCTCTGAAACCGACAGCCGTTCACGCGACCGTGCCCACGTTCAAATACACTGCCAAAGTGGATTTGACTTCAGCTTTACAACAGGTGATTGACCGATGAGTTTGAGATCGTTTTGATAAAAAATAAATAAAACTTCTCGCTCTTAACGCAATTTGTGTATACCACATATATTATAATTTATGATATACATTCTTACATATAGGTATATAACTATATAAGGAATTCTTACAATAAATTGAGGTACCTATACGTTCATTACTCGGACAAGCAGACCGTGCAATTTATGGTGTTGAGAGCGTTGTCTTCCTTAGTTCCTAAATCGGCACAAGGTTCAAGGGCACAATACCAGGCGTCAAAGACCCACCTCGAAGACAGCAGCTTAATCATCGTTATTATTCCATTATTACTATATTATTACCCATTAGTTATTTATAAACCAGACTCCCGTGTGTACTTAATAAATAGTATATACTATGATTACAACTCGTATAGTCGTAAGTACCTACGTGTAAATGTAATACGCAGTGGAGGACCGTCAAGGTTAAAGAAATGGTAGGTACTCAGAAGCTTGGTGTTGATAAAAGAAGAGGGAGGTCACTCGGAAAATCCAAAAATGTGTATATAGATACAAAAAATATAGTTCATGTATGGGGGCGGGCCTGTACAATTGACAGCGACATTCTGTAGGATGTAAATGTCATTATAATATTATTACAAATATATAAATAATATCAAGCTATATAATATTATTAAATATTATGTATTAAAACCTTTAAAGTTTAAATCCATATTATGTATAATTAACTACCACATGTAAAATCAATTGAATTTTTAAATTCTAACATTGTATAGCCAATTCTTAAAACTTGCGAATCACCATAACATCCTTGTATAAAAGTTACATAAGTATAAACCCAAAATCTTTCGAATAATCCTCGTTGAAGATTTACAAGAAGACTGCAGCGCATTACGTATTGCACTCATAGTAACCCTTATTAAAATGTATTGTACATCTGTACAGCAGTAAACACTTGAAGTCTTACACTGCGTGTGCCTTATTATGACCTATATATAGCCATATAGGTACTATAAATTATAATTCAACGATTTCTTGTAGCCTTTTTTTCTGTCACTCAACTTAATAGTGAACTTATATTTATCTACCTCCATATTGTACTCTCATTGTATGTTTACTTAAATTGTAAATGTAAACAACTTATTGCTATACTGAACAATAATAATTGCAACGTTTTTCGATTCGCAGGTCGGCATCCATGACGTGTTCTACAGGTACAGGGCGGACCTTTCGTTCATGTCTCCGGACGCTCGGCTGTTTGTCAGTTCGGTTCAGCAAGTGGTGTCCGTGACGGTGAAAAAGTACAACACGCCACCGGGTAAGTGGTCAGGGCCGAGGTGCGCTAATTCCCGTTTATATATTTATAGTATATAATATAGTCATATAGAAAATAGTTTATTTTCACATGCAACCAACCAGGTAATTGTAGTATACAATAATATAGGCATATGCTTGATTGTATTATTTATATATTATGCGTTTAAAGAGACGTTTTCATTTACGAATGGACATTATTATATATCTTCCGTGTAGATAATGTTATAACACTTATAGATAATATTATATATATTTATATACCCGTAACACGCGTAGGAACGCAAACAGTGACCATGAAAAATCGTATTTATCCGCCACCCGTTTGAAATCGGATTCGCGGACGCGGGTCTCCACAGTGGTCGGTCGGAAATCACCAAAAAAACTCTCCACCGCAGCTAATCGCCGCTGTCCTTCGGCCAACGCTACGTATATTATGTTATATCTAACTAACAACTATCGGTCTATTGCTGTGTGTAGTACTATAATCTATACTATACACTGTTGACATAATATGTTATATTATACTACATAATATTTAGGTAGGTACTATATTATAGCCCCGTTGATGCGAGTCTAATGACTAATGAGTAATGGTAGGTAATACTTACTTATATGGGGCATGAAAACCAGACCTACAGCTTCAAATATTCTACTTACAAGTTACGATGTATCGCGATATTAGGTTTTGACTCTTTAGTATTTTTGGTGTATATATCTCAGCAAATAATTTACACATTTTCCTTGTCGGTCGCGACTTTTTTCGCTTTTTTCTATTCACGATTTTCCTGTTCTTGGTGGACACTCGTGTACCTATATATCTAATAGATATCATTTTTTAGAATGCTTTGAAAATATCTTTTGATCAGTAAAGGTTATGTAAACTTAAATAGTTAATTATAACTTATAAGCTACCACCCCGATTAATTATTGTATATATTTTGTTTTTACTATAACCACACGTGCAACTGTGCAAGTCTATCATTGCTTTTTATATGTCGGCATATCGCCTATTTTCTATAGCATCATGTCTATACGAATATACTTTTGGCGTCGATTCAAAAAATGAAATAATTTGTGCACATAAAAATATGATATTGTTATACGTATGCAATATTCAAATATTCAATAGAGGTAAATGCGTCGATTATTGAACGGCGTGCAGTTTTAGCTAGGTGTATAAATATATTATAAAGTAAATAGGCGCGTGTAAGTACGCTATTTTATGTCATAGCTTGTGGGCATAATATAATACGATTTACGTATACATAATATTAAATATATATATTTGCGTTGGACGCCGTGTCCATACATAATACATATACAAAATTGTCTTCTCGGTTGATCGGTAAACCGAAACGAAGTAAACACACATTGTCCTCATATGCGACATGCAATTAGTCTTGAGCAAGCAATCGATCGGATCGATTTTTTTCACAAAAAAACAGGGTTCAAACATTGTATTATGTACATACGTTATACCTACATATTACATTGCATCATTTTCGCAGTTTCGTGTACTTAAAGACTTTGTCCTTTACATAAGTTAAATGTTAAAATATAAATACATTTATATGTTTTACCTTACAGCTAATAATATATGTATTATGTAGATATAAGATATACTATGAATTAATAATGATATAGGTAGTTAGTATTTAGTATTTTAGTGGACTATAGTAGTCAGTGCCGCAACTAGGATTCTTGGGGCCCCGGACAAAGTCAATATATGGGGCCCCCCGGGGTCTATGTATATAATATTTTTTATAGGTTACTTATAAAAGTATAAATAATAATGGTGATTTTTTTTAAAAGCCTAAAAATATAATGTGAAGGCCCACTATACCCAGTGACCAGTGTATTATTATTAAAATATAATTTTACACACTTTTAGTGTTCTTTTTTTATTATAATTATTAATTAAAGCTTTTGTAATAATGTATGGTTCTAAAAAAAATATTGCATAGCAAAAAGATTGTTTGCACCTACATTATATTTAAACATTTAATTGTATAAAAAAAATCTTTACCAAATTTAAAATGATAAAAAATGTATCATAAACATGTACAAATAATAATAATTAATACGATATCAATTTATTATACTTATTACTTGATATAAGACATTAATTCAACAAATTTCATAATATATGGTATCTACTATAGGTACTTATTTATATAGAAAAAAATAATTACAAACAATATGGAATGCATTAGTATAACTTAGTTCAAGTCATTGTAAATGAGTCATAAATCATAATACTTATAATAATATGTGCTATAGAAATAGAATCATTCAAATTAAGCACGGAAATTCATTTTTCTTGCTTTTAAATTAGCAAAGTCATTTATAACTTTTTCTAAATTTAATTCTAATGTACGAATTTATTTGTTCTATATTAAGTATAAATATATGCCTATATTAGGTAGTCAAACGATCTGGTGCTATAGAATTTCTCAGAAAGTTCTTAATAAGTTTTAACTTAGAAAATGATCTTTCTGCAGAGGCAACTGTAACAGGTAATACTGAGAATAGCATGCAGGCTCCTNAATTGGTATTCGGGGGCATAATGAACAAGACCATAGTTTGTTAAATAACAGAGGGAATTTTATAGAATTATTGCATATGAGGGCCAAAGATAATGACATAATTAAACAATATTTTATTGACAAAGAAAGAAGATTTCGTTATATCCATCCAGAATTTCAAAACATTTTTTTATCGTTAATGGCTAAGAATGTTCAACAAAGTTTAATATCCAATATAAAAGAAGCAGGTATATACAGCATATTGGTTGATGAGACACAGGACATCAGCAGGCATGAACAAGTATCCATTTGTGTTAGGTATGTCACAGAAAGTTTTGAACCAACTGAAGTTTTTCTGGGTTTTTTTAAAACTCATAGAACCAATGCTGAATCTCTGGTAGCTTTGATAAAAGAAGTTTTAAAAAATAATGACTTGAACATTCAAAATATCAGAGGTCAGTGTTATGATGGTGCTGCTTCTATGCGTGGATCTTATACCGGTGTACAAGCTAGAATTAAAAATGAAAATCCACATGCAATATATGTACATTGCTATGCGCATATTTTAAATTTATGTTTAGTCGATTTAACTAAACAAGTTAAACAAATAAGAAATATGTTTGGTGTTTTGAATACATTACATAATTTTATTGGCGCGTCATCAAAAAGATTTTCCATTTTTGAATCAATGAGAGCAACATGTTCAGATAGTAAAGGACCAAAAACATTAAAATCATTATCTGATACTCGATGGAATTGCCGAATAGAAGCTATTAAAGCAGTGTTTGAAAATTTATCAGCGTTATTTCATTCACTACACAAAATTGCAGATGATGATACTTTTGCAGGTCCTGAAGCTAGTTCCTTACTTAAATCAATTGAAACCTTTGATTTTATTTTTTGTCTAAATTTACTAAAATTTGTTTTTAATGAAACTAATATTTTATCAAAATACCTTCAAACGCCATCAATTAATTATTCATCGGTGCGTTTGATGGCACAGCAAACAATTAACACATTTAAAGATAGTCGAACTCAAGATAAATTTAATAGTTTATGGATAGAAACCCAAGATATTGTTGAGAAGTATGACTTAGAAGAAGCAAAATTACCCAGAGAAAGAAAAATTCCTTTGAAAATAGGTGGAGGAAGGTCTCAACAAAATTCAATAAATGTAAAGGATTATTATTTAATAAATATTTTTTATGTTGTTTTAGATATAATTATAGCCGATATAGAAGAAAGATTTAAAGAAAATAACTTAACTCTTTTAAATGCTATGAATGATGTATTAACTAGTGATTTACCAGATGTTGCTTCATATAATCTATTAAGTAATACATATGATATTAATAATTCTGAATTACAGAGTGAAGTTAATATATTAAATAGAATGTTTAAACAGTCACAAAATGATATGAAAGAAACCGCACTTAACTGTCGAATATCTTATATTCTATCCAACAATATTCAAGTTGGATTCCCATTGTATGTGCAAATTTTAAAATTATTTTTAACATTACCTACAAATACAGCAACATGTGAAAGAAGTTTTTCTACTTTAAAACGTATAAAAACCTATCTCAGATCTACTACTGGCCAAGATCGCTTAAATAGCTTAGCAATACTCTATATACACAGAAACCAAGAAGTTGACAAGGATAAAGTTATAAAAGAATTTGATGCCACCGAAAATGGACGTCGCATGATTCTTCACTAAATTAAAAAAACAATTGAACTTGTATATAAAATTGTGTATTTTAAAAATTAAAAATTGATGAATTAAAATAAATAAATGTTTTAACTAAAAAATAATAAATAAATTCAATGTGGAGGGGTTGAGAGGTTGATAAAGCTAATTAGCCATCTATTATGGGTTTTCCAATGTTGCTACCCTATGGTTTTATTCCAAATGACGCCCCTGTTTCCAGTCTTCGGTCTCCATCAACATCATCAAAAATTTTTTTTGCAAATTGTGGTCGAGTTGCCTTATATTTGGTTGATATTCCCCATTTTAAACATAACAGTTTTGCATCGTCTACAACACTATCAAAATTTTCTCTTAATTTTTTAATCGATTATACCAATCGTATGCGTTCTCCAGTTGATCACGGGCTTTTTGTAAATCTGTATCTTTGTACTGCAAATTTTTTGATACTCCATGTAATGGAGGCAGTATTTTCTCCCATACACATAAAATTTAAAAAAAATCAAATGATTCAATTTTTTTCATTAAAGACATACTTTTTTTACATTTAAAATAGATGCGGGGTTCCGCCGTCGGGGCCCCCTGAGCCGACGATTAGTGGCCCTCTACAGGGGCATTGCCCCTGCTGCCCCTGCGGTTGTTGCGGCACTGATAGTAGTAAATAGTAATGTAGTTTAGGTATACCTACGTTGCCTGTAGTTATGCGTTGAGTCACCATATACATTATACATAAATACGTTTAGGTATATATATTATAACACATGCATTATAAATAGGTCATAGCCTATCATATATATATATATATATAGAATTTATATATTATATTATATATTTTATTTGGGCATTTGGTAGGTATATATATCTAGCTAAACACTTGATATCAGTAAATAATATAACTGATAATTTAATACTACGTATTATACCCATGTATTATTTTAGTAATTTAAGGTATGGAGTATAAGACTCTAAGTTCTAAGGAATTGTTTATTCAAAAATAAATTATTGATGCTTCGTATAAAATTAGTTGAAAAATCTGGTTTAGGGATGGGACAAGGGGACCCAGTCTCCTACCTTTGTAGACTGTGTTTAAAAGAAGCTGTATTTAACTACAAAGAAAAATATAATAAATGTTTGATCTATTAATATATTTATCTTATGAGTGTGTTTTATTTTAAAATTTTGCAATAATTTTGTACACTGAGGTAAATAAATAGCGAATTTCCAGTACTTTTCTTTATTAATAATTAATTATTGTGAAAAACAGGATTATTAACTAAACTATTAAAATGTTCAAGGGGTAATAATATTAGGTATACAACTATTGAACTATACTATGGACAATACTACGATTAGTTTCTTTTTTTTTTGAGGGGGGGGAGGGAAGACTCCTTTATTTTTGACAACGGATGGTAATATGGTTGACTGACGTAGGTGTTGATAAAGTTGCCTTTAACATGTATTAAACGATTGTTGTTGAAGTGCATGACTTTTAGGCATTAGTTGTATTTAAATTTAGATATTGCCGCGGCGGGTGTTAGAGATTCGGCTCGTCGACAGATTTGTCCCACAACAATCACTAGTTCCTAACAAAATATTTTTCGCATACGTTTATACATAAGAAAAAGCAACAATTCGACAAGCAAAAAACGTCCTTAGAGACAATTATGCACGATAGGGTAGATGATTAAACAATAATTTAAGTATTGAACATTGCTACATCAAAATATGTACGATACACCAATAATGCGGAAGGTAATCCGATAGTTTTTTTTTTTTGATTTAAGGCTAACGTTAAAACACCGTGAAAAATATCAATTTCTTAGGTTTTTTCGGTAGCATCGTTCCCCTCCTCTCTGAACATCAAGACCGTATACTGTCATATAGGTATACCGAACACATGGTGAACATCCATTACAATTTCAGGAGAAATGAAACATTTCAATTCTTATGTAAAACTGTCTGCAGTTCATATAACGTTTTTAAAAAAATTTCGTTTAGTTCAAGGCAGATCGACAATTTAAATTGATCTAATTGCATCAGTCTTATTCAAACAACATCACTATTGTGCTTCAGCAAGTTCAAATTATGGGCTGCCAATAATTTTTGATAGATGTTTTATAATATTGAAGGTTGAGTGTTGGAACGATATTGACCTATAACGTTCTCAGCCATGCTTATCCACCATCATGTTCAAACGAATAAAAATTGTTGGGGGAATCAAACTCTCAAGAATCCTCGTCTCTTAATTCAGAGATACAGGTCCACTGTCTACACACAGTAGATAGTGTTGTTTAGTTATTATAACTTGCATAGTACTATCTACACAACCATACCTTTGGGAGGTTTGAAGTGGACCCCCTTGATAATTCCAAATAATATGGAAATATCTCCAATTGTAATTATTGGTTAATTACATATATTTACTCTGAAAACCAATTTTGAAAGATAAATTCCAAACACGAATGTTGGTACTCACAAAATATGACAATAAATACATAGAATCAGAATTATGAATTAATTATGGGACCTTGTCGAATGCTTATTTCATGTCAATAATTATTTGTTTTCTATATTTTTCAGTTTATGAAATCCAACGCAAATATGTAGAACAAGAATTTGTTGTGTCAAAACCATTTATATATTTCGTGATGGACATACATACCAAAGTCAGTCTTATAGCTGGAGTAATTACCGATCCATTAGCATCACCAATTTGGGTTTGATGTTAGAATGTATATTGTGCATCTTGCATTAATGTCTTTTCATAAATTAAGGTTAATAAACGAGAGCATTGTCTTAGTACTGATATGTAAAAATAAAACATGTAAAAACTAGTTGTCAAATAACATTTGGTATTTAATAATGTCAGAACAACATGAACATTACAAAATAACATTTATTTATTTGCCTTTCTTGGCCTTGATCTTCCTGTGGTAAAATTCCAATTCTTTGCCTTCTAGGATGTAACCATCAGCACGTCCGCATTGACCAGGTCTGCTTCCCAAGCATGCTACACAAATAATACAAAAATTAATTTTAATGCCATATTTAGAGTTTAATACATAGGCGCATCTAGAATTTATTTATGGATGTGGCCAATAAAATTGTCATGGTCGATAACTTACAGTCAGCCCATTTAAAAAAAAAACATAAAATAACTCAAAATATCTAATTTGTCAACGCTACATTATTATACGTGTTAACATTTAATCAAATTCACGCAAATAGAGATTTTGCAGGTATGGCCACCTGTAAACATATGTCCATGACAAAATAAAATTTAGGGATTTTAAACATTTTACAAAACTGCTTAAAAACACAAAAACAATATTCAGAAAAAAATGATTCACATTTCATATAAAAATCATATTAACGAGATTTCTTAAACATCATAATATTGCAGTGTGATTATAAACAATTATTGTTTAATGTGAATGTATTGTACATAAATATAGTTCAGGGTAACTATGAAAACATCATAAGACAGGAAATGTTACCATATCTTAAACTTACAATTTGTCATCATAATATTTATGTAAAGTACTTATTGTAAATATTATAGAAAAACGCTCAGTGTAACTATGACAAAAAATGTTCATATTATTGACTGATATTAATCAAAACGATTAATATCAAAAATTCCAATATCACCATTATTAACTAAAAAATCATCATGGCGTTAGTTTTTTCTATAATACATAATTAGTAATTTGATAGCACTTACCTAATAAACGAGAGGTTTGGAACTGTTCATCAATTGCAGGTTCAACTTTGGCAAAACGTTGCCTTTTCTTGTATTTAACTTCAGCCTTTGTTGATCGCTTCTTATTTAATACAGCATCTTCAGCTTCGGTCTTTAAACAATTTAACAAATACACAATTAAGATTTAATATAATATAATATTATAATGGTATAAGAAGTTATAAATATTAACTTATTAATAATGATAAATTGAGTAATAAGCTGAATGAACGTACAGCTATAACTAATGATGTAAAATATGATATAATAAACTATATAAACAAATTTAAAAGTATTTATTCTAGAAAAAAACTTATTTTTAGGTATCAGGGACTCGGGCAATTTGTATCTCTCTAGTTCTCTTTCTTAACTTAACATCAGAGCGCTGCGGAATAATATATGTCCTCATGACTATATCAGGAACCGAAATATTACTCATCATTTGAATAAATTACATGTTATATTATGCACAAATATAGCAGAAATCATTGAAATCTTTGTAGTTACAAATTTGGAATAGTCAATTCACATTTCTGCTTTCAGCTAGGACACGGTCATCAACTATCAGACGGCAATTCCTATCAGAAAGGTTCATCATAGCAGATTCTTTTTTTCCTAACGAAACATCAAAGAGCTGCGAAATGAGTTATTCCTCATATGGTATCAGTAACCAAAATACTACTCATAACTAGAAAAAATTTACTGCTATATATTTTACACAAATATAGTAGAAATCATTTAATTCCTAAAAGTAACAAATTTGGAATAGTAAATTCACATTTCTGCTCTCAGTTAGTACACGGTCATCAATTATCAGACGGCAATTCCTATCAGAAAGGTTCATCATAGCAGATTCTTTTAAATCTTCAAACTAATATCAGAGCGCTGCGGAATAATATATGTCCTCATGACTATATCAGGAACCGAAATATTACTCATCATGAATTAAAAAATGTTATCTCATATAATACGCATGTACAAGAAATTATTTAATGCCTAAAGAAGCTTTTTGTATGTGATATTCATATTTCTGCTCTCAGCTAGTACACGGTCATCAATTATCAGACGGCAATTCCTATCAGAAAGGTTCATCATAGCAGATTTATTTTTTCAAACTTAACATCAGAGCGCTGCGGAATAAAAAATGTCATCATAAGAAAACATCAGGAACCGATAAATTACTCATCATTTGAATTAAATATTTTATAAACATTGAAATGAAACTATGCTCTCAGATAGTACACGGTCATCAGTTTATCAGACGGCAATTCCTATCAATAATGAAGGTTCATCATAGAGCAAAACAAACTATAAATTTTCAACTATTATAATATAATATGAGAGTTAACATTTTTGCTAAAGCAATACATTTCATATTAAGTAAATACATACCAATTTTGTTGTCTTCCTTCTTCCAATAGGCAAAGCGTAATGGCCTTCATACCACTGACGGAATGGTGTCGCATCGATGACTACAATAGCGTTCTTCACCAAAGTTTTGGTTCTGACCAACTCATTGTTTGATGCATTGTAGATAACATCAATGATACGAGTTTTAGCAGAAATACCTAAAGCAAATGAGGGTTTAATACATTTTGAAAAATGTATACAATTTAATTTTATAGTTGTAACATACCTTCAGAACCCCATGAAAAATTTCCTTGGTCTAACCTTAATGCTCTGTATTTCTTGTTACCTCCTCTGGTACGAACAATGTGTACACGGCGAGCTCCAAGCTAAAAATGTTTAAGAGTAATATAATAAAATTGATTTATAATATTAATACTATTCAACTAAGTCATAGCTAATAAAATATACTGAGCTATATTAATAAGCAGATCTTCTGCTATTATTTAATTGTATAGTTGATTTATTTATTAGGTATCAAAATGATGACATATTACTAAATATGTATGTTTAAGTTATGTTTCCAATATTAATATTTAACAAAAAAAAAAAAATTGTCAAGGCAAAAATATTCAGTCTATTTCAGGATATTAATAAGCGGATAGATTAAATTAATCATTAATTCTTCAGTATAACTAATCTCATCATAAATAGACACTACAATTCAGAAGTTATAACAAGAAAATATTTTAAAATATCTTAAATAATATTGGTTTGAAAGAACTTGGTGTTTATTTCATTAACAGTATAAAATTATCATTAATAGATCTGGAATCAAGTGCGTATCAGAACGTTAGAGGTGAAAAATAATAAATATCTTCATTAATATTCAGATATAAGTCTCATCATAAACACTCCAGTCTTTAAATCATAGGCATGAACAATTACTGGATAAAATATTCCCAACTAGTAAAAACTAAATACATATATAGATATATAGTCTATTTCAGGATATTAATAAGCGGATAGATTGAATAAATCATTAGTTCTTCATACTAACAAATATCATCATAAATAGACAGAAATCAATTTTAGTGGCAGCTTAATAAAATTATTATTTAAAATAAAATAAAATGTATGGAATTCTTTTAAATTAATATATTACAAAAATTCAGAACGTTAGAGGTGAAAATAATAAATAATATCTTCATTAATATTCGGATACAAGTCTCATCATAATATTTACTCCTGTTATTATAGTCACATAGAATTGCTATACCAATAATTCCTATCAATTAACAAACAAAAACCAAATATCCATGAGCATAGATCAAAAAATTCAGCAAATCAGAACGTTAGAGGTGAAAAATAATAAATATATCTTCAAAAATATTCAGACAAAAGTCTCATCATAAACGCTAGAATTTATTTCTACTTATACTATAGAACAAAAATATATCAAGGTTTATAGTATAATAACAATAATATTTAAGTACATCGAACATAGATTAAATAAAGCATATCAGAACGTTAGAGGTGAAAAATAAATAATGAATATCGTCATAAACATTCAGTCGTGCGTCTCATCATCAATGCAATTAATGTATGTATCGAAATGGAATATTTTCAACGTGACATATGATTGATTTACCGTCAGCAAATCGAAATACTATAAGTATCAGATGCTTGCAGAACACATATTTAATATTTAGCACAAATGTCATACCTTGGTGTTGGCGGCCGGACGACCTAACTCATACTTCCTCTTCTTGCGGAGGGGCTTGCGCTTGCCTCCGGTCTTCCTGCGTTTGTGCCATGTATCACGGGATATACCTTAAACGAAAAACGTTGTCGTTATTAGGCTGCACGAGTACCCAACAGGTAACTGCAAGTAATATTTTGGATAAATGTAATTATGTGCGCGAGACGCCGGGAACCCGATCAAAAACGACAAAAAACGGTTGCCGTCGACGATACATTAATCGAATAAGAGTAGTTTATAAGCGTAGATAAAATAATTAAACGGATGTAAACGGATAAAATTTACTTACCCATCTTGTGTCTCTGACGTTAGTGTAACACGACGGGAAAAACGAAAAGAATGGCTCGGTCGACTTACAGAATGTAAACAAACTGCACGACGACTGAAAGGAATACAGACATACAGGTTATGTCTGACCACGGTATAAGTGGGAGGGGCGAAATGTTTAACCGAGTGTTACCATTACGGTTTTTGACAGTGAATTCGGGAACCGTTCATTGGTAAAATTGAAAATATGCGATTTATTTATTATCGTTGATGATCGTAGCATAATTTTCTTTAAATTCACAAAATTTTTTTAAAATAAATTGCAATTTTTCCAAATTTGTTTATTTTGTTAACCACTTGTCCCCTGGAAATTAAACGAAATCTGTAAATCGCCGATATTTGAGGTTAACACACGACGTTCATGTGAAATTGCCGAGATCGTTTCGTACTTCATACACCAGGTTCTGAAATGGAATAGATCATACGAAATATATATATATCTATGGAAAACACAATTCACAGTGGCACGATGTGTACCATAAATCATAATGGCATAATATGCTGATATGCCATATACTTTATAGATATAATAAGTATTGTAAGAGTACTGCGATAGTGCAATAATTATTATTGTTTGTGCAAGTCCAAATAATTACTGAGCTGTACTTACGCACTTTGACGGTCTGCACTCTGCCGATTTCCTTTGCACGTTGTGTAGAAATTACTAATTAGAAATCTTGTCAGTTGCGACTGGCTATCCCGATTCCCTGTCCGTAGTCGTGAATGATTTTGGAAAATTTGGCGATTCTTAACTACCGTACAGATATATAATTATATGTGTTGATTTAAAATGCCTGTAAGTACTTATACTGAAATACAAATGTTTAAGTTATTTTAATGTAATTGAATTTCGTTGAGTTGATTTACGTAATTAGCAGTTAATCCGCATACAAACTTCAGATATGTTCCACAAATATTGAGATATTGTTGAAATAGAAAAAGATAGAATTTATTTAGCAATACATAGTACTTTTTATTTTATTCGGTTTAAGATTAACAGTTTGGAAAACGCCGTGATATTGAACTCTTGCAGTGTCTATTAATGGTTACTCAATACTTCAAACTAGTTAAAACATAGCATATACACACTTATATCATACTTTTAATGCTAACAATTGGCTCCAATTCATCACATCAATTTGTACCTAATTTGTACATATTTGCTCGTAACTGTTTAATTTTAACATAAGTTAGTCAATAGTCATAGATAGATCACTTGGGTAGTTGTATTAATATGTTTCCTTTATTTTTAAAACACTAATTCAATGTCCTTGATAAGCTACATACTAAGCAATAAGTCTATAACCTTACACACGAATCATAGGCAAACTTCATCGGCTTGGTATGTAATAAAAAAAGTGGACCCCTGTGAAGAAAGTGAGCTAGCAAAATCACAGTTTATATTTTAATGTATCTATTTTCTTGTAAATTTGTATAAAAAAAAACCCCTTCATTAGCTATAATGTTCAAGGCATCGTTTTACTCATATATAAAGATTTTGAACTAATTTAACTTGTATGTACCTTATTTAATATCTATTTCCTAGTAAAAATTTTGAAAACATAATTTCAAATTTCTTAATTATGAGGTATTTAAGGAAAAAAATATAACTTAATTAACATTCTATGATTCTATTTTATCTAAAAAGATTGTAAGACAATTTTTTATTTAGTTAGCAAAAAGTATACTTCATCCATCTGCTGTAGAAGATTTACGTAGCCACAAATTGAAGCGGCTTGTACCTCGTCCAAATTCATATTTTATGGATATCAAGTGCCCAGGTAATATGATTTAATTTAATTTATGTTACACTTAAATGAAAATTCTTTTTTTTTTATAATTATATTTGTAGGTTGTTACAAGATTAAAACCGTTTTTAGCCATGTTCAAGAAAGAGTGAGATGTGACGGTTGTCTAATAGTACTTTGCAGACCAACTGGAGGCAAAGGAAAATTGTCTGATGGTAATAAAATAAAGTTGATCAAGTTAACAATTTAAAAAAAATTTAATCTATTAATTACTTTTATTTTTTCCCTGTGTCTATAGTGCCTGACTATAGTTGGTAAAATAATATAATATGTATGCCCAACCATAGTCGGTAAAATAAAGTATGTCTCGACCAGTATCAACATACATACACAAATTTACCGAAGACAGTTTTATAGTATTTTGGCATGTACTATAATATAGTCTTAGATCATTTTATACTTGTATAGTGTATTACATATTTGATAACAACTATGTAATTAAAAAATTTAAAAAAACTATTCCATTGTATACAGGGCCGTATTACCGCTTAGGCTGTGTAGGCTAAAGCCTAGGGTGGCAAATTTTTTTTGGTGTGACCCAAAAACTAAATTGAGATATTAGTAGAATATCAATACCTATGTAAATTAGGAGGTAAATTTATTTCAGCCTATGGGCGACAAAAACCTTAATCCGGCCCTGATTGTATAATCAATTGTGAGTACAACTTTTGATGTTTAAAATGTAGACTAAAAATTTTTTTTTTTTAAACTGCAGGGGAATTTCGTATTAAATTTTCATGCTTTTTGGCCAAGATAAACAATTTTTGCCAACATAATACCAATTATATTTGCTAAAACCTTAAAAATTTTAATATATAAGTAATAGTGAAATATTTAAGTTTCTACATTTTTTACTTACTGGGTAATTACCGAAATCAACTGAGAAAAATTATCGCTTGTACATACAATTTCCTACAATTGTGTTAAATAAAACAAATGCTTACAGTTTTTTAAAAGTGAATTCCAAATTAATGCTTAAAATATCATCAGTGAATGTAGTTATCTGATCATTACCTAGGTTGCTACCACAATATATCCAATACTTCAAATTTTAAGATATTCAATAAATTCATCTTGGGTTTAGATTATTTAAATGTGGTTAATAATGGTTAGTGAAATTGTTTTACCTAAACAATAGTATTTAATATAGTAAATAAGAAAGAATTTTGAAAACGGACCACATGGAATATGGTGACACTGTAATTTTATTGTACCTTATATTCTTAACAATGATTTATTATAGTATAATAAATAAAGTAACCTATAAGAAGTATCTAAACATTTTGGTCAAAATTGTTTTTTTCAGCAAATAGTTGAAAATGTAAAACATAGTTTTAAAAAAAATGTAATTATTAATTATTTAGTATTTATTAAGTAATACTATAATAAACTATACTAGAATTATATGATTTAACATTTTATAGTATTTGCCAAAATAATAAATATTTGTATTCTGTTAATTTGTAGTGTATGTAAATTGTTGACACTGGTTAGTCATTACGTTATTTTACTGACTAAAGTCAGGTATATGTTATCTCATGGTCGGGTGTCTAGAAGCAGTGTTATTTTAAGACAATATTTGAGCAATGTTTGTTTTCTCTCTGATACTTTACCTTTCAAACGCGTTTAATCAGTATTTTTTTTTTATGATATTTCCAATTTTTGGAATACATAACTATTTTTAAATTGTAATATTTTTACATGCTCAGCTTGTAAAGTTTTAAATATTGTAATAATTCAATGAACAAACACAGATAATATTCTTAACTCTAAGTTTGACAATAGCTTAATTCATTTAATATGAAAGCAAACGATTCTTGATTCTGCCGAACGCAAATTTGTTTGGTAGATTTACATCGACCCCAGAGAAAAAATAATGTGCTGAGTCCTGATATCCTCTTAAATATAAATCATGATTAATGAACCTTTATATTATTTTTCAGGATGTTCATATCGAAAGAAACACTAAGGAACTATTTGTTTTAAATTCAAAATTAATATTAAAATGATTGATATTTTCATAATAAAAATTATATTTTATTAACATTGTTTTGTGTGCTTTTTATTGTAGCTAATTTTGTAACAAAATCAGGCCTGGATTTTACTGGAAAGCTACCTAGATAATCTTGACGGGCTGCTTTAAATCTGAGCCTGTAGAAAAAGTCTGACTTATTAATTATTATAATATAAATAATATTCATTATGAGTTTTGTACCTATTTAGGGTATTTTTTTGGCTATCGGTACTTCCTATTATAATATAAGAATTTTTAATAATATTTTAGTTATTTATTATTTTTTGAATAATACATAACACCTATTTATAATTAAATAAACTAAATTAAAATAATATCTTAACTCGTGGTCCAGTCCCAGTCAATAGTCAGTCATATAATTTGAGTTTAGTTTATCAATCATCATAATTATTGATTACCCATTAAATTAGGTAATAAATACTTAACGTGAATGATGATAATCAATAATGATGATTTCGGGTAAAACCAAAGAACCTATTTTCCAACCTATTATAATGTGTAAAAAAATATATATAAAAAAAAAAAATTATTGACTCAGTCGAAATGTCTCTGTCCGGGTTGGAAACGTCCATATACCATAGAGGCATCGAGAATATACACCTATTATTTATTAGTACATTTCAAATAAAATTGTTTGATAAAATATTATGTAGTATAATCGTAATTTTAAATTTAGTTATACACAATTCATGGTAAAAATAATTAGCAACACATTATTTTTCAACTATAATATTGTGAAATTCATATTTTTTAACACTATGAGAATGGTTGGCAGATGAATGGGCAATTAAAACAATATCACGTATACTGTTTACTAAGGATTTTCTTAGAATATTATAGTTTTAAATGACACCATATTGTATTGAACTTTTTTACCTTAAATAATACCTATTATTGTTGAAAAATAATGTATTATTATTTTTATTATAATTTGTTTTTTTTTTTTTAAATTTAAGCTTCTGCAACTGAGACCATTAGCTGTATAGGTTGTGGTACTGTAGGGTTATGGAACACGTGTGTGTTTGTTTTGGCAGAATTTCTAATGGGCACCCGTAGGTTTCTGCCATGCCCGGTTGGGGGATTATAATTTGTGTATTATTAAAATATGTTAAATAATGGCGACCATATTAAGTGTATAAAATTATTTAATTGGAATTAATAATTATTAGGTACGACTAAATATAAAATAATACTCCCCCATTGTCCTATAGTCCTGTGTTTAGTATTGTAATATTGCATATACATTATTTACTTATGTATATAAGTATATTGTAATCTTAGTCCTTAGATCATATGCTAGTATATATATATTTTGTATATTGTGATCTAAAATTAAAATGAAAATAATTGCATAAAAGGGGCCTATATAGGCAATTTTATATACGAATTTGAAAAATTCTTTCTGCGATGTATATATCTTAGTCCGTGGACGATCTACAAGGTTTATAGATAATAGTATATACTATTATCTATAAACCTTGGACGATCTATTCGTAAATCGTGGTTTCTCTGTTGATTATGTTATCTCGGGCTTGATAATAATATTGATAATTTGCAATAATAGATTAAAACAAATTAAAAAATGGATTTTCGTTCCACTTGCAGTAATTATTTTTTATTTTTAAAAACTATGATATAAATGATTTAATCTTAAAATATTCCTACAAACGCATTTATTCATTTTATTCATCGGGAATGAAGCGACGAAGAATGTCTGCTGAGTGTGAAATGGATCATTCATATGCCATGCCTAATGTTGTGAGTTACCTATATCATAATAATTATAAACTGTCAGTATATTGTGATTTTTAAAACTATATATATTCCCATTTAGAATGATAATTCAAACGCTCTATTGAAAAAGATTCAAAATGTCTATGCCAACAAACTATTAAATGATATTACCCTCGTTGTGGGTGGAATATCGTATCCTGCTCACCGCTTCATGTTATGTATTTCCAGCGATGTGTTTGAGGTGATTTTCAATGCAAAATTTATTTAAATGTTCTGTAGAATTCGAAATATTTATGACTTTAACATGACAGACCATGTTAATGAACTCAACATGGAGTGACTCGCATCAAGAAGTCATTGAGCTACAAGAAGTTCCACAGTGTATCGAAATATTTCCAGTATTTCTTCAATATTTTTATACAGGTGTAATAACGCTGGAACAGTCTAATATTATGCCAATGCTAGTGTTGGCTGACAAGTATAATGTCAAGGTATACAGAAGAGTACATAAATCAATTTTGGGTACTTATTGGTTATCGCGACTACCGTTAAAATTATAAAACAAACTATTATAAAAATGGAAAAACTGTAATTGTAAAAACTAGAAATAATTAATAATTCACTCTAGGAGGAAAATGCTCAGACATACAATTTAAAATTCCTATAAATAGACTTTCATGCTTTTGACGCCACATGAATTCAACCAAATAACTATCCAAATGTTGACGAGCAAGTGCCTCTATGTTTTTTGTTGTGCCATTTAGAGGATCCCCCATAACCTTTCGATATTCTATGTGTGAGCACCAGTTTGAGGATACACAAAATTATAAGTGTGGTTAACGGTTAAATGCTGAAACCCAGCATTCTGCAGTTCATTTGTTTTATAACCACACCAACAATCAGAATAAATAGTTGTTCCTTGGTTTATATTATCTTTTATTGCTTGTATCAGTGTAGACACAGACCGATCTTTGACTTCAACTAAAAAACATTCCGTCGTTTCCCGACAAATGCCTCTAAAAATCCATTGTTGAGGTAAAACTACTAGCATTATTTTTAAATCTTGTAAAAAGACTTTCGTCGATTTCTACTATTTTTCCTGGACCACCAATTTTCACGTTACGACTTTAAGACTTAAAACACATATTTTTCGCATAAAATTATTCCAGTCCACAGTAGTATCATAACACATATTTAACTGTGTTTGACAACATTTTAAAGAAGTCATTTCACTTCACAGCAATGCTAATAATAACCACCATTCAATACGTCTCGCTAGGTAGTCGTGATAACCGATAAGTACCCAATTTTGCATAGAAAAAAAATTACAAAAATTAAACATATTTTAGGATCTTACAGCTCTATGCGTTGAATACATGTGTGAACATATAGCTGATGCTGGTGACCAGGGTCAATTAGTAACTTGGTTTCAATATGTGTTGTCATTAAACCAACCAACTACCATTAATGTAAATATTACTTTGTTTTTCTGATTTTATTCTTAAAAACTATTTTTTTAGTTGTTGCATTTTTTATATATTGTTCATTTTACATTGAGAATATTTAGATAAGAATTTCTGATCATCTTTTAATTTTACGTTATTATTGTTTCATGTTTGAATAAAATATGTTTCAATTATAATTTATGATTTACAAACTTTAATTAATTACATTAAGTATAATTTATGAAAATTTGTTTCAGGCTTTATATTATTGTAAAATTTGGCAAGATACTGAGTGTATGGACATTAAGCCACCATGGAATAAATTACTTAAAGTGAGATTTTAATTTTTATGGACAAATAATTTGTACTTTATATTATTAAATATAGAATAATAATACTAATACAAACTAAACAATTAGGCTTGCAGAAATTATATAAAATGGAACATTGATTCTTGTATCAAATGTTTCAATACATTTCAATGTGATATTCTTGTTGGGCTATTGAAACAGTCTGATCTTGTGGTACATGATGAAATGCAGTTGTTTGGGTACATTTTAAAATTTAATTTTAATATTATTAATGGTGCAATTAGTAGAGCCCTACCATAATATTATCAACCAAATGTGAACTACGAGAACTTTGTCCTGCAACACTTTTTGTCATATTATATACATTAGACATTATACATATAAGTTATAACTAATTGATAAGTGATCTCCTGTTAACGGTATCATGTATCATCTGAATAATATTTGCGATGTGAGAGATACGATTAGAAGTTTTTTCTAAATTCTAAAATTAGCTGTAGGTACCTTCTACCTGTTACTTACTTAAAAGTAAACAACATAAATTCAAATTTATAAAAATATGTTTTATGTTTTAAATTTGTATTAATGTTGTCCAAAAAAAAAAAAAATGGTGGAAAAACTTAGCCCTGTAGCATCCTCAACCACTAATTGCGCCACTGAATAATACTTGTTGATGAATCCTAAAATATATTATAATATATAAATGTGTCATAGATGTGTTGCATCATGGTTAAACTACCAGTCTGCTGAAAAACTACTCGAATGCAATGATTCAGATACAATTGAAGATTACATGAGGAGCTTAACAGAACATGTCATGTCATTCATTAGATACCCAATGATTCTTCCTAGACAGATGGCCCAATTGTTAATGGTACCTATTGTCAAACAGAATAAAGACTTTTTCGTTAATAAAATGGCTGCAGCCATGGAGTACAATTTGGTGAAAATGGGTATGTTTTTAACAATTAGTAAGTTATATTTTAGCGCATTATTTTGATTACCTTATTTTTTTTATAAGAAAAACGGCCAGATACTGAACATAGCTTAGAATGTACGCCAAGATTGTACACTTGTGAAAGGTGGGGAAATTCTTTTAGAGTACGCACCAAAACTATTCCAAACTACCAATCTATAAAGCGAGATATTGTGACCCGTAACAGTCTTTTTGACCGAGATCGAGAGTTTAACGAAGAAGCTAAATGGGTCGGTACAATTACAATTACAATCAATAATTATTACTAATTAAAATTCTTTTTTTTATAACAGGAAATAGAAATGTTTTTGAAAGGTATGTGTTTTGGCAAGGCAATGTTGATGTCTTGGCGTGGTTCGATAGAATTGCCCGAAGTCATAATCAAAACTGTGCGTGCAACAATTAAAATGAAATTACGATCGGAAGATATTGAAGATGTTTCTCGTCATGTTCGTGTTGCCATTCTGGTGTATGCTGTTCAGAATAAAATTCTTCATGTTGTGACTGTTGTACAAAAAGTTGTATTGTTTGACATTGATCAAACTCTGATAACTATTGATGATTTGATGGTGTACGATGCAGTTAATCAACCGACAATTAATGAAGACTTACTTCGCATTAATGATACGAATGTCTCATACTTTACGTCAGACAGGATTCCATTAAAGTTCCATGTTATAATTACTCCTGTTGTACCTGGTCTGACTGATACTCACATTGGAACTAGAATACAACATGTACACATTTAACAGGTTTCAAGTCAAAGAAATTGTATTTTTTTGTTTTTGTGTTAAATGTTTCTGTGATAATGTTCTTTACCCAATGTTGGTAAATATATATGTTTATGTAAATAATTCTATCTTGCTTTTAAAACTATTAAGAGCTATGATAATTAACTGATTGAAAAATAAAAATTCTTTAATTCAGACAGTTAGATTATTGATTTGTTAACTATTGTGTAAATTTTTAGTACTAGATCTGCATTATCTTTAACTGATTAAAGTAAAATATACATTTTTAGAAAAATCCTTTTAAATAATTAAGACCAGTATTATAAAAAAATTCACTAAATACTGTAACTACTCAAGTACTCTAGTAATTTTAAGTGTTTGGTAATTATACAGTCAAAGGTCAACGATACTTTTTAAATTAATTCAATCATCACTTATAAGTTGTATGGTTTTTACATTCCTATGATATATTTACAGTGTTTATTCATCATATTCAAATTCATATTTTACAAATGACACAATATTAAAGGAACTTTGCTCACTTTTATAACTTATGACCTACTTAGGAATTTTTATTTCATTTGAGTGTTTTAATTTGGCATTGATTTTAATACCTGGGGTACCCCAGTGATACGGAATAGGGTAAAGAAGGAATTCTATTTTATATGTTATTTTACTATTATATTTATGAGAAACTATTTTTCTTTTAAATTTAATACCTTACTTAAAGATGTACTTCTAGATTAAATAATAATTAAAACGAATGACCAATTAATTGTTTCTTTTTTTAAAATTTCATTCTTTTTATATTAATCTGAACATGTTTCTTTATAAAAAAAAAATGGATTTGAACCACGAACAACTTCATTTTTTGTGAACAAATTAAATTTTTATGTGAACTTTTGGAACATTGCATATTTATAGCTATTTTTCGTCATTTACCTTGAATTCTGAATAATATGATAAGCGTTTCATAACTCTCAGATTCACACAATATTACAATGCATGTTATCCACCTTGGATTTTATTATAAATTTTATAATAGGAGAATCAGTATTTGTTTGGTATTCATATTGGTTTTACTTTCAATTAAATCATTAACACTAGAACAGGTCAATGTAATGAACTTTAAACAAAAGATTAATATTAAACATAATTTCAATAAACGGTAAAAATGCTATCATCTAGTTTTGTTGTATTATACCAGTATATTAATTTGTACAACTTAACATAATAATTATGAATAACATTTTGCTTACACAGTACCAATTATTTTAGATTTTTTTTTTGTATGGTAGTTATGATAATTTATTATAGCGAATAATGGACAACGTATATTTACATATAAAACAAAATCCATCACGAGTATAATCCTTATAGTATGTCTGAACACTTATGTATAAAATATAATGCATAAGTCCAAAGGAGTATTAATCCATATTAATATAATATTATGTAAACAAAAACCTAATCAGTAATCATGTATTTCACAGACTCACAGTACAAGAATTGTACATTTATTACAATATGCGTAATTATTTGTTAATTTATTTATCCAAGCTATGATAATAGTATATACTAGAGTCTATTAATCAGAGATTCTCAAACTTTTTTTTGTGCAAAACTCATGCCAAGAGTCTCATGGATTATGGATCTGTTATGTACAACTAATCACTAGAACTATTCAAAATTTCAATACTCTATAACAATAAGTGTATAAAATAATAATTTAGGTGTATTTAGTAACTATTTATACAAAATATAAGATAGTATTAGATCCTTTGAAATTAAAAATAATAATATTTACATGGCGTTCCATATACTAAGTCTACAATATTAAAATTTAAAAACAACTAACTAAAATATAATAAATTTATATTGAGACTTTTTTTGACTTCTGATCACATTAAAAAGTATAAACCTTTGTTTCAGAAAAAAATATCGTGAAGGTTAATTATGGGCATAATATGTATATAAAACATTTACCACACTAGTATAAGTTTAAAGTGTGTACAGTACTCCCTCGTTAACACGAACTCGGTTAACACAAATTATTGGATAACGCGAACCAGTCTTTCGGTCCCGAGAAAGGCTCTATACTAAAAGATAGGGTTTTTTTATTTCCTCGGTTAATACGAATTGTTTCAGTTAACACGAAACTCGAACAAATGTTAGGTACCATATTGTCGTTTAGTTGTTTAACACAAATAGAAAAATGTCAATATGTACATATGTATCTATTTATTATACAAATGGATTATGATCTCGGGGTCTGCGATGAAAATGCTAGAGAAGATGGAAAAGATAAAAACCCCGAAATCTCAGATCAAGAAATTGAACCTACTGAACCTCCAGTGGATAAACGCTCTCGGGCTGATGTGTTGGCAGCCTTTGATACCCTCGTCAAATTTTCCCAAACCAGTGCAGAGTTAGATTGCAAATTTGATGACCAGTTGAACAGCAGCAGAAAACAGTGCCTAGAAAACTATGAAGTTACATTCACCCAGAAACATATCACTTACTTTTTTAAAACGACGTGGCGAAGTGAGTTTTAAATTAATTTATGTTTGAAAAAATGTATTAAAAATATTTCTTTATATGTAATGTAACGTAGTAATTAATTAATTAAAAATATTTGTTTATATGTAGTATGTATGTACCAAAGTAATGTACATTTATATTTTGAAGATTACATTAATAAAAAAAATTTATTTGAGTGTAAAATAACCTACCCGGTTTACACAAATTTTCTTAACACGAACAGGTTATTTTGTGGTCCCGTCGTGTTCGTGTTAACGAGGGAGTACTGTAATATTATATTAATTTTTTTTTTAACTAGAAAGTTTATATAATGGCGTTAGATCCACAGATATTTGAATAATTACTGGTAATTAAAATAACTCAAACCATCTGTAATAAAACAAATATCTTTTAATTTTTTAATTATTTTAACTTCATGATGTAAAGATACTGATATTTTCAAAGAAAGCATAGCACACTTCCACTCTATGGAAAATAATTTGTCTAATACTTGTCTAATACAATGGCAACTATCTTAATCTTAATATATAATTATATTAGACTTTAAGAACAGTTTTTCACTTTTTTTATGTAACAATAACAAAATGAATAAGACAAAAATATGTTTTTCAAGTCACAGCTGTTAATAGAAAATATATTATTTCATAATCATAATTTACTAAGAAATAATAAAAGCTTTGATCTCAAATAGTCATATATAATGTATAATGCTAATTAATAAATAATAATTACAATTGATGAGGAAGTGAATGACAAATTAATGATAAACAGAAATATATTGTTTAAAAAATACAATAATTGAATCATCATTACTTTTAATATATAGTCAGTGGCGTATCCTAGGGTGTTGTTTGGGGGTTATGACAGTATACATACAAACTATAACTTTGATCTTAACTAACATAAATATTTATACATAACTGTTATAATAAATAGATAATTTATCATAATTCATAACAGACATAATAAATAAATATTTTTGTAAATTAAAGTCAGTAATAGTTTGTATTTATATTACATGTAATTAACATCCCCTTACAAGAATCTTAGTTACGTCACTGGATTTAGCGTTTGATTTGTGTCAACATATGACATAAAAATAAATAATTCACATTTATAGGCAGCGAGATGAAATAGAATGTACAACAGAATCAAATTTTAGAAGCAGTAGATAGGAAATACAAACATGATAAATAAATTTTAGTAAAAATTTAGATTATTATTTAATGTTTTAGTAATAAAGGACAGATTAGTTGAATAACCATAAAGAACGAATTGGAATTCATCGGGCTGGCTACAATAGTAAAATGTCAATGATCTTAGTCAAAATACATATATGGTCACATTCCAAAGGCTTAAGGCATGGTACAAAAATTTAAGGGAATTGAAATGCTTAAAGTACATGTTCATCGTAAATTATCATACAAATTCAAATAAAAAAATAATGAATTTTAAAAATCAGCATAAAAAGGTATAATATATTAACAAACAGTTTTTTTTAGCTAAAAAAATTGTCAAGGTGGTAGATATCATTAAAAAAAAATGTTCACATGTTTTAAAGAATAATAATAAATACAATAACTTAATGAGAAATGTTAACATTTCATGTCAAAAAAAAAACTTAGTATTTAGTAGGTAACTACATAAATATGTTTATTGTAATTTTAATCTAATCTTTCTATAGTATATTATAGTATAGTGTTAGCTAACAAATAATAAAACAAAATAATTTATTTTATGATTGTATATTGTCTCATTTCTACAGTGCTAAAATTACCAATGAGAAGATCTCTTTTTTCAACAGGTGAGTGCACTTTAATTTGTCTCATATGTGTATCTCTTCCATTTTGATGATTGGTAATAACAGCGATTTGTAACATGTATGTTTTCAATGGTAAATCATTGATATCTTTAGTCATTATTCTTACCCAGCCATAAGGTTCGTTCAGTTCAACTACTTCAACTTCTTGTAAGTCATTAAAATTAGTGCCAGCACGTACTGATATACGACCAGGTGTATAGCTTTCATCAAGTCTATAGTCAATGTATATGCATATATCACGCACAACTGTCTTACGTCTAAATTGAATATTAACTAAATGTGGAAGTTGACCATCTGACTGCCAGTAAGTTTCCATACAATCATCTCTTAACTGGTCCACACCAAAACCTGAAATAAAAATAATAAAAATAATTTAGTAGTGTAATATTGTAGATATACTCTGTAATGGAGTCACCTGATAAAATTGTAGTTTGGAGATATTGTTATGAACAATAATAATAAACAATAACACTCAATAATGATTTAAGTATAAGTCATTACATTTTGTTCGCCAAGTTTATAACACAAGAAAATCATTTTCTTTTAGGCAAATAGGTATGTTAACTTCAAGAAAAATCTTTATTTTACCTGGTTTGCATGATGATAGACTCCATATTGCTTGACTACCCACTTCACGTACTATTCCAGAGCGTACATCTTTCATTGGATCAATTTTTTCTTCATCAGATGCATTATTGTTGTTTGGAGTTGCCATTTTGAAACGTTTGCACTCTCAGCTTAAAACCAAGTAAACAAGAAACACATTGATACATCAATATTAACCATTAAGTTAGTTATGTTTCATAAATGTAAAAATACCTAGTAAATATTAAAATTCACTAAAACAGTCGTGGATCACGTCAATAGTGTTATATGGGCACACAACGTGTACAACTATAACAATATAGGAAAGTTGGTGTGAGCTAGTGTATTACGGAGGGCAGAAGTTATCGAATGCTGGAACAATATATGAACAATCAACAAATTTTCATTCGTGATAATATGTAAATTGCAATGATAAATGATTGTCAAACGATATTCGATATCCTAAAATTCTAAATTCGAATAATCAGATTCGGTTTAATTTTCAAATAAATGAATATATTTCTTATCAGTCGGAACATAATATGTGATAAAAATTACCCACGGTGCCAACCACGAATTAAAATATTTTAATTCGTGGTGCCAACTAACTGTCAATACCGCGACTTAAGACCACAGACCTAAACTTCCAGTAGCAGCTGTATGCTTAAAACGATAAAACAACAATAGGTACGCATCAATGTGTAATTAAATGTGTAAAATACCAAGGTGGAAAGGTGTGCAAGTTTGTTTTGTCAGTATTATGTACATACCTATCTTTTTACTCGGATGAAATGAATCATTTTTGGCTATAGGCGATTATGGTAGGTATTGATGATTAGTGGCCTTGTGGGTTTTTACATTTCGAATATTTCGATAAAAGTTATTTTATTATAATTGGTACATACGACATACCTAACCTAAATTGAAATATTTATAACTTCTTATCGTTTCAAATCTTCAAGTAGTCCTAATTATAGTTTTTAGGTCTAATGCCTGTGCCTAGTAAAATGTTAATTTTGTACTACCTACTACAGACTATCGGAGTATCGGACTATATTCATATTATAATCATTGTATATTTGTATATTATTTAGTCTGCCGTTGTTCCACAAATATATCAATTTTTTATTTACAATCGACTATTGACACGTAAATACGTAATCATTAAATCATAATTTACAGTCGTCACTGTATAGAAGACCACACTATTATACCCAGGAGCGTATTTTGGGATAAAAAAACAAATTTAAACAGTACTTACTACTTACCTATTGGCCATTGCCAGTTTATTTTATAATATTAATGAATGAAATAAGCTTTTACTCTTATCTGTAGTTTGAACAATATATTTTAATAAGTATATAATTAAATATAATTAAGAATATAATACGCAGTACGTTAACAATTTGACAAAAAGTTTTGTTTTATACTTA
Source organism: Myzus persicae (assembly GCF_001856785.1). Taxonomy (NCBI): domain Eukaryota; kingdom Metazoa; phylum Arthropoda; class Insecta; order Hemiptera; family Aphididae; genus Myzus; species Myzus persicae. The sequence continues at coordinate 128,614 of NW_019101341.1, forward strand.
ACTAATTTTAAAAAAAGACGTTGGTACATTATATTTTCAAAAAACACGATAAACTTAAAATAATCAAAATTTGAAAGTCAATAGAATGATATAACGGTTATCATTAGTATTAAATTTATCAGCATCACGGTGATAATTATTTGGAATTGTGGTGAAACCCAAGCAGTTGCCAATGTGATTTTGTAGTACGTCCGTGGGTGTACTCGTGTAGGTACACATCGTGCGATTAAAGTATATACGACAGGTTAGGGGCAATCGCCGCATATTACTCCAAAAATACACTACTGGGCTCTGACTACATCTGTACTGTATATATATCATATTATATGCAAGTATCTTTGTTACATAACAATCTAATTTTGTGTTTTTTCGGATGAAATTAATGAACATGGTAAGTGATATAATATATCGATATAAGTGATTATATCGATGCCTGCAATTTTAAACGAGTCCTCAAACGTGAAACGAATGAGTATCTTTTACAACGTGTCAAAATCTGATATTTTGTGCAATATTACCATAGACGATAGACCTATGAACCAGGTTAACTAGTTAATAAGTCTATGAATATTACATAATATCTACAGTCTACACTGATAGCGTGTAGATGCTTCGAATGATACCAGGCTAGATGAATTGCCTATACAATACTCCTTGAAAAATAACAAATTGGAACCACTTGAGGACTACCATCAAATCAAACAGGTATGATAAATCGATAATAAATAATAGTATAAATTATCACTCAGGTGCGCAATTTGAATTGCATGATCCCATTAAAAAGTTGATACTTGATTAAATCAGACAATAATATTGACCATTAAAATGATTGGGATTGGGTTGAACGAAGCGATCGTAATAACTAATAAATGATCGATTCTATATTACCAGCGATACTTACGAGTTACAATAATCATTATTTAGCGAGAATACTGTAGTGGCGAAGTACCTATAAACATTATAAACATACATACTACTACATATTGTAGACATGTCAACCGTTTAGTATTACGAATCAAGTTGTAATGGAAACTTACATTGATATACCTAGATATACAGATAGTTAACTACCCCAAAATTTGTCTTTAGTATATTATAGGTATTTCCCGTAATTGGAATTGTACATAAAAAAGTGAGACATTTTTTTAAAATCACGTCATGATTTATGTACATATCAATATGTCTGGAAAAATATAATATGTATTTTATTGGAATATGTTCTAATTTGAACTATAAGTCTTGACGGACGGGTTTTTTTAAAGACTTAATTTGAGACATGTTGTGTTGCTCGAAATCCCTATATTGATCACCAGGTTATCTATAAAATTCAGTTGTATAGGTACACAAAAATATAGTATAAATATTTATAACTTTCTATGGAACCAAAATATTTTAGTAAAATAATAATTTTTATATAAAAAAGAAAACGGTGTGGCACAGATAATAATTTTTTCATAATATCATCATTAAGTTTGACATCAATTTGTTTCTATATAATTTTAAAATTATAAAAGTACAAAAACTCAAAACTATATCGATTACACTTACACCAAACTTAAATTTGTCAAATTACTCTTGGATACTGTGGAATACGAATATAACAAATAACTGCGGTCACCACGTCTTTTTGGCGGTAATTCCATTCTGCACTTTTCAAGTACCTAGTGGCTAAATCTTCTATGTATCCACTTGAGTCATTTTAAGTATAAATATACTATTTTGGGTACCTATCTACAAAATATGTAATATGCTTCTTATATATCAATCAACAATGCTTAGGGGATAATATGTAGTTGATAAATGGCTCCGTAGCTATAAATTATTTATTTAAATTATACGCTTGCGTAAGTAGACGTAATTCAAAATAATATTAATATTGTTAGATTATAATTTTTTTAATAATATGTATTGTTAAATGTATTTGTGGTAGCACCTATATTATGGAATGATAAAAATGATTTATCAATTTATTGTTTAAAAACTCATAACATAATATTTTATAAGTAATAGTTATCCAGCATCCCAAACACACATGGTGTACAAAATGAATATTTCCAATTCTTTCGGTAAAGCCCACCCCACATAAAACGAACATGGCCAATTTAAAAGTATTATATCACTGCCGATACTAAAATAGGGCGCTCTTTTTAAATTGACTGCCAACTCTCAACGGGAGGGACGTTATCCCAGTTAAGATTAATGAATTGTTTCGAGACCAATTTCTTGGGGATCGTTATTTTTTTCTAACATTTTTTTTACGACGCTTGTCGCCTTATTACTCCCAATCGCCATTTTTAAAGACACCACATAATTTGGTACCAAAAATACATAAAGACAATGGATCAATAATTTCCTTTATTATCTATTTGTCTATGGATATTTTTGTTTAGTTCTTCTACGAGATTGCTAAGTATTTTTACTACTATGTGTTATTGGCTATTATATTGGTACCTATATAATAATATTACTATTCTAATATTTTTACATTAATAAAATTGATTTGATTAATTTACAGGGTGTAACAGGAAGATATGACAAATATCATATACCAGATATTTCATAACTTTCTGTTACACCTTGTTTATCAATGTTGTATTATGTCTAATAGATGTTTGTATTATTGACAAAGGTTAAGTAAAAAACGATTTAACAGTCGTATGTATTATACATATATATAATAATTAATGCAATACGATAATTTTAAAATGACTGTATTATACTAAAGTACTAAACGTGATAATTAATTAATTGGTATTATTTAAATATTATAGCAAATAGATAATTCAAAGTATGATCCAAAAATATTATATTTACTCTAAACAAAAATTTCATTTTATTTAATTATCGTTTAAAATATTCAGTACCTACGAATTTTGATTTTATTGGTCTGATTTTTAAATTTCACTATTATGAATTTACCTACCAAATATACCTACCATATAGTAAAGTAACCTAACGAAGATGTGACAAACTGACAACCGTACATGATCTATAGACGGTCGCATATATAGCGTATAGTTTATAGCCGTGGGCCTTGGCTGTAGAACAAAAAAACTTGACAGGTAATTGTTGTAAATTATACATTAAATTTTGTATGATAAAAAAATATTATGATATGAAATGAACAGTAATGAAAATACAATATGTAATTTTACCTACTACTCGTTTTATTTTAACAGCGCAATACGGATCTATGGATTAAGAACAATATTTAACAGCTGCTGATAAACAGATAAATCAGCTTATTGATTATTTTTGGAGTAAAAAGCTAGACAGTTTTAAAGTTTTATAAGTGTAATTTAATTGTAAACTAGTAGACTCTAAAAGAATATAAGGGTAGTTGTACAAGTTGAAGTAAAATAATCCACACCCTAAGACCTTCATTTTATCCTCCTTGAACCCCCTACAGGACGTTGATCCAAAACATTATACGTGCTAAATGATAGAACTATTAAAACTCCCCTTCATATGTTTGCCATACTCCGTAGAAATATATAAAACTATGGTGATCTAAGGTCCTGAGAAATTATAGGAATTTTATAAAAATATGGTGTTAAAACATATCTGGCCGTCTATATCGCGTATGCTTTTCTTTAAATGACATTTTTTAATGAATTATCTTATTTCAAAAATATTAACATTATTTTGACACAATACAATTATTATTACCGCATATTTATAAGATATTTTTTGTACTTGAATACAGGCGTAATCGGTAGTTAAACAATTGAATCAATTGATAGTCATATATAGGCAGACATTAATTATATAGGTTAGTTGCCTATAGGCATAGCCATCTTATGATGTGATTTTTAAAGTTACGTATCTAATAATATCATAATATAGTAAAACGTTTCAAAAATAATAAATTACGATATTATACAAACAGTTACAACAGACAAAAATATGAATTTAAATTTAAGAATTTTAACATAATAACAATTTGAATGAATAATATTATGAAAACGATTGGACATGATCAATTTAATTGTATAAGTTTCTTCTCATGATGTATTAAATAATAATATAATACATATTAATCGATAATACAACATTAGCTTTATACAAAGTTATATTTATTTTAAAGTTTAGTTTAATTCTAAGTTTTCAATTTTTATTTTAGATTTTTTTTACTGTTTTAATAGTTTGTAGTGTCACCCACACTACAGCACCAGGGTGTGTCTGCTTGCATTGCACAAGTTACTGACAATGTGCGGTAAAAGAAAAAAGAAAAAATACGATAGAAAAAGAAATCTAAAAGCAAGGAAGCAGCAGAATGAAAGAGAAAGAGAAAAAGAGAGGGAATGAGTGAGAGAGAAAGAAAGACAGTGTAGCGTGTGTCTGTGTGTGTGCTGTGCGTGCGTGCGTGTAAGAGCCTAAGCGAGGAAGAATGGAAGACTGAGAGGGAATATTACTATTCAGGGGGTTTCGGGGATACTTTTGGCTGGGGTGAAATATTTTGATTAATGATCCGCCGGCAAGGAACTGCCGCGTCTTAAGTCAGTCGACGGAGACAGCCAGTGCCAGGGACAGGGCACATAACGAATATCGAAAACCCCAGGAGGTCGGTTAATACCCCCTTTTTCATTTTTTTCACTACCCCTCGCGGTTGTTTTTATTGTAGACCGTGGATAGTATTATTATTATTATTATTTTATTTTTTTGTAATCATATCATCATAATTTTAATAATATGTATATAAGAATAGTGTTTTTTACAGATGTATAATAATTTATAGGTACAGTAAATATTTTAAACAGCCGAACGTACTATAATTTGGACATTTACTATTAAACTTGGGAAAACAAAACTTTATACAAAATAAATTTAAAAATGCTTTTAAACTTTGAAATAAAACTATTGAACATTTTCCTATCAATTGAAGATCAATCTTAAATTATAGAGTCAATGCGTCGTTAAAATAAATGATGAAACACAAAAATTAATATATATATTTATTTATTTATTTATGTTAGAATTAACTTTACGCAGTTATATAGATATAAAGCGAATATAACATTACATATTATTATATACCTAATTAATACCCATAGGTACTACCTATAATCTATATGCATTATTAAATTTTAACATACTCAATAGGTATGTATAGAACATGTTATGTAATATGTATGTTATATTTTGATCTGACAAATAAAAATTTCGTTCATTAATTACAAAATATTACAATGTTATATAAGCTTATAACTTATTAGCTATTTCATACCTAAGTCTTCATTATTTTAATAAAATGGTTATTGAAAAAACAAATATTTTATTTATTTAAACTTGTTTACATTTTAGACTTAATATAATAGATACCTACTGTCTGCAGAGATATTGAAACCAGTCATCAATTGCAATTTGCAGAGACCATATTGCTGTTATTATTGTCATAACATGTATACTTATTAATTGTACAATTTTAAACCTCACAGTTGGTCATTTGAACGTTAATATGCAAATTAATAAAAGTATATTAATAATTAGATTTATTATCTTAATTGAAAACATAAAATAATTAACAAATTTAGCTAGTTTGTTTTTATTTTCTTTCACAATGTTATTTAAGTATAACGAGTAACGACTATAATATTATGACTTATCTCAACAGGAATCGAATTTATTACATCACTTAAAAATATTAAATAAGTGGTTTAATATCAATTATGTTTTTTGCCCTAAAAAGTCTTAACATATATACCTAATGTTATGTTCTTATATACTTAAGAACATAAAAAAAAATATTTCTAAAATGTTTTCAATACTTACGCATATATTTATATTTTTTAATTTTGGTATTTTATAAGACTACGAATATAATTCATAAACTGAATATTTAATTTTTCTAACATGACAACTTTTAAACATTATTTTGGATCTTTGGCGTAATAAAAATGTTTTTTAAATGTCTTATTTTGGAAATATTATTTAGATGTTATTTAAAAATAGGTTTTAAGTAGTTTCTCTGAGCGGAAATAATATACTATATGAGTTAATCAAACACCTACTGCAGAAAGGTAAAAATTGAGAAAAATGTTCAAGATTTCTAAACAATTAATAATTTCTAGGTTAACTCTGCTCAATAACAGTTATTTTTTCGAATAAAATGATTCCCTTCTTTTATTCTATTGTTTTGTCATTGCTCAACAATTATTCTAATAATTTAATCTTTAAACTTAAGTGTATTTTTATGTTAGTCAATATTTTAATAGTAAATACTGTTTTTATTTACTAATATACCTACCTAGGTAAAAAACCTTCCTAAGAAAATAATTCAGTTATAATATTTTTTCTATACATACATTATACATATAATAGTATAACATTGTATAGTATTTATTTTTTTTAAAGTGATAGTATAGGTAAATGTAAAAGTTGATTGATTGTTACTGAAGATGCCAGGCACCAGAAGTATGATTACATTAGTGCGTTTTCAAATCTATGTACCGTAACAAGGTGATTTTTTAAGTATACTCACCCCATTTTTTGTTTAAAATAGGCATATATTAAAATTTTGATTTCTTAATTTTTAAGCGCAGTTAAATATGTACGATGTTTTCAAATATTTAGATTTTTCACAGAATTTATATATTTTTTTAAAATGAAAATCTAGGCGTATGTTATTATGAAAATTGTGAGTAAGATGATTTTTCTGAACATTTTAACACATTGTAATCGAAATTTGAACAAAAAGTCTAAGTTATTCCCTCTAAAGTAAATATAAACTTAGAATATAATATAATATTAAAAAGTGTTCTATGTATACTTGACAAAGTAGTATAGTTACAAACAAATATTGCATGCTTAATTATAATTACTGAGCTCGTATCCATTTACAAAGTATATTAAATGGACTATAGTCTTATATACTTAGTATTCAAAGTATAATTCGTTTAGATTTCAATTACACTACATCCTCATTTTCTGAAAAATCGTCTGATTCACAATTTGCATTAAAACATACTTATATAAGTTCTCATTTGAAAAAATATAGTTGGTATCAAAACAGTATAGGTACTCCTCAAGTGTTGTAAAAAATCTAAGTGTTCGAAAATATTTACTTAAACTACACATCATTTCAAAAAAATCAGAATTTAAATACATCTATTACACATTTAAACATAAAAATAAGACGAGTATGTCTATAAAATCACTTTGTACAAATATAATTTACATATTTATAAAATTATTATTATGTGAATTTAACCATAACAAACATTTATATTTATTATTATTTATTTGTTAGAATATGTAAATTATTATGATTTGGTATAATGATATAGTTATATAGAGCGCTGGAATTAGAAAAATAAAAGAAAGGGACTCTTAGTTTTAAAAATTAGCGTCCTTTGCATAAATTGAACCGTTAAGCCTTCACACGTTTTTCACATAACCAAATAATTCAAATAGTATACACTAAATAAAATAATCCAATCTATATATACTAAAAATGGCGTACAGATCATAGTTTTTAAAATTTTGTATATTGAGTGAATTGTCAATGTTATTAGTTGTTACTTATATTATAGTTTTATTACAGTTCAAATTAAGAATGAAAACCTACCTTCTATTAAGTGATCATAATAAAACTTTTAATTTATATTAAGTTGTGAGCTTGTAAGTTATAACTTATGAGAAGCAAGTAATTAGTTTGTTTTATTAACCACGTCACACGTGTAAGCTGTTAAATAAGATATTTTAATACTAGCCATCCACTATCCAGATCTTTGATTTTTATCATGTATGAATAATTTATTGAATTTATCTGAGTTGTTGATACATACTATAGCCCGAAACAGGTATATTTTAATTAATATTGTCTGATTATTGAACATGTTTTTTAAAAATAATTTGCAAACATGACATCCCACCATGGCACCATTTCAATTGAAAAAATTATAATTATAGTGGTTAGGTTAAAGACTATAGTTATTATAGTATTTACACAATACACTTTAATTCATATCATATAATTAAATATTTTAAAGTTTCTATTGCAATATTCCAGGTTTGCGAACGTCAACTCAAATAAAATAGCGAGATGGATCGTTTTAAGTTTCTGTGGCAAATTCTGACGGTCTCACTTGTACAAACCACCCAGAAATATTGTCCTGTCGTATTTGTTTCACACATTTTCACGATTTCAATTTTCAGTCACACTAACTGGTTTCCGAGGAGTACTATAAGCAACGACCACATCAGGTCAGGAAGCAACGTGGGAGCTCGTGCGTTCCATGTGTAGCACTAGTTACCCGGACCGTGTCCGAACAATTAATCTGACAATGCGCATAAAGACGTTTAACACTGTCAAAGAGACTGGTGGTGGAGGTGGTGGTGTTCAGTCAATGGGAAAACGTTTTGAAAAAAAAAATATTACGTATACTTATTTATTTTGATTAATGAGCGAAAACCGCTCTCCAATGTTCATTAGGCCCGAAACAGTAGCCGGTCAAGAAAACATGATACCGTGTGGGGTCGCCGCATAAAGAAAAGAACTTATATATATATGCGTATAATATATATATATATATTATACACATTGGGAAACGGACGCGCGTAGTATATAGTTATATCATTTTCATAACAAAACCATGTGTTGCTTTGGTCTTTTTGATTTCACCGAATGCTGCGTTTTCATTGTCGGGAATATAATATTATATATTATTAAAACGAAGAATTCAAAGACCAGCTATACAATATTATACCTACTCTCGGCAGTATTCCAACCAACCACGCAACACCGTATTCCAACAACCGCGCAACTATTATGGTTTGTGCAAGATTTTTAACATTTTCTACGGAAAGGTGTACAATATATATTATACTGCAGTACACAAGCCATATATACACATATACCTGCATTTTACAATATTCTATACACAAAGCATCGGTATAGATTAGCCACATATAGTTTTGGTATTCGGCCCGAGAGTTCGACAACCATCAAGTTTCACAGACACTAACAATAGAAGTCATATAATATGTATATATTATTATACTATACCTACGTCGTACACACAACAAACAAGCACATCGGGAGTGCGCGGTTGTATACCATGCCGAGTGGTAGTGGTCTCCGGAGAAGACTGATGGTACAGTAGTATGGGCAGTGGACACACGGTAATAAATGATAATGATAACGATTTCTGACATTGTATATTTTTTATACATAATATAAACTTGATGAATGGGATCTAATCAAGTCCATGACCTGTGTACGAATCAATAAAATGTAGGTAGGAATATAGGTATATATGAAAAAAAGCAAAACTAAACGAAGAAAGTGTTATTACTATTATTAGTATGGAAGTGGACATAGCAGTAAGCAAACGCAGATAAGACTAACAACAATAGTAGATTGATATTTTATATAGATTTTTCGTTCAGAGATGACTGAAAAACATTTATCAATTTAGAAATATTGAACATTGAAAGCACCATATCTCAAGCCTCAAACCATTGATTTCAATATAAATTATATAACTACTACATTTTATAAAATGAAAAAGCGAAGAAAATTACTACGTATAGAAAATTATTTTTATTTTGTACATAAAAATAATATTCTATACCTAGTAATTTATTTTAAAATTAACTAAGTTAATTAAATAAAAGTGACAAAAATATAAGGTGTCATTTCAATATTATTATTTTATATTTTCGCATCAGATTAGAACTAAGCACCTTCTATTTTGTATTTGATTAAATAAAGAATGAAAAACACAGACATAAAAACATAAAACAAATTTTTAATTATACTAATAATCAACTAGCATTTACAGATTAAACTAAAACTGACCATCGGGTTTGCTTAAATAATGTCTGTTATCCCCAATTGTAGTTACAATTTATTTAAATGCAATTATTAATGAAAAGTGTATGTGTTATTTTGGTATCAAAATATGAAATAAATGAATTAAATGGCGAGTGATGAGACCGGTTTTTGATTTAATAGTTTGTTTCCTACGCAGGTGGCCCTCAGTACCTACTCAAATCCTGGGTACGCCACTGCTATGGGCTATTGGGCTATGTTCTGTATAGACCACATGTTCTTCATACAATCAGATAATTAATTGGCAATTGTAGAGTAATGTGATTCACCTTTTAATGAAAGCAATAAGGGATAGGTATCATGATTTATGTAATCAATTTATCATATCATAATTTGTCTTGTATAAATTATACAAGGTATTATAATATATGGTATGAGTTTATATGACACTCAAAACTTTTTTATATTAATCAACGCAATTATAATTTTGTTATACCTAACAATAATATATATTATAATATAAGTTGATAATAAATATTATCTACAAGTATGGAGATTTCATTCAGTCCTCCTTGTTAGGCAACATTTTATTCAAAAAGAGTATACCAGTTAGGTGTGTGGTATTTTATTGAATTTTTTGGTGTATCAAATACCGTATGTTTTAAATTGTTTCAAAATCTGTTAAACATTATAATATCTTTAATTAAGTTACATATAATAATATAATATACATTATAGTTATAGTCTTACAGACATATTAATAGTTACTAAATAATACAACTTTAATAATGCTGTATTATATTCATAACTACTGACGTTTACGATTGAAGAAGCTTTCGACTAATGATTTCACTATTTTTGTTTGCGATTATATGTTTTACACCTACAACAAATCTTTATTGGGAAAATACGTATACTGCAAGAACCTATTTTTTATTATTCAGTATATTATGCCTATATGGCCGTATGGAGGAATATTATCATACAAAGACGTTTGACGTACGCCGTTCATATTATTAAGGTGTTTTGAATGGAATTTTTCGTTGCGATTGCCTACACAGGTATGTATAATATCGTGTTATCGCTTACTGCTTAGAATAAACGGGGCTCGCAGGCAGCCGCTTGCAGATCGCCTGTCAGAAGTTTGACAGCCAGCTGACGTACCCTTTGGCACCTCTCCACTGGTTTAGTCCTTAAGAATTTCCATGAAAAGCGCTTCTCGCGACCCAACCTCCACTCCCACCCTACCAAACGTAAGCGCTGTTATACGGGGTGAACCGATATCGATCCAAATCGCCAGGGTCGAATCAAATATAATATAATGGCTGATCAATATAATAATATGCACGAGTATAATATGGTTTATTTATACCTGAAATGTTATGGAAACTTATAGTACCTGCACAGCCGTGCAAATCAATCATATCGGAAATTAAAGAAATACATATTAGTATAATATTCAATCATCATAATACAATAAAGTTAAAAGTTAAAAATTGAATACAAATTGATAAACTCAGATTTTTATCTTTTACCGTTCATATTAATAATTATATTAATTATAACGATTATAATATTATAATATATATAATAAAATATAACTTTTGCATAGGGTTTATCTCGAAACTGTTTCGGCTAAACGATGGAATCTGTGTGCTGCACAATAAAAATGTAACATGTTTGGATAAAATGTTGTTAGGACTTTTCTAACATAATGGTTATCGTCAATGTCTGTAAATAAGTAAGTATAAAAATTCGAAAACCTATGTATTTAATGACACAATAATATTCATTTACTTTGAAGTATAAGAAAATATGTAAAAAGGATTACATATTATTTTATTTAAGGTGTTATGAAATAAGCTCAGTTCTAGTCGAAAATGTAGGCATTTACATAAAAATCCAAAAACCTAATAATTTATGAGTATAAAAAAAACCAATAAATTAACACATAATTCAAGATTATCAGCTGGAATATCAAAATATATACGAAATATGTACCTGTCAATAAACCAAACAATCAAGAAAAAGCCGCTTTAACGAAAAAAGTACAAATTTCTTACATAAGAAAATTCTTAAATTTTGAAAATAGCACAATATCCTCTAGTCCTAAGTTTTTCACAGATATGATACATAGATTTACTTAAAATTGTAATATGTCTATTGTAAATGTACCTACACTATATAGGCTATACAAAATCAAAGGTGTCGAAGCCAATAAGAATAAGGAAATAAAAGAAAACTGCAAAGTAAATCAATTTATACGACTTATAGATATATATTACAATATGTTGTATCAACAGCAGAGTGTATTTATTGTTAAAAAAAACAACAATGATCCCAAAATCATAGAGCGAAAAAATTCCCATCTATCAAATGATAGTTATATGAAGTGCGTAATAATTTATATTTTATAGCATATTATATAGTGGCGCTGCAGTGAAAGTATGTCTATATACATAGTTATACCGGATGATTTGATTTTTATTAAACTGCCATTGCTCAGGTCATTGTTGGATAATAGTTTGGGGCTTCATACATTTTTTGTATAGTGCTTTTGTGTTTTGACATTTTATGCAACCACAATGAATTTAAACGTTAACCGGAATTGTCATGTGTAAAAAAAATCAGACATCCTGTAGGGTAGACACTAAAAAAATAAAAACCCTTAGAATCGATCTTGCATCAATCTTGTGTTATTTACAATGAAACTGACCTTTTAAAGACGCGTAACAATTGAAATTGTCACGATGGCCTATTATTATATGACTAAACAAGTGTAAAAAATATAGGCGTTGATAAAACAAATTTTGAACGCTGTTCATTTTTTAACAACTACAATATCATATTATATTTCAGCTCATATTTTACATCTGTGTACCTACCATTTGATTTAAGCATTTGGGCGCTTCTACTCGTAATATACCACAGTGGCGAATTGTATTTAATGATTACGAATTCAAAAGCAATTTATATAATATATATTATGTTATACATTCAAGTAGGCACACAATGCATACGACATACCTACTGCTGTAACAATAGGTAGGTATGTGCCTTGCTCTACCCAAAAACGCAGGCCACTCATGTTTGGACGAAAGCGAGGGGACCTAAATATCTAGTTACTACTTAGAATCACTTACAAAATAAAAAAATAAATTATTAAATAATAAATAAATAATTAATTAAATAATTTATATATACCTACAAATATATTCTTAAATTTATAGTTCGTCAAAATAATTAGTATGAATAACAATTAATTGGAGATTGATACCATTTTATATCACACAAAATATACTCAAGAATAACAGACTTCCGTTGTATGTTAGCAATTTAATTATTTAAATTATTATTGGGCACATTATTGATAGGACTAAAAAAATTATAAATCATAAACGCTTGCTATCTATGAGTCAAGAGAACAATAAAACAATATATCTATTACCTGTCTATACTATACAAAATATGATTAACTAGCTAGGTAAAACTTAAAAATTTTAACCAAGTATACGTAGTAAATAATTTCAAAAATTTGCAGATTTAGTCATGATTAAAAGACGTAAAAGTTATTAGGTAACACATTGGCATTTTATAATTAGACAATATTTTGACGAAAAGAGTGTTATTATACAATAAGTAATATTTATTAGAGCCTTCATTGTTTATTGTTCTTTATTCAAATTGGTGTAATAGATAAAACAGTCAATTAATCTATTATACCTCTACGTAACGTAAACGATGATAATGTGAAATTAAAGTCCATTAACCTCATTTATAGGTATATATTCATGTGTAAAAAAAATGTAACCCAGGAATACGACACTCATGTTTATAACACCAAAGAGGGTTATATAAAATGTGTATAGTATATTATTCATCAAATCTATTTTTAATATTTTAGTTGATATATACATTTTATATATATACTACGAATGCGAATACCCTTATTTATCATGTGCCGTAATTAGTTTGTTTTAAATTATCCACAAGTATAAATATGGTATCTATAAGTTTTAAACTATATAAATGTATAAAATGGACCTAAAGTATATAGGTACTATCTATCCACTACAATATTATTATTCTTCGTTTGTTTATTAAATGTTTTAAAATAAAATCGTGGGGAATATATAAGGTACTTTGGTGGTTCTCCTTATTTCCACGTTTCTCCTTCTACGTCATCTATTTAATTCAGTATCAAAAACTGGTCCACATATTGATCTTAGTACTCTATTCTCAAAGGCTCTAAGTTTTTGTTCAATTTGCACCATCATCGGCCATACCTCGCGTCCATAGGTTAACGCTGGTCTCACAATACTCACGTATATGCGCACTTTTGTTCTTCTAGAGAATAGTATTGATTAGAAATATTTTATTAATGCGAAAAAATCCTTAGGTTAGGTTAATCCGTGAAAATAATTTCTCAGCTTACTTGACAATTTATCTAATAGCCCAAAAATCACATGCGAACGCAACAACTTCCGAGCCTTAAATATAAAATCATATAACACCTATAGGTACACAGTAATATATTCATTTTAATCCCGATCGACTGCCCGCAGTGTCCATCGCGGAGACTCGGGACCATTCGTAGGTGCTTTTATGTATAGTTAATAACAATAATGCGTCCGTAATTACGATGGAGGCCTTCGAGAAAAATGTAACAAGTCGTCAGCGAGAGATTTAACGACCACCGGCGTTCGGTGGACTATATAACATGGTACGTCGTCTTTGGTGCCAAACCGCCTGTCAAAAACCGTCCGCGTTTTCTACCTGTGACGGCAGTCGGATCGATTGCATATTATTATGATAAATAATTATCCGCACACCTGCAGCAGCTGCCGGACACCACGTTTATTCCTATACATATAGATTATAGGTAGGTACATTGTAATAGTAATACTACCTATGTTATATATAGGTGTAGAGCTCATATATAATATATGCTATATATATATTACGAATATATTACGAATATAGTACCTAGAAAAATAAATAAAAATAATAATAATAATAATAATAATAATAATAATAATAATAATAATAATAATAATAATAATAATAATAATAATAGTAATAGTAATAATAATGATTTTAAGTTTAAGTTGCTGAACGACCGCGATAGAGAATATATATATTGCAGATATATTACGGATGTCACACTTCAAATTAAATTGATAAATTATGGTAATATATAATATTATATAGAAGGTATGTGAATACGCTATGCATTATTATTTGCAGGTATGTACACTTCGAAATGCATATTTTTAATGTTTATTCCGCTATATGTCTGCAATTGAATATATTGATACCATATTTGCTTATTTTTTGGTATTTTTCGTAAAGGCTTCTATTTCAATTTGGTTATTAATCTAACTTTTCTTTATTGTAAATATAAGTACCTGAAGTATCCAAGGTATGATATTTTAAATCAAATTAAAACGTGTAGAATTTTTAAGTTTATATTGTGAAAAATGTATAGATATTGCTTCGGTATTATCTCATTAAGTGCTTGTTTTAGTGAAGGAAGATAATATAATATATTTGATTCATTTACTTATTATGTAATTATGTATATTTAAATGCATGAAAATAATGTATAATAGATTTTGATGCGGCGATAATTATACCTATACACCTACGTATATTCAGTATATTACATTAGGGATCGGTGCTTGGGTAAATAAAAATAACTATTAATAATAATTCTGATTTAGTTTCCATTGAAAATAACAACTTATACCAATATTAGAACAATATTCTTTTTTTGGTTAGCATGTAAACTTTTTAATTTTTAATTTTGACTGTTTGTTGTTATTGGACCTATTTTGCTTAAGAAAATGTTAAATATAAGGAGCACAGAACTTAGAATTTCCATAGATAATATATAGTTTCAAATCCAACAGCAAATTAAACATTTTTAGTTATAAATGTTACTAGTTGAGAAATAATTTTCTAAAAGAGTTCAAGTTAAATATTTTGAATTTAGGTGCCTGGTCGACGTCATTATCAGCACCCTGTTAATAGAAACATAAATTGAGGTAAGACTTAAGTAAAATTTAGCTAAGACTGATTGAGTACTAATTTCTTAAACAAGTTTGAGATAAAAATTGTAATTCGAGGTGTCTGGTGGTCGAAGCTCCTAGAAACTTCTTTGGTGTTAACTGTTAAGTATATTTCAAATATACCCGGTTTGCACCTAAGACAAGTTTAAGACGAATCTGTAGTTATTTATTTTTTATGCAATGGTTGTATTAAAAATTTTGAAATATTAACTAATAGTGATATGGTATGATACGTCTAATTTGGCTATTAATGAACAAAATAATGAATATCGTTGTTATAACGCTCTTCTCATGCACACGTTCATTCAGTTAAAAATCTCTGTTGTATACTTGTACCTAATTCAACACTTCAAGGGTATTCAGTACTTATGCCTATATAAGGTAATATTCTATACATATAATAGTATTCGTGTAGCAGGTAAATTATATGACATAATAAACTATAATATAATACTAGGTGTATACATGTTTGACATTCGCTGTGTGCGAAACACGCATTTTTCGTTATGCAAGACGTGAACTTCGTCGGAGCTGCTCCACGGGGTAATATTATGTTCTGCGTCACAGTCGGTCATTCACCACGCAGCGCACACACACAACAAGAAAAGGGGTCGGGAAAAAAAAAATCGCATTTCTATGTTATACACTTATACATATTATGTTATACACTTATACATATTATGTTATATAATATTATATAAAGCGACGACGTTTGTGGCGCACAAAAGGGCCGAACTGCAAAAGGATAAGAAGTCCTCGTTGCCGCCGCCACCACCGCACAACAATATACATATACATATATATATATACAAACATATTATATTGTGTATAGATACGCGAAAGAGTCATTTGTCATTGTATCGGCGGCGTCGGCGTCGGTCAAGTCTCGTTCTGTCCGAAACGGTATATATATATAAACGAATAAAATACATATATATATATATATATATATACATAGGTATATAATATACATCTCGATGTGTGCGCTTGTATACAATTATATATATATATCGATCTGTTGAAAGTCGGCACGTCTTTTGTACACGTCCCCGGAAGTATTCCCGTCGGGATTCCGTCTGGGACGTTTGGTCGCAATGCGAAGATTGAGAGAATGAAAGAGAGAGAGAGTGAGAAAGAAAAGGTTTAACACGCAAAACGCACGTATACGTACACGTCGTATACGCCCACGCGCACGCCCGTACACTTGGGTATACGCTTTGTCGGTCATATTATTTAGGTTAGATAATAATATGAGAGTATATAATACATAATTACAAGTTTTCACAATCTCGCAAAGTCTGTAAACAATATTTCGATACATTCGATGAGACGCTGTGGTTAAAAAGCTGGCAATCGAATTTTCAATACTATTGTGACTTTTGTACAAAAATATTGAAAATGTATAATGTTATTATTATCATTATTGTTATTATTAGTTGTTTGAGACATCAAGGTTAGGTCAAGCTAATCTAATCTTGGCGATTACGGATTACTATATACTTAAATTAGGCCAATTACTACTAAATATATTTATATTTGTACATTGTTTTCTTAGGTATCTAATAATTTTAAATGAGATGGCGCAGGCAGTTTTGTTTCGTTGAGGGAATTGATTAATTTTTTGGACGTCTCGGGAGCCGGTGCAAATCTCATACATAAGATCGCCTGTAGTTCCTGTTTGATACGAATTTTATTGAACTGGCGACTCCCAAGGAATATGTGCTTGACCGTGTTTCGCACATAGGGCATGAGGGGGTCTTCTTTGGCCATGGTCCATGAGGTATCCGTGTGTAATGCGGGTGTGGCCTATTCGTAGGAGGACAAAAATTACCTCGTCTCTTGTGGACATCTAATATGGTTTGGGCCATAGTAATATTGTTCGTTTTATTTCTCTGAGCTTTTTATTATTGCTTTTGGCCAGAGGTTTTGCCATTCATCCATAAAATTGAATTGAATTTAAAAAGTCTTGGTCAGATATGTGGGGACATACTTGGGAAACGGAGGTATCTACCTGTGGTTTCTTTAGTTTTTAAGTCAGCTTCTTCGTTGTTTAATATACCAACGTGTATACCGGGATCCATGCTAGAGATATATTCTATTTTTACCTTTATTAAGTTCATTAATTATTTGTCTGATAACTGGTTGCGATGTGCTTAAATTTTGTATGCTGATTAGATTGTTTAACGAATCAGACATTATTAGATATTTCTTATCGTATTGGTATATTGAATGTTTTAGATGTCTGTGAGTACCACTAAGGCGTCTACGGTAAAAATACTGCATGCACTAATGGTTTTAAATTTATATTAATGTTGTTAGATATCACTGCTAATTCTGTCTTCTGCTAATTTTCGACGCTTCAGTATAATAATATATGTGTTAGCGTTCCGAGTACGATTGCAGCAGTTTGTAATCTAGAATTGTATACATTTTATTTTTGTATATGTTTTTATCTGTGAAATTTTTGTTGTGGAATGATAGGCTTAGGTTTAATTTACCTCTATTGAATAGCCAAGAAGGTACATTTAATTCAGTGTTTTGAATTATATGATTGATTGACGTTTCGTTTTTTTAAATGAAATCATGTTGTCCTTCATATAGAGGCCTGATATGAGATACATATTTTCCTGGCTCTAATTTGAAGATTTTTTTTTGATTTTATTACACACAGGATTTTTTTGATGTTATAGGTTATTTTTATTTTATACTTGGTTTCGAGTTGTTTTCTTCTTAATGCAAGAGGTGGCTCGGCAGCCATACAAAGTATGCTTGCGACCGAGTTACTGTTTTAAATGCACCTAAAGATGGACGGATAGAGCAAATAACATTTGTATTGTTCTGTGATTAACCGCTCCATAAGCTATTGAACCGTAATCGATTTTAGATCTAATTATGGCTTTATATATTTTAAGTAGGCTCTGTAGTGTCTGAATTAGATCCCTATTCTGTGTTTGCTAATGTTTTTAATATTTTCATTGATTTAAGCGTACTCATTTTTAACTGTTTGATGTGTTGACACCAGTTGAGTTTTTTGTCGAATGTTTAGCCTAGAATTTTAACGTTGTCGCTATAGTTGAGTGTTGAATTTTCAAATTGTATTTTTGGTTCGATTATTTTTATTTGACAGGTGATATGTATACATTTTGTTTTATTTGGATAGAAAGAGAAACTACTTTCGAGGCTCCATGGAGTCATGCATTTACTTAATTTGTCAAGTGTGAGTTGTATTTGATTTTTAATTTAATTTATATTTTTTCCTTTACAATAGATCAGTGCATCGTCAGCGAAAAGTTTTATTTCTGTGTGAGTGGGAGGGGGGGGGACTTGTGTTGTTTTTTCATGAATTGCGATGAGGAATAGTGTTACGCTAATTGATGAGCTTTGTACTAAACCATTATGGTTTGAGAACAGTTCCGATAGTGTATTTTTAATTTTTACTAGAAAGGTTCTATCGTTTATGTGATTGTTTATAAATGTGGGCATGTTTCCATGTATGTAAAGTTGTTGTATTATTTTTAAAACCCTGTGTCTAAAACGGTATCGTTTTTTTAGGTCCAGGCTGATAAGTGTTATATTTTGTGACAGTAAATTATGTTTTTTGATATATCATACGAGTCTATGATTAACAATTTTTTCTATTACTTAACTCATAGTATTTAGTAATGATATGGGGTGGTAGCCTTCAGTGGTGTGCAGGTCTTGACCATTTTTCGGTATGGGCACGACTATTGCTTGTTTCCAGTTGTTGGAGAAGGTGCTTTGTACTCATAATTTATTGTATATTTTAAATAGGATTTCTTTAGCTTTAAAGGGCACATTTTGAATAAAAACGAACGGAATATCGTCGGGTCCACAACTTTTGCTTTTGTTGTGATTCAAACTGTTAGGTAGTTCTGAATTTCTGATTGATTAAATATATCATTAAGCTTAGTATAGTCGTAATTAATACCTATGCTAGGTTATATTATTGGAATGTTATTATTGTACATTTGAAATATTTGAAAACATGAAGTATAATATTAAAAAAGTTATTACTTGATCAATTCGTTCAATTTTGTTTTTATTATTTTCTAAATTTCTGTTTGGCTATTATATTATATTAAAAATATAAGATAAATTAATAACGCACGAACGTGTTCAGTGACGCCCATTATTTAATTGATGAATAAAAGATATGGGAAATACCAGGCACATATAGGTGTATGATATACATTTTATATTAATTTACAAAAAATGTCGAAATTAAAAATTTTGTATTAATTAGGAAATGTAGAATATATATTCCTAGTGATTAGGCCGCGGGTTAACTACCTATAGCGAGTACAGACGAATGTATTATTTTGATTTCAGCAACAAATTGATTTATGTTCGTTAAAAAAAAAATGTTATACCTTATAATAAATTATTATGTATAGGTGCCGATTGGAAAAAACCGACAGAGTGGAGCACCTGCGCCGCATATACAAAAGACTTCATATTTGTTATTTCGCCATTTTGTTGCGTACTGGGGCCTGTTATATTATTATTTTCCCTGCACTCAGAATGAAAAATGGGATATCGATTTAAACAATGAAGAATACACGGTGCCGAATAGAAAAGCATATAGTTAAAATACAATTTGTTATATAACCATCAGAATCGTATTTACGGTTAATATTTCTAATTTTAATATAACACCGCGGGCGGTACAAGCCGACTCAAACGATACCGTCTACATTTTTTTTTTGAAACGATACCTTGGGGTGAAAATCACCCCTATTTACTTGTATTCGGTTACTGATTGTGTATTAAGTAAAAAAAAAATATAATTAAATGTACCTATGTACATTGTGTTCGATACATTATTTTTGTAGATGCGTTCCTGTATAATACATTATATCAATAATTTATATTTATCAAAATATAGAAACTATATATATAATAATTATTTTTTAATAGCAATGTCCATTATTAATTAATTTAGACACTTTATATTAAAAATATAGACGGTTAAAATGTATTTAATATATTTTGTGAAGTTCTTATATTATATAAAACATTATGATTCTCTTACTTTAAATCTGAAAAACAAAATTTTGGTACCTAATACTAACATTGGATTTACAGGATAACCTTCACAATATTTTAGCATATATTATTATGTATATAGTTAGAAGCTCTATGACAGGAAGCTATTTATATTATTTTAATTTATACAGAAGTGCTTCTTATTATCATGATTTAGTTAATTAAAAATATAATTTATATTAAAATTGTATGCATATTTAAATATGTATCGACCTAATAATTTTTGTCTCGAGCATGACCTTGCAGTTGGCACATCACATTTGTATAATTAGGCTTGTGCAAAATCTTGCTAAACTTCATTATTTTTGAACACAGTACATCTTTCAACATGATATGACAAATTAATTGTTATTCGATAAGTAAAAAATAAATCATATAATCAAGTCATATGTGTAAAATATATTTTATATAAGAGGTATGTCATATAATTATAATATTAAATGGCAAATAAATATATTACGTATTTTTAATTTAGATATTTTTCTACGATTTCATACTATACACTTAATATAATATTTTTATTTATATAAACATTGATTATAAATACGAATCATAAAATAATGATTTTAAATAATACTTATAAAATAAATGTATATTTTGAGAATAAAAAAAATAAAATTTGTAATTTCCATGTAATAAACTATAAAAATATAATATATAAGTAGAAAGTATTTTGTTATTGTATATAAATATGTCCTATACCTGTATAATTCTGTGTAAACATTTATTTATCAATACTTATCAAAATAATATTACATTAATTAATTGTTTTTATTTTTATTAATTGTGTGAAGTAAATACAGAAAGTTTTTTATACACCAGAAGTAATTCTCTAAAAGCTCTTAAAAAAAAAATACTGGATTCTCGAGGGATTTGGCGCTTACATAAGTTATCAATGCCACTCGTTTTAATGCTATATATTTAGGTGTACCATTAAGTAATTGAAAATTCGCAAACTTTTGTAATTGTAGCGCATTTATTTGAGTTTAATTGATATGAATAAACGTACCAAATGCGTATATCTGTTTATTACGTAGTTTTTTAACTGGTTAAAACCTTTTATTTTTTTAAATTAACGTAAAATACAATGTACGTTTTTCGAAAACGAAAAATTATGTATTGGCATACTTACAAGTTACAATAATATAAATGAATATTACATATTGATATTGGTGTGTAACAATACAATTCCATCACAATATGCACAATAACGGTTATAAATAAAAATTGGTAGGTAGCAGGTTATTGACATATTAATTTAAAAAAATCGTCCTAAAAATGATATGTATACATGATAGTAAACTGCACACTCGAGTATTTACTTATACGATGAAAACGGATACAACGCATTGTATGCCGAGTTCTATAGAAAATTTCGTGGAAGTATCATTTTTTTTCACCGATATTTTTTAGCACGCCTGGTCTAGCGTACACAAGAAATATATTGAGTATAAGTATACACAGCCCATAAGCTAATACCTATCTAGGCCCTTAACGTTTACCTAAAACAAAGTATACAATATAGGTACATTCACACATGTCACATGGTGCAACATACCATAATAATATGTTAGACGTCTACCCACCCGTCTGCGCATCCATATATAATATGCACATCACAACCTGCACGGCAGCACGTCACTGTACACATTTCGTCATTACTCATTTCGCACCTATTTCATATTCGTTTTTGATAAGTTTTTTACCTACCTATATGATTGTTCACTTTCACCCGGGGTGGCCGGAAAAACGAAATCGAGTCGCGTCGCACGCAGCGCAGATACCTCCTATAATACCCATAAAGTCCTATATACATAAACACGCGCGCAAGTACAAACAAATCGCGTCCGTATAATATTATGAACGTTCTCGCCGAGCGTTTGTTTCGATTTGTATATTAATAATAATAGTATTATTCTCTAGCTGTATACATTTTTTTTTCCGTTTTGTTTCCGACGCGCTTTGTGCCGCTGTCCGCGTGGCCACCGCCGCCGCCGCTGTCGGTTCGTGTGCGACGCGCACAGCATTCACGCGCTCACCACTGCTGCAGAGAACAACGTCAATAATAATGGTAAAAATAATAATAATAATAATAATAATAATAATAATGATAATATAATACAATAAATAACGTCGCGCGCGACACGCGGAGCGTCGGAAGCGGGCTAGCAAAGACGCGCGGCGCACACGAAATGGAAAAAATAAAAAAGAGAAACGAACTGTTGCAGGGGTCATACAATAATAATATTATGCCGTACAATGAAAGGCGGAATAAAAAAATAAATAATATGCTATATGTATAAACGTACCTATAATATATATTCGTATGTATGTTTATATATGTATATTATATATACGCGCGTCATATTATTATATTATTGTGCCGAACAAAAACGACGGAAAAAGACACGCACACGGAGACGGATAGAGAGACAGAGGGAGTGAGAGAGACCGAGATAAATGTAAAATGAAAACGGGCGAAAAGCGTGCGCGTGAGCTTTGAATATATTATAATATATCAAAAACCACACGCGCATGTACAGTGTACACCTATACAGGCTACATATATTTTTACACACACACGCACACGCACACACATATATATATATTTATACTCATACACGTACGTTCTCGGTTATTATTATTATTATTATTACGTGTCCGACTTATTATATTATTATTCGACGGCGGCGTATAAACAACGACCGTACGCGCGGCTGCGGGACCACCCAACGTGCGCGACTGAGCGGGGGCCCCTCATCCGACGAACGCATACCTATATAATAAATATAAATATAATATATTATTATTATTATCACATATTATATATATATATAGGTACATACGCTCTCTCGGATATATATAAAAATATTTTATATTATATTATATATATATATATGTATAATGTATATGCACGTTTTATATAGGAGGTGTACTTACGTGGCGGCCACTATATTATTATTATTATTATTACCTATTCGTCGGCACACCGCGGAGACCACTCCCGCGGTGGCGGCGGCGATGGCCATACGGCACGCGGACGACGGGCCGCCGACGACTAAGGCGTCGGTTTATTATTATTTTTGAAAAATGTTTTTAGTCTCGTCGCTGTTTGTGCCGCGGTGCACAGCCGTCGGTGCCCTCATCCGGCGGCGTCGTGTAGACGGGGATAAAAAGTCGTATCCCTCGATCTGCAACTGTATGCAGGAGTGCTCGTGGGGTGGGATTTACATGTTACATAATATTCTATGCATATATGTATACGCGTCTTTTACCACCGAGTTGCTGGCACGTCAGTCCAAATCCGGCCCTGCAGCATGATGCCACATATATCTATATATACATATATTATATATTATATAGGGGACGTGGTGATATTATGGTGATATTATGGTGAGCACGTGTGCAAAAGATTCGACGGGAAACCTGCTACTGCAGTCGATGGGCCGTGACTGTACCATATACAATATAGACGCAAACTGCAGTTAGTCTAAGTGCACATTAAAATTGTAGTCAACCAGCTATAGGTGACACAAACTTTATGTCTCACAGTGAAAATATTTTATCGTCTAGTTGGCTGTATTTTTAAAGTCTGGGCGACACACATTTTAAGAGAAGAATTTTTACACTACCTATGCAAAAATAATAACTATAAGGAATGAATAAATGTCATATAGGTATCTTCCTTGATATTACCTTTTATTTTAAGTAAGCCATAACTCATTTTTATTAAATTTTACTATTTACTTCTACTCTCTAGCATTAATATTTATTTTTAGTAATTGTATGAGGGGCGAGCATGAAATAATTCTATCATTCTATGATTTGATATTTATTTTGGCGCTCCGGGAAAATTCCTTAAAAAATGCACTGCAGATTGCAGTCTAGATATATAATAGTAATAATATTATACAAACTCATTTCAACAGGGACAAATGGTTTTCGTTTTTGAAACAACTATATAGGTACTTACATAATTCTATGATGTTGTAATTAGTTGTATACGACGTACCTATACAATATTATTATTGGTAGTTACCGGCGACTTACCGCCCGTCAACGTGCAGCGATAGGCGGAGCTATTTTTTCATGTGTTTCGCACACTTTTGTGCTGCATCGAAAAATAATGCTATTGTATATAAATATTATTATTATTATACGTGGGTAGGTCGACAGGTAGACAAAGTGTACATTGTACGCGTAATTTAAATTGAAGAGGGGCCCTGGAGTCCGCGCACGCGATAATTAATTAAAACTCGATTGAAATAATAATAATCAGTTTATATATTACGATCATTATGGGTTTACAATAGAAAACATTGTTTGCCATAACCTCACGTATCAGCGTACACCATATACCATTATAAGTATTATATACACTTATAGTTGTCATGTTACAAGCAGGTTTATATTATATTATATTATTATAACCGATGTTTTAAAACCTAATTACACCGAAGTAGGAACACGAATGTGCTCAATATTACTTACTGAATCGCGATGATGGTTATATATTGTAGTATTCGAGTCTATAGTCTATACAGTATTTAATTACAATAACATTATGCATAAAAGCGTGAAATGTTTTCTGCTGGTTGTAACATGAACTTCGACGCCTCGTTATAATATAATATATTTTATTGTTCCGAGTATACTTTGAAATAAGTTAGGTGTATTATTTATAATACATTATGCGGTTTTTGGATGGCGCTACTCTATAAACACAAAACAATTGATTCTAGTTGATAGGTATCTTATGATAATAAGTAATAACTAATGAATTATCAAACATAATAATATAATATATGACAAGCCTACCTACCTATATAAGTGCAAGGTAAGTTCTATATTATGTGTAGGTACCAATGATTGAGTTTGAAAAGCTAATATTAAATATTAAAATTTTGAAGTCGTATAATATTATAGTATTTTGATTAAAATTCGTACTTGACGTAAAATTCAGCTTCGTAGTAATTGGCTAGTAAAAATATATAAAAATAAGTACCTATAGGCATACTTACGACAATTTAACTGAAAGTTATAATAGTCTCTATAGTGAATATACTATATAGTCCTATATCTATGTGCTATATATATATAATGTTTTTAAAACTTTTTAAAATTAATATTTCTATGTAATATATGTCACACTTGTAATTTTACCAATTTAGTGAAAATAACGTTTCACTATACACAAATAAATACACAATATTTTACTTTTTACGGAACTTTTTGACTGAGATTTTGTGATGTTAACATAACCGACCAAACTGAACAAAATAAATAAAATATTTGACGGAACAAAATGTATTGTTTTTAGTCCAATTTTAGCAGTCAAGCTTAGTTGTTGAAGAAAAAAGCTCAATATCTTAAGAAATAAGTCCAATTATTGAAAGTTTTCAAAATGTTTCTATAATTTACTTCCTTAAAAGTTAAAGTACCAAGCTGAGGTGATTTTTGAACTAAAGAGAGGTTTATAGATGAATTTTTTGGACCAGTACCTACCTATGTTGAGCATATATAAGAATATAGCAGAATATATAGGTAAGAAGAAATAAATATCATTGTAAAACCAAAAGATCTTTTCATTATCGGAATTTAAAATAATAATTTAATGTTATCGACAATTTGGTGTAATGTGCAAATTTAATTCAGACTTATAACATAAGTATTTATTTTTATTTTTGGGGACTTCAGCTTCAAATACATAATTTTTCGAACGGGGCTTAGCCCACTTAACCCCTGGATAACTTATGATAAATTTATATGTATATGATTACTTTAAGTTTGATAATGTTGTAATACTCATGGTTTTCGAGTAATGTCTAGTTTTGAATTGTTCATACAGCTGCGTGATAACCTTTATTATGTATTTATATTAAGATAATTGTATATGAATTAAAATACATTTCGGTGCTACTGTAGTATATTGTTACTCAAATTTTCAACAATATTTAACATATAAACTTTAATTTTTAAAATTTTTAAAAAAATGAATCACTTAACTTAAATGAGAGTTTTTAAAATAAAAAATTATTATTAGATAGCAAATTGGCTTTTTTAATTTTTCTTAAAAAAAATTGAATAAAATTAAAAACTAAGAATGTTCAGTATTAAAAAATAAAAAAATGTTTTACTGTAGTAATTGTATCACAAGCCTACATGCCTGCATTGACTGCATTATATATTATATGCAAAAAAAAAGGTTTAAATATATATATTGGTTAGAACATCTTGTATAATAATATTACAATAGTTATATGGAATAATGTCGTTTGGCTGAATTCACATTGTAAATATTAAATATATATATAGGTATTAGGTATAGTATAGCAATACAGTATAAGTATAAAACAGTATTACACAATATTATACACTTAGGTATTGTCCTTTGTTTTATATGAATTAAAAAATTACTCATTGTATAAATAGCATGGGTTGGTTTCTGTAAAAAAGGTACAAGATATAAACATATAGTTACTGTATTTATTCAACATTAGACTCGCGTATTAACTCGTACGTGGCTAATCCGTTACGGTTATTGTTGTTTTCTATTATTTTATGCTATATGCGGTCCGATAGACATTTAGATAACTACCTAACGAGTTATGACTATTTATACCTAGATATAGTAATAAGTAATAACTAATATTGTTCGAAACATATTAATTCCAAGACTATTGTTCACACTGCAGAGTCATTGCATTTTACTATGTTTATAATTTAATAATCTACACACGCATCGCACAATGTAGTATGTACCTAATACATTATATTAATAAAACATAAACATTAAACATTATACTTACGTGTATATTATGGTATTGCAAATTTGATTATTTATTCCGCCTAAATGCCTAATCGACGTTAATCATTCAATTTGTGTGAGGTGGCGTTTAATTCGGCAGAAGAAACAAAAAAACGCAAATTGTTTCCCAACTATTTATCGACTCGTGATGTCGAGGGGCTGGCATGACCATCATGCTTAGCGTGCGTTTCGCATCAATAATACCGAACCTGTAGACGCGTTTAATACAATATATAAAAAACAATATAATAACGCCGAATATAATAACTATACGCTTTGGAACACGTTTATTATGTGCTATATATATATAGCCTATAGGTACTTACGTATAGTTACATCATAATCATTGATTTCTGCAGGTTTAGTGCTTTTGTCATTTTGAAATTTATATTTCGTAAAATGTGTTTTGTCTATCTGTTTACATAACACAATACCAATGTTACACCATATGTGTGCGCACAGGCCACTGATTCGACGATGGAGGCTGTCTTTCGCGAAGGGTATAAATCGAGCTCACCCCCGCCCTGTAGATATATCGTCATCGCGTACGACCAGAGCGGTGCTCGCGGTACATGATGGCTTCCACACGCGCGTTTGTATATACGTGTGTATATATACCATATAAACCGGCGGCAGAGGGGTGTGTGCACTCGGCTGTCAACGCTCCGGCGCACGTGAAAAGGGGTCGCGTTTCAGCGGGGTTGATTTTTGAAAAGCGACCCCGAAAGCGGCCGACGAATGGCGTTTCTGGTTTTTGTACACGTATTATATATATATAAACGCTCGTTTTTTCTTCCGCGTTATACTCACGTAGGTACCGTATGTGTATATATACATACTCAGGATGTTATACGCGCTGCTGCAGCAGTCTTCTTCTCCAATATATTATAACGATGGAGTTTGCAGTGGTATTTTCCCACATATATTCAAAAACGAGAGATCAGTGTGATGATCCACCAATGTATATTTGTTTAATGTGTGTTGTGCATATATCTTATGGCGTATTATCAATCCTGTCTATATATATATATATATAGGTGGACCAGACGAGCGAGAATCACCCAAGTCGCCCCGTATAGGTACGTATATCATATACATATTATGCAGTTAAATCTGTTTTATTATAATATATTATAATATATGCCTGCCTTCTATACTATTTGGGTATGTTTTGTCCCGTGCCCTGTGCCCCGAGCCCGTAATATACTCTAATTTTTCCCAGTTTCGTTTGTTTACTGTTGTCGACGATCCATAGGGAATCGTCAATACGTATATATAGGTAGTGCCTATAATATAATAATAATATATTACATATTATACAGACGATCGCTTAACAGCTGTGGAAATCGGATTATTCAACACTATACTCATGCGATGACGTCGCCGTCTGCCTCGTAGGTATATACTCCCTCACGGAGGCAACCCCGACGAAAAACTCGCCAGCTAGCCTCCGGAACCGGAAATGACGTTTGGTCATGAGCGCGTATGGTGTATAATGTATATAATATACGCTGCACTTAATCTCCGAACAATATTATACGCGGTAATCACCATTATGGTTTTCCAATACACACGTCATAGATGCACTCGCACACACCAAGTATTGGCCATTTTAGTCGATTCGATTTTATGATAATATATAAATAATAATTCCACAAATTAAATATTTTTCATTAATCGATTTAGGTGTACAATTTTCTCGTGAAAAAAACACATCTTTGAGACTCTGTGACAACAATTATCGGCTAAAATTTGACGGGGCATACTTACCATGGCATGAATACTCACCATGACACCATAATTTCGCCTGAGCCGTATGGAATGCAAGTGAGTAACTCAGGGACATTCAGCGTGTACATCATATGGTATATGAGTGTATTATGTAATGACATTGTACAATCATTACCGGAAAACATTTTTACATATAGTAGGTACCTCACTGGGGGTGAGATGAGCAAGAAAAATAAATTCGTTTTTATAGTTGAAAATATATTTTTAACGAGGGAAAACAACCATATGCGTAATATACTGTAGTAAGTATTCATAATATATATAATGTACGGTGAACATATGGTTTGAGAGGGATGTAGATATATATACTTGGAATTCCTGTGTAATTTATTTTTATTAAACAAAATGGATGGATGTTAGCGAAATGTATAAACACGTACCCTTAAAACCGTTAAAAACGGTTCGCACTAATCACTAAAGTAAACATATGTGCCAGTGTAAAACGAATTGATATTATATACACCTACTTTTAATACGCCATAGTCGAAAAATGTGCGTTCATGCAATACGAGTATTTATTATACCTAGGTACCTATATACCTAAATACTTATTGGATTAAGGTGTATGTGTGTACTAATATTATAATTTATGCATACTCCTTTACTTTTAAATATGTATTAAATGGTATGAACTATTATTATTCCAGATATCGGTCACACGAATATTAAGTTATTAAAATATAATTATTTATATAGGTACCTATAAAACTTAATACTTATTGTATTAAACTAACAATAGTACCACTTCGCGGCTTGGTGAGGCTTAGTTATACGCTCTATCTGTGGAAACGCTCCGAGTGTACGTACCAGTGGTCGCCGTTGCTAGCTCCCAGATGGGTGATCGCCCGGGATTTTTAGCAACAAAATACTGGCCACACATACAATACGTGTTCTAAAACCAACTTTTTCCCCTACAAACAGCTAATGCCCCAGTTGCCGGGACTTAGTTCAATAAATAAATTTAAAAAAAATATACCACTGTGTGTTATACATGTTATTTTTATAAATACTTATCCCAATAATTATTAATTTATATGAATTACGTTTTTGTTTTGTACCCGATTTATAAAATGTAACATCGAAAATAAAATAACATTATACAACTGTACTGTTTTATAATGTTATTAAAATTTTGCATATTATAGGAACATACATACTGTATGTATATAATATAAATAATACGATATACCATATGAGGTACTATGGACTATGGACTATGGAGTGTATCAAGTTTATTGTAATTTTGTACGTACAATTGAGAATTTAATTATTTATAGAATTTATATGTAGAGAAATATTATTAGGGGAGACCTACCCGTGACGACGGGCGGCGGCTGCATAATGTGTATAATATACGTGAAGGTATTTTGAGTGGCATCACGTGTCTGCGTTTAACATATGCCTATCATAAAAAATATTTTATTTTAATAATTAATGAGAACCTCAACTATATACAAGTAGGTGGGAAATAAATCATCGAAATATATATATGAGTATAAACTATGAATATATATTTTTGATATGTAAACTTCATCATTATATTGTAGGATGTAGGTTACATGTTATAGGTACGTTTACAATTATCTACGTATAAAATGATGTTTAAAAAAATTGTTTTGCATGCTCGAATAATATAATGTAGTATGGTTAAAAGGATTTGAATTCACGAACCCCGTGTATTTTTTAGGGTTATTCTCGTTAGTGTAAAATTATATTTTGTTGTATTTTAAACCATACCTATTGAAAAAAAACGTTATTTCATCGGTAAACAGCAGCTTGGTGCCGTGGTTAATCATTGATTCAGTAAGGGGGTTCGTTAGGTATTGCTTCTTGCTCGGGAACAAATAAATGATAAAACCATTCTTTATTTGATTTTGATTTTTGAATATACGTCTGATTCACAGATACCGCAATGGCGCAGTCACACTATATACATTTTATACCTCTATACAGCCAATTACCAAACGTGCACCTATATATATGTGAACAATTATATTATTACCTATGCTGGTATAGATTTGCGGGGAATGAGTTGACCTATCGACTGGCTCGTATAGTTACTACATATATAATATATAATAAAGATTGGGAAAAAAAGAATTGAAAAATAGAGGGTTTTTCTCGGCTGCGGTGGCGGCGGCAGCGGTACAAATGCGGTGTCGGTTGTTTAAATAATCGATGAGGAGTGCGCGGCGGCGTTAACGGGGCAACTCTTCGCCATTTATCAACGTTTTCCGCAACCCGCTCCAGTCGGCGCTCAACTACTGCGAGTCGCCGAGCCACAACCTCTACTGAACATACTCCGCGATCGCATTATATTATTTTCACCTCAGATTTAATCCATATATATATATATTATATACTTAAGTATATATTAAATACTTTTGCAGCAAATACCAAAGCTTATAAGAGGGCAAGAGACGAGTGCTCTTCCGTTTTTCGCCCCATCGTTATTTTATACAATATAATATATTTTATACATTTCTTAAATACAAGTACCTATAACATGCTTATCAACCGCTGAACGACTTAATTATATATTATATCGGTGGCCATTTCACCCATATATATATATCATGGAATTGAGCAATGTATCATCATCTACAGTATTGCATGTGTGGTGTGTGAGTTTTGTCTTCGTTGTTTACAACACAGATATTAACTGTCCAAATCATATTATAAACGGGTTTACCTGCAGCAGCAGCTGTACCTATGTACGTATTACTAAAGCGACCCAGCGTGGAGACTTAATTTTTTTTTTGAAACGGTTGCCTCGAGAAACTATGAAAACATTTATAATCGTAGATCACGCGTATTGCACCATTGCGTATTGCAGAGACCAGCACGATTATTATGAGAGACTCGAGTAAATAATTTTTGTTCAGATCATACTTATACCTATTGTATTATATTGGATTTCTGTTCCCGAAAACGTTATGCTGTGTAGGGCTTGGAGGATTTCCGCCAAAAGTATACCTTTGAACCTTTCCCTCTTTCGCAAAAACCATTTAGGTACGATTTACTTTTCGGTTATGACTTTTAAAAACAATAATCGTACAGGGCTATGTAACTTGTGTAAAAAGGTTAAAATATTCAATTTTTAATCTTTTTACTCGTCACTTCTGATAGCTACAATTACACAATGTTATTCGATCAATGATAGCCTATCATAAGCCTTTCATATGGTGGACAAGTGAGTCGGTGGAAAATCGAAGGTATAGTTTGCCGGAAACAAATAACTCATGGAGTGGATGGCGTGAGTGTGCGCGGTTGGTTGTATTATATAATGCATTCAAACGGCCTTTTTCTAAGATACGGGTAATATATGCCACATATTATAAAGGCGGATGAACTTAATTTATATATATTATGTAGTTTTCCTCCCGTCTAATAATGGTTTGCACGCAATTCTTCATATACTTATACTGCGACTGAGGAGTATATAGGTATACAATGTACATTTTAGAATAATACAATTAAAATTCAAAATTAACTAATTAATAAAAGTCATACTCAAAATCGTACTGCCTATTTATTAATAAATATCCGATAAATATACTCGGAAAATATGCACCCGATGTGGACTGAACTTGTGTGGTTACCTATACGTATTACTTAATAAGCATAACTAAATAATTTATTAACCATGTACCTATCAATTCTCATTTCTCTAATTTAACATATTTGTTTTCTGAACAACCAATGTTTATAAGTATTAAGTTATAGGTAGCAAGGTAGCTGTATATCAATAGGAAGAAAAACGTCCAAATGTGGGACACAAAAAAACGATAAATATGTATTTGATATAATTTAGCTGCTGCAGCCTGCAAGTATGTAGTTATGATTCAATTATAATGTCATATCGCTAGTCATATTGAGTTACATTTTGTAACGTTTTCCTACAGAAGTCACTGGACCTGTTATTTAAAAGAGAAAAAAAATTATATTTACGTTCATCTTTGCCTATTGCCCATATTTTAATAATAATATTATCATACCTGTATCACGTTTTTGTTTCTTCAAGTCAAATTGACCATGCAGAATTGTCGGTTTCTATTCGTGACATTATATTTGGTACACCCGTTTGATAGATGGTTTTATTTTGATTTGTGCGATACCACATCTCGACAGGCATTGCTGTAGTGTTTCACTATAGAATGTTGCGCAAACCGCACAAGACGATTAAAATAATAATAATAATATAGAGTCTCTGCACACAAACACACCGATTCACAATACTCAGGTCTTGGGTATGTATGAAGTATTCAATACGACATACACAACTGCTGCAGTTACGCGTAACTCGTATGTGTATATAAAGTTAGAAACGTGTTTATATACATGCAAGTTATAATACTCGTATATTATTTCGAATCTATACGCATTTTTATTAGGGGAAAAAATGTTTACCACTTTCGGGCATTGTGCAACAACGACTTTCGCGATATAGATATATCTTACAACATGGTGTTCAATGTAAGGTACCTTATATAATATAATAATATGTCCAACGATGTCGTGTATCATTTACAAAAACTACCTATAACTAAAAAAAAAATAACGAATTTAAAATTAAAATTAAATTTAAACCTAAAAATATTATAGAATAGTACCTACTTATATTCACATATATTATTGTATTAAGTGATTTAAACCTGTGGAATCGATGATGACAATATATTACTTGCAGTATACAGGTCTTTTTAGCACGTTTGTCCCCGTCGACACATTTATGCAAATGGTTGCTTAATTATATTATAGATATCCAATTATTAAAATGTGTCATAATATTTTTTGGTTTACTAACCTGCAATAAAAATAAAATAAAATAAATTTGTTTTTTTTGTTGAATTATTAATTTCCATTAAGTGATCAAATATGTGTATATGGATATTTTAAACTTTTAAAGTAGGTATATGGTTCTTACTTCTTATATTATATAGATGGTGATTGTACACGAGAACATTTTTTATGGTATCTAGTGGGACAAAGTTTATCCAGGCGATCAAGCAACGTATGTTAGAAAATATTTATTAATATCTACGAATCAAAACTACTGTAGAACTTGAGTAGTTTTTACGCATATATGTGCACACTGAACGCGTTTGTATGTTATAAAGCTTCCTGTTTCAGCTGTTTGAAGGCAGGTCATCGAAAATCATAATTCATATAATATTATATCCTATGCACGTTCTATATTTTATTATAAAAGTACCTACCTTGTACATTGTATATTCAAATCGTATGCGATCCGCGTCAATTTTGTAAGTAGACTTAGTAGGTAGTCACTAAATTTATATTAAATCAAAGTTTGTTTATGAAATAATTATAAGTATATAGGTAGTACGAGAGTTATACCGCAAGTTAGATAAATAATGATTGATATTAAATTGTGATTAGTGATTGGTATTTAGGGAATTCTTGCATTTTTTAGAGCATTTTTGTGTGTTATTTAGGCTATCACTCATCAAAACCCTATATCTTGTTATAACTGATAATAAATGTATAATAGGTATGTTCAATAATTATAAACAAAAAAATTCAGTTTTAATTTCTATTTTTTGTACTTTAAAATGCTACATTTTTTGGTTTCTATAAACATATGTTTTGGACACCTTAATATATTTTTCCCTTTGTGTCCACCTGCCTGCGTTCGTTACCTGTAGTTCATAGTTATGATTGTTGATATTAATAGATATTTATTAATTGTCCGGAGTAATAACTGTACATACGTTGTGTATATAATACGAATTATATTATATATACTGTGTTGTATTGAAACATGTTCAGAAACTGCAGGGAATTATTAGCACGCACTTAGAGTGAGCTTCCCTCACTCGTTTGGTTGAATTTTAGGTACACCGATAAATATATAATTTAATCATAATAATATAATTCTAAATAATTGGAAAATGTAAGACCGTACATCTTTGAGATCACCGATATAGGCATTAATGGCGACATACACGAAGTTAACGTCGCATGACCGTCGGTACACTAAATAAATGAGTTTGATAACTGTTTGTGTAACCCGTACTATTATTAACAGGTGATAATTGAGTCCAACATCTCGGTATACAATTAATCGTAAGAAATGGTAAAAAATAAAAAATTCGTTCTCAGTGACACACATTTTCTCCGTTGCCGGATTATCAAACACTTCCGGCTAAAACTCTAAAAGTCCAATCATCGATTTCCATCGCAGTGAGTTACGAAATGTTAAACATTATTATAGTGCCGCCAAGTGACTCGTAACTCCAGTCGCAAGATAAAAATGTGACGAACCGCAAAGGAAAACAATCATCGAGGGTGAACCGGCGAAGGGCGATACGCCACCACCACCGCCTCCACTCTGTATACGGATATATATATATATACTATGCACCTATATAGGTACTATAATACTTGAGCTAAACGAACGATCGGCGGGGAGTACGTGACGCGGCACTCTGTATATAGGTGCAGCATAATATTATACACGTAATGTATATATAATACGACGCTCGCCGCAGCTGCAGCCACAATAATAAGTGCATATGCGTAATAAATTATTTGTAGGGCCCGCTCGGAGATCGTACAGACCATGAAAATGATTATATGCATCTAAACATTTCATACTATAATATAGGTCTGATCCGTGCAGTGCAGTGGTAGAAACGCGGTGAATTAATAAAACCGGCGAAAACTGAAAATTATGTTACACGGACGCCATAATATCTGTTGTCATTATTCTTACGCATAATATTATTATTAATATAACAATATTATAATTTCTTTGTGTCGATTTCCTGCATGTCGCGCGCGCGCGTAGAAAGAGTTAATTACACGGTTTGTGTGTACAATATTATTATATTGTACGGTCGCGCGAGCGATAAAGACAAAAACAAAAGGGTGCATTATAATAATAAAATATAATATTATTATATACACGAAGGTACCTACCTGTACGCGCACACGCGAGACGCGCTCAGTGCCAGCGGACCATTGTTTTTCGTCGTCCTCCTCGCCGCCACGCGCGCGCCAACACCGCATTGTTGTCGCTCACCGGAATACCGTCTGGGCCGTACCCAAGGTCGATCGCGGTAAACTTTTATCGTGTTGATACTTGATTTTACAAGCTATAACGATATTAATGGCGGTATATAGTTGATGTGGCGGAGGCGAAGACACCGTAATAATATTGAATTCATACATTTAATACATAGGTGGGTAGGTATAGGTACCTATATTACCTACGCAGTTCGCTTTATCATAATATCACAGCTGATATAATAATATCCGTTGAAATGGATTTTGGACACCTGCAACGATATTGAATACATATAATGATATCAAGGATACGGAATTCCTATCTTCAGTTTGTCCACTAAACGTACTATATTAATATGCTTTTTGACCAGCGACATAATACAACGGAGAGAGAAACGAAGGTTCTCGCTAGCGCCGAAGCTTCTGACCGAGAAAGAAACTTATATCATAATATTATTTTAAACAAGAGTGAAAACGGGTACGATGATGCGTTGCAGCGGTTTACAATGGTAGACATCAGTCATGTGTTGGCCGATCCACAAGTTTAATATCAATATGAATCTCT
The DNA here is from genome assembly GCF_001856785.1 of Myzus persicae. Classification (NCBI taxonomy): domain Eukaryota; kingdom Metazoa; phylum Arthropoda; class Insecta; order Hemiptera; family Aphididae; genus Myzus; species Myzus persicae. Next base: position 165,720 of record NW_019101341.1, read on the forward strand.
GTCCGCCTGTGTCTGATCGGTGGCATATGTCAACAAAAAACCTGGGGGAAAAGCCACCTTCAAATTGCGCCTGTGTTTCCGATCTCGTACATGATATGATATACTTTTTCTCTCTTTATTCGTTAAGCATCAACTACACAGGTTATTAGCTTAATATAATATTATATAGTTCATTAGGTGTAACTTAATGGAGCTGTCGTGTCCACGATTATATATCGACGATACCATACTGGCCGTGGATACTAAGCACTCGTCATTTTAACTGCGACGATAATAAAATATTTTGTAATTTATATTATGTACCACGCTCGTCGCACCTGCTTGTATTATTGAAATCGCGGTTTCGAGAAAAAGGACAGCGTAGTCTTCGCTCGCGGTGTCACGGATGCAGGTGTACTAAGTACTTAATTCATGAGACACCAATATCTATTTATTCTTAAAAATGTACTTATATATTATTGAATTGATTAATCGGAATGTATAGATCCTCTGCAATGAGCGTTGACATCTGCTGTAAATTTGATTGAGTTTTATTTTTTGAATCGCATTACAGATAACTATGTCTATATAACTGATTATTGTTTCTAATAAAATCAACAGTTATAATAAACAGCATGTAAAATTGTTAGCTAATAATAATCTAGCAATCAACTTTTTTTTTCGAAGTGTTAGTTGATGGGTATTAAATATTAAAAAAATGCACAGAGTCATTTTATTTTAAGACTACATTATTTCAGAATACTAAATATTAGTTTGCCATATAAGCCGGTATTTAGTTACCTACAAGTACTAAATTTTAGTAAAATAAAAACCAATTTGTTTCAATGGCGGCTTACTTTTTAATTTGGTTTTCTCTATATTGTATACTAATGTGTTCAGATTATTTTTTATTCGGATAATAATTTATATTATTATGCTCGTATTATTACACAGTATAATATGTAATATATGACGTATATTGTATAATAACACCACTGTTTATTATACTCAAACGTACCGTCAGACTCATCATAATAAGTATGATGAACCTACATGTATAATATATATGGTAAAGGAAAAATGAAAAGAAATACTTATTTTAAAACAATAAAGGTTGAAAATATATATAGCGACATTTAGATTATACAATAATATATTATATGACATAGTATATAGGCATGATACACAAGTTAAAAATATTTTCTTTTTCTTTGAGTATACAAAAGAAGAAAAAAAAGACTTTCTAAAATCAATCGACGACGACGATTAAACAAAAAATATCTTTTCATTTATAGTTCATTTATAGTCATGGAAAAACATATATATATTACAGTAGAAATGTGAATAATATACAATAAAGTAGTAATACCTATACATTATATTTTATAGGTCAATAAATAAATGAGCTTGTGTTTTCGTGATTTATGTTTATGTACACGTTACAAGATTACAAAAAAAAAAAAAAAATAATAATAATAATAATACGATTCCTTAAATAATACAATATTTTTTATATTTACAAATGAGCTGTATATAATTTTTAATCTTCATATATTTCATATTTTTCATTTACCTCATATATATATATGTATATATATATGCGCGTGTATATAAATAATATTTTCTATTTCATAAATTATATAAATTATTATATAGTATATATAGAATCTTTTTATCGTAACGAAAACAAAACGATTGGACAAAAAAAGATCTAAATGTAAGAGATACTAACATTAAATAACATTTTTTTTCCATAAATATAAACATTTTAACCAATTTATATTTTATGTGTGTATCCACCGTGCGTCGGAAATGATTTCGCCAGGAGATTTCAATAAACCTACTGTCAGGCACGAATACGTTGTACGGCATTATTTATTTAGCGTGGAAATTATCATATTCTTCCCACGGTCAAAACATTTTTGCTTTTAGTGGTCAATAATATAATATAGGTACCCGCCACAGACCATAGACCTAGTAACTCGAGTTGATAGGTATGTGCTGCTGACTCAAATATGGTGTTTGGAAAATCGGCCTTGGGAATTGGGAATATTTCAAGTAGGTATTGGATATAAATTAAGATTCTGCCGCAAACAGCTCCAAACAACCTGTGAAGTGTAAAGAAAAATCCCGTGTATAGAACGACTGAAGAAATGTAGAATGTCTGAGGTCTGCAGTAGATATATAATGACAATATGGTTATAAAATAGTATCTAGATGTAATGCCTATTTACGGACCATGTAACGCGGTGATCACTTTCTTATTTTTATCCGTTGGATTTTACGGTATTTTTTTTTCATTTATTTTCATTTTATGTCAAGTAACTTATACCTTGGAAAACGGGCGGCTCACGATCTGCAAACGTGCCGTTACAGCTGAGTGAGGCCGTACTCGCCGGCGCCCACCCCGATGGCCAAACCCTGTTGCTGTAGGTGTTGAGACAGGTGCGGTGGCCCGCGGTGGTTCAGACAGTGCTGTAACTGTTGCTGTTGCTGCTGCTGGAGTTGTTGCTGTTGTTGTTGTTGCTGCTGTTGCTGTTGTTGGTGGAGCTGTTGCTGCATGGCGGCGGCGGCGGCTGCGGCAGCCGGATTGTTGTGCCCAGCGACCGACGAGGCCGCGGCGGACGACGACGAAGACGAAGACGTCGACGACGACGGTATTATGGCGGCCATCAGTGACGTCGACCCGGCATCGTTCTGTTGTTGTAACCTCAACTCGGGTTGTTGTTGCGGCGACATGTCGTGCGAATCTATTTTCAACCCGGATGGCGAGCACAGCGGCTGCTGCTGATGGTTGTTATTGTTGTTACTATTGTTGTTGTTGTTGTTGTTGTTGTTTTTGGCCCGGGACTTTTTGCCCGCCGGTTGAGAGTTGCCGTTTTTTCGACGCACATTTTTCGTGTTGGGCAGATGGTTGTCCTTCTTGTACTTCATTCGCCGGTTCTGGAACCATATCTTGATCTGCCGCTCGGACAGCACCAGCGAATGGGCGATCTCGATCCTCCGTCTCCGGGTCAGGTACTTGTTGAAATGAAACTCCTTCTCCAGCTCCAGCACCTGGTACCGGGTGTAAGCGGTCCGTTGTCTCTTCACGTCCACCGGCTGGTAAGCGCCGTTTGCTGAAATCAGAAAAAAAACATAAGTCTTACACACCTTCAGTGACGATCAAAGGTATATACCAGTATGTATACCGGAATCCGAACAACACGTAAATTATATCTTAAACACTTAATAAAAATATCAGTAGTCGATATTGTAGAGGGAGGGGATAGTGCACTCGAATGCATATATAGGTAATTACGTCGCGATGTAGGATCAATTTTCTTATGCCAAACATTTATTGTTTTGTGATGAGTGGTATCGATGGGTATAGTCAAGGGGGATTGGGATGGTAACAATTCGATTCAAACGACTGTTATTATATTATATATAATTTATAGGAATTCACTGTGCCAGAATGTGCCGAATTACAATTGCATACAATTGCATACAATTTCTACAGGACATAAAAGCATAATGTAATTGGCGACAGCCGATAATATTATAATAACGATATAATATATTATTTTAAGCGAGTATGGATGCGATACTGGAGGTTTTAGGTATTAATTATTGCCGTTTGGCCTGAAATTTATTAAGTTTATATGTTGCCATTAGAAAAGTATAATTTTCTTGATAAAATTTTACAAATATGAAATAATAATGCAAAAAATAATATTTGACCTACGCAACTCCCATGACAGATGTATAAAATAAAAAATAAACATTTAATACCTATTCAACTTTATTCAATTGTTTTGACTAATTAAATAGTGTAGTTTATTCTATTTTGTGTGTGTCTGCAAAAATCATTATACAATACGAACACATGTGATTGTTTTTCTCATAAAAAGTTTAAAAATTAAAGTCAAACGCAGAAATATTATGTCCACAACTGTTCACAGAAACTATATTAATCATCAACTATGTTAATTGTTTTACGCATATGATTTTACCTAGTAACTGTGATAGTACAAGATGAGAGAATATGTGTTATATATAATTGAATATATTGGCACATACACACTGTCAATAATTATAATACGCAGACATACACCTAGCTATGCGTGATAATATTATTGCGCGGTGCGGTGTCTTTCTGCGCCCGAACATTTAATTTCGAAATATTTTTCCACATTATTATTATTACAATCATTATTATTATTATTATTGAAATGCCGGAGCCATGTTCGGTCGGTTGGACAAGGGCGTGGTGGTTACGGCGGCGGTGGCGGCGGCGGTCCTTAAATGGGGGAACGTTGCCGGAGCGGTCTGCGCCGCGCCGTACACATAATAATAATAATAATAATAATAATAAAATAATAATAATAATATATGCCGCTGTCTCGGGTGCGTTTTTCGACGTTGCCGGGTCACCCGACGACGAATAGCTGCTTCTGCTGCCGTTATATTATTCTGTCTATGTGTGTATGTGATGCAGTGATGTGATGTGTGTGTGTGTGGATTAATATTATTATTATTACTACCATTATATATACAATATTATACACAATCTAAGTATTACACGAGTGAACGTGTGTGTGTGTGTGTTTGTTGTTCGACATCAACTTTTCTATTACACAAAAAACATACCATACAATATATGTATGTATATATATAAAGGAACGCACTTCAGTGACGACGACGGCCTTGCAGCTCGTTAAGATCGTGTGCTAGTTTGTGCAGTGTGTGTGTGTGTGTGTTTGGAGTGTTGTTGAGCGCAAAACACATCTATTGGCGAGAAGAAAAAAAATTCACATCTATTTATATTATTATTATATTATTTTATCACAGCCTTAGGGGCCGCCGCCGCTGTCACCATAAAATATTGACTGTTGCGAAACGGTATAGGTACATATTGCACTGATAAAGTGTTGTGTTTACATAAATGTACGATATACACCTATAAATTATATAGGATAGGTAAACCATATACTATATGTAATAATGGCTATATAGGTAATAAACTCAAAAAGTGTCTCCTAATTATAGGAGGTAAAGATGGGATGATGGGATATTTTTTTCTCGAACGCAGTCCGTCTAAACATTTTACGATGACTTACTGATCTCGAACCCATTAACCATGGCACACCATGTGGTTTCCGTGTGAGGTGGTTCTATACGTTTTTAAATATTACAATTCTCATACAAATTAACTTTTCAAAATAAAAATGTAATTTTAAGGATTTATATTAAAATTAAAATTATGTAAATAACTATGTAAAACTCTTCGGTAACTATGTATAAGATATAATAGGTACAATCATCACTTGGCTCAGCTCGGAGCCTTTTTAGAGTGTAGTGTTATATAATTTGAATGTAACTAGAAATCATCTAAAAATATATATATTTCCAGCAGAACTCCTTCCACTTTTCCTCTAAAACCAAAAAACAAAATGAGAAAAAACGCAAAGTGTAAAATAAATCCAAAAATAAGAATGTGTCTAAAGTGCAAATAGAATAAAATGTCAGCGTATCGCGATACTGCAGATACTTGAACTAAATTATATACAACTATTTCTGTGGTTAATCGATTTACGGAATTCAAACCTTATTAATATAATATTCAGTATATTATCGAAAATATGGCCTAAGGCAACGCCTCACTGCACCACGATAACTTGAACCGTGTTTTCCGGAAAAATGTTTTCTAATGTATTGAAGCAATTCATTGGTATTAGTATTGATGGACTAATATATTTAATAGTTACTATATACCATTTACTAACAACGAGATTTAGTTGATCACAGAGCCAATTTATTTTCAGAAATAATAGTTCCCCAATCACCTGATATTATACTTAAGGGGAATGTGAAGTCATTTTATAAAGCCATAATCAGCCGTGGGTGACGTTCGAAAACCAAATACTGCTAGGTAGGTACCTACTGTAGTATATACTTAAACATTTCAAAAACCTAAATTGAGCGATCACGATTAAAACGTAGGTCTTATGATGCTTACTTAGGGAAGGATTGATAAGGTGGTGCATCGCGTTGTGGATTTTGGGCGTTTTCATACAGTTTTATATACCTGCGAATGAAAATGTATAATCATCAGCGGTATATTGGGGCGGTGCTCAAGTACCATGTTTGATTCCCGTAATTTGATTACCAGCTATTGATTAAACGTCAGCTGGTTGTTGTTTACAATATTATATACTCTGCCGAAAAATTAATAAAAAAACCTAAATAATAATATAATAAAATAATCCTCCGGGCGCGTTTACAAAACTCTTTCGAATAGCGCCGTCCTATTATTACGACACGGCTTGTATATGTAACCTCTGCACGCTTTGCGAGCTACTGCCTATAGTTTGTTGAACAGGGTACTGCATCGTGGTATGCAGATATGTGTATGAATAATATTATCAGTTAAAAGAAATTAATCTTTTACCTCGTTCAGTAAGTTCGTCAAAAAAAAAAAAACATGCCCATGGAGATGGGTAATAATAATAATTGTAGTATTATGGTAATATATTAGAACTATTTAATATACCTACCTAGTATATAAAATAGTAAATAATTATATTACATATTTGAAAATAAAAATTTAATTTTCCAACTTATAAAATAAACGGTCCCACAAAATAAAAGTTGTAAATCATCTGTATCGAACTTCTGTATAATGTCTTCCTTCATCGTTGGCCGTGATGATGCAATGTGAAGTGATTTTTTGAATAACCATTAATATGTTAAAATAAAATAATAACAATCATGTGTAATATACGACCCACCTATAATGATTTGTTTTTGCTCTGCAAATAAGTGATACTCAGCGTTATACTAGTATAATTTAAAAAATATGTGTGTACAAATATATGATCAACTATTATGTGATTTATCAAAAAAAAAAAAAAGAATTAAGTTTAAAAAGAAGCTAGTGTCGATCAAATTTGACCAAATGACAATACAATATATTATCACTGTGCGCTACGCTGGCGGGACTCGTCAGAAGGACCTATAAGGACCTATCACCTACCTACACACATAGTAATAACTAATAACGTACGATAAGACAGCCGGTGAGCTGTGTCTGCGTATATGTTGCGTGTACGCACGAGCGTCGGCAGGCAAGCGAAGCGAGGATGAGGACCGCCGGTGGTCGTCGCAGCGCGAGTGTTTACATACTCGAGAATACAATATAAAAAATGCCTTCGGCGGATACAAATGAGCTTGGCCGTGTCGTTGCATCGGTACCTACGTAATAATATTGTGCTCACACACACACACACACACACACCCATATAATATTACATACCCACACGAGAGGAGAGCGTACATTATCAATAGCGGTCTAAAGATGTTCAAATTAGCAATGAATAGAGCTCATCGTCTGCAGCAGTGCTCGATGCGCGGTAGGTATATAATATGATATATAATAGGTGCGCATACATCATCTATATATATGTTATACACCAAACTCATAATACAACGACATCCACACACCTCCTGACCACATCATATTATACTTATATGCCTCTACCTGCAGTATACGTGTAATTTACGTGACCTCCGTAATGGGCTGTTTTGGAAGCATGGAAGCCGGTGTATGGGTACGGCGATCATTAAAGGGGGCACAACGAGACCGCCCTGTCGAACGCGATATTAATCTCGTCGCGGCCCGCTCGAGCGTTCGCCGGGTGAGGTCGCGCGGTCCGAAAATATTATAAATCGCCTGCCATTGTCGCCGGGCGCGTTTTACACGCTCCTCCGGAGAATCCCGAGACGACACTGCACACGCACGTCGAGTGTGTGCGGGCCGCTATACACGTGTAGGCATAATGTATTACACAGACACCTATGTGTAGAATAACAACAATAATATATAATTTATAAACGTCCCCGTTTGTATTATATCTGCACTGCGCATATCGCATTATAACGCGTGTGTCTGTGTGTGCGCGGCTATAAAGTACCTACTTAACACCGCACAAGCGCATACGACACCCGTGTATAGGTACACGGTACGAGACTTCCCCTATACGACGTCCATGTGAGGCCGTTTATTAGTATAAAATATAATATTATTGCGTTATTAATAACGGCGTGTTCTTATACATGGTTTATTATTATTATTATTATTATTATTTTGATTGTGATACACTGCACGGGAGGGTCACGGACAATGTATGTACATATATAATATGTGTGTGCCTCACAACGACGTTTATGGGGGATTCGACGTCTGTGCGTGTTTTGTAAAAAAAATTAATGTACATCGAAGGACACATCGAGTCGACGACGACGACGACGACGACTATTATAATATAAGTAGGTACGTATAATATACGCCGTCTCTCGCGGACGTGATCGATACGCGTACATTATCATAATATTATATGTTTGTGTATACGTTATATTATTACTATTATATGTCATTGAATTGCGTGCGATTTATGTCCTATGGGACTCCTATACATATTACATTATTATTATTATTATCATCGTAAATAATGCGTATATTACTCATATACACGACTCACACAACCACAACCGTACAGTAACTATATAATATGCGCGGCACTCGTCGCAGTGTTTATACACATTATAATATATATTATATATAGTCACACAGCCCCTTGTAATTTATCAACATCTACATCTTATAATATATATCTTCTCGCCGCCGCCGCTGCTTGTTGCCCCCCGCAGCAACCGCCCCATTCGTCATTGATAATTTAAAGGTACTTAGAGGACGACAGAGTTAATGTCGATACTAATCTATCACACGAGTATCGGAATGTATATGTGTATTGTGTATATAATATACTGTATAGGTGTATATAGGTACTATATATATAACATGTAAATAATATGTAGGTATATAATATATCGATATAATAATAATAATAATATGTTCTAATGAATAAGGCCAACACGTTGGATTGTGACAATCGATATGTCGTATCATCTTAGTTAAATCGTGAATTTTGATATGAATGAAATATTTCACGCATAATATAAGTTGCTTATCAGTATATTAACTTCAGTAATTTAAAAAAACTTAGAAGTCACAGGTTAGGTTGCTGAATTATACCACTATTTTACCAAACCCAATTTAGTTCGTAAAGCTTCTGTCAGCCCTCTGATTTACAATAACTGAGCAAGTACATTGGAGGGATTTAATGGCCCTCGATCTACTTTAGGCACTCTTATTAAGACGAAATCTCTAATTTATTTATAATACGATGTAATTAATTACAAAATATTACACACATTTAATGAGTTAAATAACATAAAATATGTCCATTTCGCGAATTATATATATGGTACAATATATGATCATTGTTCAATCAAACAGAAAAAAGTTGCACCAAGTGGGTGCGATAAACACACATATTGCACATGTGATGTTCCCATTATATCGGCATAAGGGGCGATATCTATTACTCATCGAATTTTATATATGTATCATAGTGGTGTGTTTACTTATTTTACTTATATTTTAAGAGCAATTTCGTCACTTGTTTTTATTCCATCGATTGTGTTTTCAGTTTTTATCTATAATATAGCGACAAACATATTACATCTAGGGCCATGGTATAAAGTTGTTTTTTGAACGAAAACTGTTGAAACAAGACTTAAAATATTTTCGGTACCCACAAATTAATTATTAATGTTTTGTATTATATACACGTAGGTATACGGTGCCAACGTAAAAACGAAATTGAAGGTAGTGAAAATACGACTTTGAGGCGTTCCCTTGAGAGGGCGTATATTATATAGCAAAAACGCCCTACAGGAAACGCCTCGATGCTTACAAATTAAAAAGGTTTATTATTTTTGTCTTACAAGTGTGGTGGTAAAGTTATTTCGGGGAAAAATATTTAAGAGAAAAACAAAATAATAAGAAACACTGCCAGTTATAAAAAAAACTATCTGTGCCGCATATGATTTGAATTTGAAACAGAATACAGCTCAAATTTGACCTACTAATAAATTATGAAATTTGAACATCCGATAAGGTAATACGTATAATGTATATAGCTTACAAATATTTCAATAGTACCTATTATTAGTGAAAAAGTTATTATTTGCTAGGGCAATATTGACGAACTGCAGCTAAATATTTTTTGATTGGAAAAAATGTGGCTTTATTCCAATGTTTGTCGATAAACATCATCGAAGAGAGCAAATGTCAATAAATATAATGACGTGAGCCGATCGGGTTTCACAAGACTATTGGGGTTTTATTCAAGAAAATATTAATTAATAATATAACATATACGTATAATGTATACTGTTATCGTACACCCCACACCATCGTTCTTACAGGGGACTTATATGAGACACAGACCGAAAGTATATACTGCACTGCTGACATATATATTTAAAAGTATATAGTTTCATACATTATAGGTCAAATTGTAGACATTTTCGACATATCTGCTTTTTTCATAAAAGTAGGAATATATGCTGCGAGCGTAACCGATTTGATTTTCGTCCACTAAAGTTTTATCGCTATATACTGATATAGTTGGGTAGGTATAGGTATACGCGCTAGTATTATACACGGTCGTACGGATATATTATCATGCGAGGTATAAGCACTTTAAAAAAAGTAAAAAGGAGAATAAAAAAATAAAATCTTTTGACGTGTCAACGCGGTGTGAAAACCATTCGCGCGTATAAAAAATAAAAAAAAATAGGGAAGAGAAAATCGCACGCGAATAAGGAACAGTAGCTTTATACAAATGGACGCGAGTGCGTGAGTGGTGTGTGTGTGTGTGTGTGTGGGTGTGTGTGTGTGAGAGTGTAGCCGTCCCAAGGGTGTAATGTATTCTCGCGGACACGCCGATGGCTGCGGCGGCACGGCGTGAGCGTTCAAAGGACATGTCACTAGCTAAATTTTCGACAATATTCCGACGGGGTTCGAAAAAGGGCGCACAAAGGTTTTGGCTTTTTACCGCGCACGGTCCGCGGTGGGTTTCCCGCCGCACTCTACTCCGTCTCACACACACATTCTCTACGCGTTTATCGCGCGCGCCCTGTATATATTGTATGCTCCCCGGTACACCCCCGGTACACCCCATCGCCCGTCCCCGTCCGGATGTATAACGGCAGATGCTCCTGACCCCGTTGAACCATTAATCAAATACGTGTCGTGAATGAAAACTGCACAAGGAAAAGGCCACAAAGCGCCTGCAGGTCCTGCGAGAGAAGAGCGGGATAAAAAATAAAATAAAATAAAAATACTCAAATATATATGATATATAAATATAATATACATGTACATAGAAATTGCGACGCGAAAGAGAAAACCCGAGTATATGTATATATATATATATAATATATATCATACAGTGCAGTGTTCGAGCTTGCGCGCGAGACACAGAGGGGCCTCGATAATTGTTCGTATATTATGATACTCGGCCTAAAAGAAAGGTGAGAGAGGACCGAATAAAATAATATAATGTCGGTTTCGTATGTAATAATAAATTAATAAGTCTCAGACGTTCAAACACATATATAAATGTATTATCATGTACGCTGCAAATAACCCTCAGGTCACTGGTATATGCAGGGAATATATTATTATTATATTATTCAGCGTACGTATATACCTGCGTAATATTATTTTATTATTGGACTTGCATTGGATGTAGATCGTCAAATGTATGCATCATCGAAATCGCTCAATCGCGCGCGCGGTCAACGATCCGGTTCACAATATTATTGCAGCAGTATATAATGTACCTAATTGAAAATACCGTTTCTAATATTATAATATTCAAACGCATATATTTCACTGCACCGATTAATACATGCACCTCGCGCGGATCTGTCTTTATTATATTACTTAGGTATTATTATATGTATAGGTAAGTATCGAAGATTTTAAGCACTTTTGCGGTGTCCAGCAGTGACCAGGACAGTCTTGGGACCTAACTCGAGTCGATGCGCGTATAATTTTAAGCGGCAGAGGCATATATTTTTAAAATTTTTTTTTTACTTAATCAAAAATAAAATGTATCCATCTCCTTCGCTTGTGATGCGGATATAGAGAGTTATATTGTAGGTACGTGTCATTAACACAATCGTAATAATTTTAAACATACGTTTAGAGACAATTATAATTAAATAAATAAACATAGATATTAGATATCTACTGTGTGGAAGAAAGTTTCCAAATAAAAAAAAAAACTATATATGAGATAAAAATCGCGTTGGTAAATATATATATGTATTGTATTTTACGTGGGTATGGTTTATTTTACGAATAAATCCTTGGGGATTTATAACAGCCAACGAATGCCGAGAGAAATCCGAATCGAACTATATAGCTCCAATGATTTTATCGATCGCGCTAAATGATTTATGGAGAATCGTGATCGCGGAAACATCCTTCGCCGCCATCATTGCCACTGCAGCAGCACTATCTCCCCGCGATAAGACCATCTATATATTATAATTATTATTGCTGTAAGTCAGTAACTCCCGGAGCCGCGGCATCATTCATTTGAGATTTACCAATTGTGAGATGTAGAGGAATTAAAATTTTCAATGACAGACATCGACAAACACTATATATAGGTACCTTCATTAATATATTATTATATAGGTACCTCCTACTAAATAGTCTAATATTATATAAACAAGCTTATTTTATGCAGTGTATATACTATGAATAGGTATACTAACAGCAGCTATATCGTGGGTATAGTTATATTATTGCAGGGATGATTATTTTCTTAATATTCCATACAAAAAAAAAAAATGTACCTATATAGATTTAATAGAGATTAAAATATGCAAACATTTATGAGGGGATAATAATATTCTCATTATTGATCGATACCTAAATTCGATTAACTATTCGTATAATGTGTATAGAACATTTAAACATTTTTGTAATAATGGGTACAATTGGTAATTAATCACAGCTCTTCATTGATAAGTTTATTGAACACATATAGCATAATGCACGAAACATCGTTAGGCCTTAGCGGCTTAGCCCTTAGGTGTAGCTTAATAGAAGATTATAAATAAGCCATATGTTAAAATACTATACGTGCATTTGTATTGAAATTGTTTTATTTATTTATTTATTATTATTTAACACGATACTTACTTAAATAAATCTATAAATAATATTTTATTTTATTTACAATTCATATTAATAATAATTATTTAATTTTTTGATTTCTACAAGTTGATTTAAACTAAGAATATTGTTGTAATATTTCTTACATTTTATTGTTATTATAATTTTTATTTATTAACTAACCCTCAGCATCATGAGTATACTGGAAGATACATTTTATTATTTTAAGCACTAAAAGTAATAATACAGACCAACATCAGACTACCAGAGCGAAGTAAGAGCCAATATAATATCATACAAACATAAAAAAATTAATCATATTACCACTGAATAGTTTTATTTAAACTTGTAATTATATAAATATATTATACAGGATGATTCACCAAGAATATGCCCACACCTTTTTGTTCAATAATGTAGTTATTCAAAATCTGATATTTAAAAATGTTGAATACATTTATAATGTATATATAAAGATGGTGCTGTTTTCTTATTTGAGAACCCCCATTTTTCTGTATGAATCATTCAGCAGATCATTTTTTTGAGCAATTTTATGTTGGTGTCTAAATCAAAATTCGAACGAGTAGTTTCTGAGTAATTATAAACAATATGCATACCTAATACGTTGGCTCATGATAATAGGTTAGGAAAATACTTAATTGTTACAGCTACTTAATAATTTTAGAATTATTATAGTCTTTAACATTAATAAACAATTAATAAATTGCTAAAATTTTCCGAGTATAATAAACTACTAGATTTAATACTATACATGTATATTTTATGTTTGTATAACCATTTTTAAGACTAATAGCTTTAGGTACTATATATTTATATTTTAATTACTCTGAAACTTATCATCCGAATTATGGTTTGAATCAAATTATAAAATCTGCATTTATTAAAGAATGTAAAATATATTTACATTAGTATGTTGTCATACGTAGTACCTATGTATTGTTTTTTGAACTTAAGTACCTATGAAATGATTTGGATTAATTCATATAATTTACATTAAATAAAATATTGATACATTGAACTAAAAAATGTATATATTATATAGTCACGTATTACATAAAAAATATATAGGTAATTTTTTACGTTATTAATTTAGTTTGCAGCCCCAGTTGAAACTTTGAACCTATTTTAGTTAATGAGTAGTCATGATGTACTTTTAATTTAGTATACTATTTATACTATACTATAATCATTAATATAAGTACTTATACCATAACTTCCAGTATTGTAATAATAATATACTTTATAACTATTTATCAGTTAATTATCGAGATATTATCATGGTGGGCGGAGATAGCTGCTGAGCTGGACGATAATCTTCACCTTTTTCTTCCGCGGTATTACTCCTAAACGATATAGGTAAAGCATGTAAATGTTTTGAAAACAATTAAAAACTACATAGTAATGTGGTCATTTTATGTATTTAAAATTGTGTGCCGGTCAAATCCTAATCCAATACAAACGCCCAACATAATATTCGTACAATAATGTGTACATGCAACTTTCCATCATTTTAGAGGGTCATTGCCACTACAGCAGTGTAGAACTATACCTGCAGTGTTTGAATAACTTATACACTTATACAGTAGTGCATATCATATAATACAGGTATCTACATTTTAATTGCAATATTTTCTCCAGACGAATAACTAAACGCACGAGGCAAGTATAACGTACACGCCGTGATGTGCTCAACAGCAATAGTTCGACAACCGCCAGCCATTCCGTTTTCATCGCATTCACGCTCACGCACAGTGCACTACACTATATTCACACACGGAAATTGTATAGGTGTAATATATGCAAAAACATGTATTATGTTATGATCAAACCCGATAAGAGGGGAATTAATGGGAAATTTTTTTAAAAGGGCCTAGAACATTGGGATTACTCAAATTTTTTTTTAAACCAAAGAAACAATTAAATATTAAGAATTTGAAGAACATAGCGGATAATAGTCAGGTAGACAAAGTAAAAGATAGGTGGTCCATCCAAGGTGGTCGAATGATCATATTTTAGGTGAAGTTTAATACAAACGTAGATAAGTATACATAATAAAGGAAACAATAATAAGTACTAATGGTGTCGATTAATATGAATCTTCTCTTATACCGTTTCGGGGTATCTATGAATATCACCTGATAAGCGGTGCTACACAGCTATATAGGTATAAACTAGCGGTATATATAGTATATATTTTGAGTCACTTCTCACGTGCTGCTGCTAATTGTAATTTATTTTTCTGTATAGCTGCAGCGACGAATATTGTAATTTTTCAAACAATCCGAAACGAAAGTATGAAACAAAAAAGAACAAATCGAAGGTCGAATATCGCATGGATGTATCACATTGCCGAACGCATACTGCATAGATTATATATCAAAAAGCATAATAAAATATAGGTACTAATTAGGTATGCATACACCTACTTATATTATCATCGTTCATCGTAGTCATCGTGTGACCTCCGTCTACCCATGTAACTATAGTGGTCGTAGCTACTTCGTGAAATCAATCTTTCATGAAAAGTTGACCATTTTATGAAAATATGATTTGTTTTTTCACAATACTTCGGTTATCGTTAATCATTTACTTTATGAAATAAAACATTTTATTACAAATAGTTATTTTTATTTATTTATGTCATATTTTATAATATTATATAAAATGTCAAAATATTATTGAAATATACATTTTAGTTGTATTTGTTTAAAGATATATGTTTACTTTAACATACATAAAAAACCTTATTTAGGTAATAATATATTTTATAAATATTTAAGTCATATTAAATATAAAAAAAAAACGTATTTAAAACATGAAATATGCGTTTATATTTAAGTATAATATTATATACTATTTAGTATTTTCTGAATCCAGTAATTCGTTTTGTAATAATTTAGTGCTTTTCAGCGGGACAATAAGTTATGGCAGTGGCTGATTTATTTCATACTATACGTATACTATATTACCTTTAAGACAATCACATAATTATTATTGACATGCATACAACTTGGGAATGCATAAACCTCCCAATACAACTTGAACGGTTTCACACAAGGTTAATTATTTTTGTTTCTCAACTTGTTTAGGTGGTGTACAATTTGTAGTGACGGGCTCTATATTTTCAGAACTGAACTGTGAATAAAAATTAACAGATTTGAAATATGTGATTGTAGAATAGAATGTGATATACGCGCTTGAATATACCTACCTACGACTTTATATTATAAGGCAAAAGAATCTAAAGTTTTCAGATACCAGGTTATTATAAACAGGTATAAATATTATTTAATTATTTAATAATCAATAGCTTTTAGTGTGGAACTGTCCAAGTTGCATCAGGAAGTCTGTGGTTTTTAAGTTGTTCGTGTAGAAAGTTATATTTTGAACGCATGAACGCATGGTCATACTGATTTCGGCCATCGGGTTATACCCATTATATTATATAATATACATACACAAGATAATAGAAATATGGCATCTCTGAAAGAATAAGAGGAATGGTGCATGGGTACTCCAGTCTTATTAACGATTGATTGAGAAAAAGCATCATAAACTAGTTTATAATTAATAATTGCTGTACAATAGTTACCTATATATTGGTGGTTATTTGGTTATTATTTTGATAGCTCTAAGACTTGAGTTTCTATATACATATAATATATATATTATAAGTCGTGTATCACTATATAGTGTAGTAAAATTAAACCGCCCGGGGCCCAAGCCCCCTCTGCCCCCCCTAAATACGTCTCTGACTATATTGCTTCAGGGATGATGCGATAATAAATCATATTAATTGGCAATTATCATGCATGTTATATATACACATATATATATATATGTATAGATTGTACATCGTATATTATAATATGCCGAGTTATATAGGGAGGATCGAATCCGGTGATGATCTTCCACCCTTCTGTCAACCCGCAAATAAGACAGCGACTAAAAAGTGACGTCAGTTATGTAGTCGTTACAAAGTATAAATAGTATAAATAGTATTATATTACACCTTAACCCTGCAGCACATATCCGTATATATATATATGGCATATGCAGCGAACAGAGCACGCGCGATAGTTGACGATCGACTACGGACTACGGAGAGTGTGCCGACAAACGAACGGGTAATAATATTATAAATACGATAGACAATCGCTTGAAACTAACATGATGACTTGGCGGTTTCGGGGGCGGTCGCGATGTCTTTAAACACGGAGGAACGGTCAAGTGCGTGCGAAAAATCTCCGTCAATGTCACGTGTCTCGGCGGCCGATGATGGTTTTCCGTCGTGTCTTGCAGTATAAAAATCAATGATGGGGGTACGAGTGTACAGATTTCGCACGTCGTAAATATTATCAGCTCGTATTGTGCTTAGCATCGCAATTATATTATTTTACGAATATTTATAATTATTTAGTTATTATAGGTATCATACATAATATTATTAATAGGGAACGGATTTTATTGTAATAAAAAAATCAAAATATGTACATAAATATGTACTTATTTTTATTGAAATATGTAAAAAAAAATCAAAATATGTAATAACCGCTTAACAGAAAAAATGAGTACCAAAAGTAAGTATAAAAATCTTACCTCTTATCTAATTAATAATTATTAAAACAATGCGAAACTACATATTCTCTAAAATTTAAAAACGTAAAATAAATGGTGGCGATTTGGTGGTAAAATGTTTTTGTATTGACTGAATGAACGTTCCACATCAACTGACGTAATGATAGCATACCGATTTTTCACAACATTTACAGTATAAAACTTTCCCATCACTTTGAAATGTTTCATTCGGAAATTCTTTTAAATATGCGGCTACCTTATTATTGATTGAACTTACAACTTTAGGCATTCTAAACAATTTTATAAAAAAAACAACAAAATTTCGATGTAGATATGAAGAAAAAAACGATGCAAATAATTACACCCGCCAGAACAGTAACTAGACATACACTGAAGACTGAAGCTGTAACATTGAATAAACACGTTACCTACCCACTTGTCCACAGTGTATAATACGATAGCAGAGTATTAAGTACGTAAGTGCATTTAGAGAACGTAGATAATGTTTATCAATCATCATTGAAAATTACAAATATCATTATTTTAGGCTTTCATCGACAGCGTATAATTTATAGACCATAGGGTATCTGAAGGCCATTAAGATAAGGCAAATAATTTTTGACGTCGCTGTAAATTGACGAAAAAAACCAAAAATACCCGAATATTTACGAAATATTCAGTTATTTACAAAATATGCGAATATATGTATTTTTACCCAAATGTGTAAAAATATGTAAAATAAAATTAGGCTTATTTTAATAAGAATGATCTGAATCGTGCACATTTTTTATCAGATTAAAAATATCTCATTCCAATAAAAATATGTATTTACAATAAAATCCGTTCCCTAATTATTAATATTATCAGACGGATACCTCCTAATTATGGCAAGAACATTGTACGTATTACACATAATATTGTAATAGCGGTATATTGTGCATAGGGTATAGGTACCAATTGTAAGTCTATTTGGAGTATAATATCAAACGTTTTTTTATAATATGCATATTCCGTCGTTGACACGATAAACCAGCGTTTCCCAACCTTTTTCCCTCATGGAACACTAGTCCCAACCCATATTTAGCCGAAACACACTTGTCACTGACTTATATGTATGCATATTTTTTTATGGTAGGCTTTCATCATATTAATTATTAATACCAAAGTAGTTGCATATCAGTATATTACTACCTAATAAACAATTTAAAATGGTGTGTTTATTTATGATAAAAAAAATCTTGTTACAATTATAATTAAAAATATTTCAAACTATTACCGAAATTTTACGTAAACGTTTATTAAGAGGACGCTACACCCGCATGTGTTGTCTCCGTCTTACAAATGTAGAACATAGCAAAACAATGTTTTGCACGAGAAAGAACCGAGAAAGCTACAGTCATAATTAAGAAACAAAATTTTCACCACATAAAAAGGAGAACTTTGGCTGTGCAATATCGTTTTTATTTTTTAGATATCACTTATATGAAAAAAGTTATTATTGTTTCAAAATACATTTGTTTTTGTATTTTTCAAACTTGAATAACTTTTTTTGTACTTCCGATATCGAAAATATAAAAACGATATTGCACAGCCAACGTTCTCCTTTTTTTTGTTTCTGTAGATTATTGGCAAATCGTTTTTTTTTTTTAACGGTTTTTGTCTCTCTTAGACAAACACATGGGAGGCTTTTTCCTGACATTTGTCCACTTAGGGTTTCTTTAGCAATGATGTTTGTACAAATCCCTCAAAAACTCTTTTATCCGCTTGTATAGGTATACCCATAATCTATATATATAATTTAATATACGTACACATAATACAATATTGTGTTCTCTCTGATCGGTCTAATTGCTGCGTCTCCGGTAAGAGCAGGGGTCAGGGGCAACCATATACGTGCAGAGTAATATAAAGTCAAATATATATATATACCTACACAAAATAACTCGAATAATACCGTTTCGTTTGTTTCTTATCCGATCACTTTATCTCGTTGACTCTATCTCATACTGAATACAACGTATTATTATATTATAGCTATTACGACTACGGTCGCTCTCTTTCAGACACCACACTGCATCGTCGAGTGCACAAGAGTTTATACGGTATAATATACATTATGTTGTTCTCTCCGATTACAAAAACTCGAGGTATTATAATATTATATAGCTATACCTATGTATATCTGATCGTGGACGCCACGTCTTCAAACAATACAACTTCCAGATCATCGGCTTTATGGGCTTTATCGGCTTTATCGGCCTAAAAATCAATATAAGCTTACGCTATATTACTATGATGATCCCACAGGACCTCGATATCAAAGTATATATAGATTATAGGTATAATGTGTCCCATTTTGACGAAGTTTTGTATTCTAAATCAAGAATCACAATAATTGTAATATTCGTCGTTAATCGCTGTCCAAAGTATAAATTCCTACTATCGTGGTTCTAGGCTAACCTAACCTTCTATCTATGGTGCTTGGACATACGAGTAGGTATAGCCGCGCAACGGAAAATACAATTTTTAATATTATATATTATGATATTTACGTAATATTATACTATTTATATATACGAACCCACGTGAGTATAGGTAAGACATTTAGCTTTCTTAGGTTCCAGAAAAAAAAATAAAACGTGAATTATCCTTCGGTAGATATGTCATTTATACAATAAGAAACCGTATACAGGAAGTCGTATTTAGATAATATATAATAGAGGAGAAAAAACTTCTTTTTTTTTGGTGTGTATAAGATGTTTTTACGGTGTCTAAATATGGACAGTGGCCAAATTCTTTTTTGAGAAATGGCCATAACATAATATAGATTATATAATGCCTCCTGTTGTAGCGGTATGTGGTATTGTTCAATTTGTTACGGTGGTTTATATCGCCTTTTTTTCGCGAAATAAACATAATGGATTGATGGGTACTTTTCGGCGACAATGACGTTTATAAGGTTAAGTGTATTATGTAAACGGGAAACGTGATCTATAAGACCAAAACTTCTCAAACGACCACAGTTCAATTGTATTACGACATGTCAACAGGACATTGCGAATACCCTAATACATGAGCAGGTATGGGACGCGTCAATGACGGAAAACTACCGCTAAAAAACAGCACACTATCAATGAACATGACGCATCAATGGGCATACGTATACGCACATAAACGTATCACACGCACTGCGTGATACACTCAAAACGTATTATTAAGTGAGAAAAAAAATACGTCTGACCTTTTGCAACAGATATATAGTTCGCACTATAAACATATATATCAAACATATTGTCATATATACTATAGCAGGGAGCAAGGTAGAGTAGGTATTATATAAGAGCAGGTATTATATTGATATATATTATATCAACTCGATGCTGTAACTTTGAAATATTTAGGTACCTACATAGCATAAACGAGAATTTATCGTATTATTATAGGTAGGAACACCTTATATAATATATTGATCGAGTGATATTACTTTGTTTATGCTCAATATATTACCTACCTATACGTCATAATATTCAACAAAATCGATTGAGATATTTATTAAAGATAGAGTTAGGCGTACTGAAGAACGCGTATAGTTCATGTATGAATACATTGTTTTATTTATAGCGATTGCGACTTAAAAGTTAGAACTTACGGACATCTTATGATATACTTTGCAGTTCACAGTGACCGATTATTAAATGGTTTGAAAGGCACTACAATATGGAATACATATATACGTATACATATAGGTCTATAAGTCGTTATTATAAAATATAAAATATATATACAGACAGTGGCGCATGATGTGATTTCAAAACATTTAGCGAACACAATTCCTTTCTACACATCACCCACTTCAAAATTAATTACATTTGTATAATAAATATATAAAATGTATATAAAAAGTGATCGCTACATGGGATGTACACCACTAATAGTAGACGTTTAATGACGGAATCCACGATATCGATGAGCCTCCCCCCTAAATTGCACTACCTTTAAACTCGAAGGATTGAATGTTTATAGTATTGACACTATGTGTATTTAAAACCATTACATTATAACTACAGTAGTGTTGGCTGATATTTTAAGACCAAAAACGTTAGATGTGACAATAGCTGATATGACACATCAATATTGTGTCGTTTATCATATTTTTGCAATATGATTATTGAGTAGTGTTGTACCAATGACACAGTAAGACGTTGAACTTGAAAAAGTTTTAGTGAACTGTACAATGTAATATATAATAACTATGTACGACATAAAATTCAATGTAGATACACCTATAAACCTATAGAAATGTTGACAAATGCATATTAGAATAGGACACAATAAGTAGGTATATCGACAACTCTGGGTCAAGTCTTATATGCTTGCTACTAACCTATACATAGGTAATGCATCATACTTATTGTTTGATAATATATCAATGAGTTATAATATCTATGTTTAGGTAATCTCCAGGACTTACGCATTCCGGCCACGTGGTTCTTCTTCATCCACGGATAGATGACCCGGTCTGAAGACTCGCTGTCGTCCATCATGATCGGTGACCCGTTGACCGTGGTCATCATCATCTCGTCCGTGTCCGTGTTGCAGTCGTCCATGTCGTCGGAGCATGACCCGTCCAGCGGGTTGTTGGACATGTGGTTGGACGACGACGGGCTGGGTTGGAGGTGGCAAGGCAGCGGAGACGGCGACGAGTCGTCCTTGATGTCGTGCGACATGACCGCGTTAAGGGCTACGGATTGTAGGCCACCGCCGGCCCCGGACGGTATTATGCTGCCGCCCTGGCACTGTTGCCCCACGGCGTTGTGCATCAGGGAGGCCGGGGGTTGTTGCGCCTCGAGTGGCATTTGGCCACCATGGTGCATCTGGTACGCGCCATAATTGGTTGCCGCGCTGGTGTAATACGACGGCGTCTGGCCAGGGCTCGGGTACATGGCCTGCATGTGTTGCTGATAGTTTCCCTGATAGTGGCCACCGCCACCGCCGCCGCTTACCCCGAGGCCACTGGAGCTACCGACACCGACGCCACCAACGCTTGCCTGCACTTGCTGGTGGCCACCACTGCCGCCTCCACCACCGCCGCCATTACTGCCGACGTGTTGAGTCTGTTGGCTCAGGTGATTGGCGTGATGAGAGGGGTGGTGGTGCTGATGTTGGTGGTGATGATGCTGGTGGTGAGGGCTGCCGAAAAAGTCCGGCGAACCCATGTAGTTCTGCATGTTGCCGTAATCGTCCGGCGGCGAGTATTTGGGCTCCGCCATCATCATCTGGTGCATCTGCGTCGGTTGATGATAAGGCAGGGTGTTGTGCGTGAGAAACGAATTCATCGTTGGCGCATCCAATACAACATGCACTATATAATGTTACACCTACTGTTACTGCACTTATTGTATGGATGGTTAAAAAAACGTACGAAGTTATAATAGTATACGGCACTGCTATTATTACGACGACGGTGATCGAAATATACGGGGGCGGAGGGCTGTCCGAGCCCAAAGTACGAGCTCAAAAAAAAAAAAAACACAACGGGACGGGTGTTATAGAAGAAAATGTTACATGCGGGCGGTGTAACGATTACCAATTAATGACGCCGACAAAAACAAACGAAACGTTGACGACGATAATTCGCACGCGCGCGCGGTCCGGCGAGTATATTATTATTATTCTATATCCAAGTGTCCCGCCGACGGTGATCCGGTCAACAGCACTCGACACTAAACGGAGGACGAATGACGAGACAATTTTTTTATTCCCTACGATCATATGGTACGATATACCTACGGGCGGCGCGCACGCACACAGAAACACACTCGGAACACCGTTTTGGGCATACTGACGCGCGGCGGCGGCGGCGGCGACGCTCGGGGCCGGTGCTCGCCGCAGTCTTCGCCGTAACCGGGAGGAGGGGAAAACGGCGCCGGAAGGCACGCCCCGCACGTGACCGGCCGTCGACCAATCGCTGGGCGCCGCCATATCGCCTACCATGTTTGCCGAGGCCGCCAACGACGTCGCGCGCGCCGCCGTCCTCCGCTCGACGATCTCGCCGATTTTTTTCGTCGTCAATGAATCGTGATGCATATTAATAATAATAGTAGTATGATTACATACAAAGTGCAGCAATAATAACATTAAAAAGGTGTTTACCAATATTATTATGCGTGGGTGCTGATAATAATAATATGTTTTTTGGTGACCCCAACTAATAGCTAGTTCTTTTGGATATAGGGCACTTTTCCGACATTCTCTGCAGAATTAAAAATGTTTTGTATCAGAGACCTGCTGCCAGGAAGACATAGTTATCTGAGGCTTGGGTCATAAATAGCCAATCTCACTTTTTGGTGAAAATAAATTGTATAATTATATGGCCAATCATATAAAACTGTATACGCTTTTCTAGTGGTAAAATGACGTATCTCAATAATTATTATTGTGAGATATTAGAAGACTAATGTTGTAAGAAAAAATTACTACCGCAATATCAAAAAAAACCAAAAATTGTGTTTATTCTTCATTTTCCAAAAGTGATAAAAAGTTAGATTGGCCCCTTTTAACCCAAGCCCCAGATTTGTATACAGGGTCATAATGTAAAATATAAAATTATACATAACAACACTTGTAAATAAGTATCCTTACGCCTAAATGAGAACATAGCTATATATTTGTAAGTATAAGTTTATTATAATATATGCTTCTTATACGTATATATACATATTATACGATATTTATTTAGTTCTAAACGAACAATAATAAGCGCAATAACAATAAAATATATATTGTATAAAATGATATTGGTAAGTACTTAGTACATATATATGTTTTTCTATAATATATATAGGTATTTGTATATACATAATATATTGCTGGTGTTTTATGCGTTAAGACATAAATAAATTATAAACTTAAGATATAGGTACAGGAATATATAGGTTACGTATATCTATATATAATGCATGTATTTGTGTTAAAGAAATATTCATTAATTGACAGTTATTAACCTTTAAAAATGGATTCTGAATAGATTCAGTACATTGGATAAGTCAAACAGTGAACGGAGACCAAACAACTGAGTCATATAAAGTTACCTACCCATATAGCTAATCAAACACGCTGACAGAACAAAATTACAATTATTATAATTAAAAATATTTTAGGGCTCACTGCAGGTGCGATTTCTAAAATTCTAACAGCTTTGATAAATAAAACTTAAATAATTTTAAATTTAATATTGTAGGTGATGCATTTATCTTATTATTAGAATCTAAATGCACTATTTTGCTGCATGTATACAGGGTGCGGCATAAGTCGGTTCCCCAATTAACACAGCAAATTAAATATGTATATTTTATATAGATTTATAAAAAAACTAATTAATTATAAATTAATAACAATAATAAGCAGTTTTGCGATAACAAAACAGCGGGAACCGACTTATGCTGCACCCTGTATATGAACATATAGACTTAAATACCTTTAAGGCTATAAAGTGTTCACATAGCTATAGTATCTACATGTATATAAAGTGTTAATTAAATGAAAGTTACGTGTTACGATTGATGAATCAAAACTAATGTCCATATATAAGTATATTTAATGTGATTGACTGCAATGGACTAATATATATATATACCAAACATTATTTAAATAGTATTTGTGTAACATTTATACTTGTAATCTATTATATAGTATACTTTATACTGTTTTTTTTTTTGAAAAGCAACCGCATCTATGTGTTATTACATTTAGAAATTTCGAAAATTCATTAGAGTGTTCTATAGTAATAATATAATAGTACTTATATTATAATAGTATCATATACAAGTACTACAGGTATATATAGGTATATGCAGCGAAATATATAAGAAGACGCACCTCCAATAAGCGCTGCAATATATACCCCATATATATATACACCTATTAAACCCACCCATATACCTACTATAATATTATATACATATATTCACATAATGTACCTCATATCCACGCGTATCATCTGTAATATTTGACGCCATTGGCACGTGTACCTACAATAGGCATG
This sequence comes from Myzus persicae, assembly GCF_001856785.1. Classification (NCBI taxonomy): domain Eukaryota; kingdom Metazoa; phylum Arthropoda; class Insecta; order Hemiptera; family Aphididae; genus Myzus; species Myzus persicae. Next base: position 191,426 of record NW_019101341.1, read on the forward strand.
TATATAGGTAACATATAGAATAGAAAAGCGTGTAATTATATATAGTATAATATAGGTATTAGGTACAGGTAATAATGTAATAGCTATATATACCTATATGTCTGTCCGGCATCCTATCCTGCCTGTGTGTGATTTGTTCCGCGAGTGCGTCGTATATGTATTATTATAACTACCATCTTGTAATATTTAAATATAATGTGTGTAGCTGCAGTATAATATACAGCGTGGAGAGGCCGGTGAATAACGCCAGCACACGCCGTCAAATAACCGTGTAAAACACGATTACCCACGATTTGTTATACATATTATATATATACTGGTATATATCTGGTATATATATATATGTACCTCATATGTATACCTATCATGCACCTATTACTATATAGGTGCAAACCGGAACCTCTTGTCCACGATATATATCAACCTACATATATTATAGTACCTATACACTCTCACAATATTCACATATTATATATATAAATTATATTTGTATACATATGAGGTGTCTGTGTTGTCTTGTATAACAAATGTTCCGTGTCGTATTTATATGTATTTGTCCAGTTTTCATCGTCGTTCTAGTACGTGTCTATAGTAATTATATATATAGCTTATTTATACCACTTTTGCATATATATATAATATGTATTATGTGCCAATATATAGATATAAGTACCTATATTTACTCTATGACAACATATGTAATTTAAAGGCTTTATTAGATAACTAGCTGTCCTGTGTATTATAATATAGCTATATAAAAAAACCCCTTACCACCTTAGAGGTATAATTTTGAAAAATTCTTTCAAAAAAAAAAAAATTATAATAATAATATTAAAAATGATTCTTATGATTCTATATCCATATATTGTTATTAAAAAATGATTCTATAGTTAATTATTTTGATTGTGTACACGCCGATGATCGGCTAGATAGCATATATAAGTGAAACTCAGTCGACAGCCACCTTGTTAGGCAATGTACTAAAATTCAATTTGATGCATTCTTAAACCCGATCTGCCCGATTCACCAATTTATTGCAACCAAAAAATTTAAAAAAATACCAATTTCTTTTAAAAAATTAAGAAAGTTGAGCGGAAAATTAGTTATTAATTAAAATATACATACAAATTGTATACCTATTCACATATCAGTGGCGTGTATCCATAGGCGGAGATCGGGGGGGGGAGGATTACGGGGGCTTAGTCCCCCCAAAATAAATGATTTGAAGTTAAAGACCCCCTAAGAATATTAAACAAACAATACCGTAATTTTATACAGTTTGCAGAACTTTTTTCATTATTTTATATTCTTATTATATCCACAATTATATAAGTGTACCTAGTAGATACATTACATACACACTATTTACCAATTTATTATTTACGGTAACATATCGAACAATTAAGTCACAACTCACAATTCACAATAATATTATATTGTGTTTATATACCTAATATATTGTACATATTTTGTACCAATTGGCCATCTATATTGAATAACATATTATACCATTCTATTTTAGATGGGAAAAATATTATTTCTTTTTCTAATTTTTGTTAATTCTCGGGAAGCGATAGCTATTATAGGACTATCGCTATAGCTGTATTAAACCTATCGTAAAGTTTATCGCGATTGAATGAATCGTTAACCGTATATTGACCATTTTATACTAAATTATATTTTACTTATTGTTTGATGTTATTGGGAATACATTTCTTTTGAGATTGTGATTTAGATTTTTAATAAATAATTTCGTTCAAATATGTTTGAAATATTTAAATTTAAATCGTTTATTAATTATTCTTTTTATTTTGTTTGTAACTATTTAAGTTGTTATGACAACGAGTCAACGATAACAATTTTTTGTGAGTGATTTAATGTAAAAATTAGTTTGTTGGGGGTGTGGAGGCAATGTCCCCACGGATCTGTTCGTCATCAAATATTTGAGCCCCCCTTAATATTTCACAAGATCTCCGCCTATGCGTGTATCATAAAAAAATAGGTGTTGCTCAAATAATTTTAGGTGACCTACCCTTCATCACACTGCTATTATACCGACCTATACAATTTCTTCTATCAATACCCATCTACCCATATTTAAGGTGTTGCCTGCGCAACACTTGTACCCTAATATATGTTACACGGCACTGACACATAATTGTAAGGCACGGCGGCCGGCGGGTGACTTAAGTTTGTTTAAAATTTTAAGCGTGATTGCTTAAACTAACCATGATAAACAAACATTTATCAAAAAACTCACTGTAAAAAATGTTCCGATTGATTCCACTGTGAAATGAGCATTAAGAAATTATAAATTAACTGTTTTATATCATAGATAGAAGATAGATAGATCTATTTTAAATGATAAGCGATAAGCGTGATGCCTCGACTAAGGGAAATAGGGATTTAGTTTTATATACCTATAGATAGATATAGATAGATTGTAGAATTTCACTTTTCGGAACAATTCATATTCATCAAACACATTATATAGTTAGACGGACAAAAAGTTATGGTTGTATGTCGCTAGGAAACCCATAGGTCGCCGTGCTGTAAACAATATAATATGTAGATATACAATTGTACGCAAACAATTTATTTTTACCAATTTCAACCTTTTAAAATCGAAATTTTGAAAATCAGGCGACGTGGTGACACTTAGGAAGATATTCGGAACAATTCTGTGAAAAAAAATTGAAAAAAAGTTAAATAGCGTCGTTACAAAATTGGTACATAAAAAGGGCCTGTTCTTTTATGGAATACCATATTTTTAATTAAAAACCAATTTAAATCGGTGAATTAAAAGTGGCCAGCAGTGCAATAACGTATTTTATTATAATATAAACTATAAATTTCAACGGTGATTTCAGATTTAGCTTGTTGGAGTATTTCACATCTAAATTGAATGTATTATCACAGATTAAATTAAACTATAAATTTAAATTTTATTTAATCTGTGGTATTATCTAATAAGTAATAATAGTAATCGGAATAAAAATGACAATTCACGTTGGTATGGCAATTGATAATTAATATAACATAATCAATAACATTCATATTATATAGGGTGATTTACCAAGTATGCTCATCGCTATTTTTTAGCCAAAATGCACAAATCCTCTGTCCTTATAATAACCTATACATACCTACTTATGTTTGCTACATATAAGAAGAGGAATAATTATTTGGTCCCATTATTATGATGGCAAATAATTTAGACAATAACTAATGTCTATATAGATGGATGAGGAAAAATATATAAATATATAATATATAAAATATATTTTGTTAAGCGAGGAGAGAATACCAGTTTAGAGTAGAAATATTGTATAGATATATTGCAAATCTGATAGTATTAAGTTTTTCTTTAAAAATGATATAACGATTATACATTTATTTGGGTAAGTCCTACTTACATTATATAGCTGCGCAGAAAACAAATATATCAATTATACATTGAACACTATATAGCTTATCATATATATGTATACTAGCTAACCCGGCAAACGTTGTTTTGTCATATAAATTATTTCTAGGGAATTTATTTATTATTTGTGATGTTTAAGTAATTTTATTTATTGCCAGAGATGCGTATTTTCAAATGTTTAGTTGATGGCTGACGCGTTTAAATTGGTGAGGTAGGTACTGCAACGGTCGTCGTCGCTGAAAAACGATTAAATAAAGGTAAATATGTGTGTAGGTATAATAATGGCACCTGCAGCACTGTTTTATTTATACGCGGTGTTCGGAAACGAGTGTGCTTATGTGCTGTCCACATCAAAACACGATGGGCGGTGGCAGATAATAATTATGCGCCGCGTGCTTTATATTAGTATACTTTTAAACGATGACGAGCAGCGCGTTAAGAGCATTTATTATTATACACATACAGCGTGTGTAGACCGTCGGGCAATTAACGGGATTGCCGTTTTCGCAGCCAAAGACGCATCTGCATCATCACCTATACCTACACGTATGATATATACCTACCCGAATAAGTGTGTATAGTTTGTATGCACGTAAAAACTAGTTGGCTTTTATATATAAATGACCGCACGAGTGTATTTTCCTTCATATATATATATAGTTATTAGTTATATGTATAACTGTATACATTTGCCAACGTATATATACTACTACGATATATATATGAATGTATGTGCTTAAATATATATATATAGGTCACTGCTCATATAATTTGTCGGTAGGTGTATATATAACATGACGATTCTCGAGGGACCCCGACAAACCCTTTCGACCGACCGACAGACCACCGCCGCCGTTTTTGTGGCTCAACCGCACGGCCGTTCATTACAGTAATGAACCCGACCGGCGGCGCTTCGACTGCTGCAGCACTCGCGATCACAACTTTTGTCGTCGCACACTCACTCGTCGATCGCATCGTATTCTCTCCCCCGTGTACGCGTGTGTTCATTTGCGCGTGTGAGTCGTGTGCAGGGTACGGGTGACGACGAGTGAGAGAGAGTGATGGGTTCGCCGACTCATATACGTACACCGTACGCACCTATACGTATATTATTATATTTCCACCGCTGTTATTATCGCCGTCGTGATTATTATATTCTCACCCTTTTTGCGTGCGTCGCGTTTCGCATATTATTACACACATATATTCCCTTTTTCCTGTCGCCACCGCCGCCGCGGGCCGCCGTTTTCCGATGGGCGTGCAATCAATCACTCTCGCGCGGAACGTTATAGCACCGCTCGCGCGACACGTCTATCATTGGTCGCGCGACCGGTCCGATCCTCCGGGCGATATGCGCCGCACACCATTTTCCAGCGTGAGAGATATTATACACACACATATCTTTATATATATAAATTTATATTTCCATTTATTACGACACCACTTAAATGTGTGAATATTTATATACGAGCACGTCTTCCTACCTATATATTATGTATTATACGACGGTCTTATACATACCCTATACCGGCGCTATATAGTATATACCTAGGTATATAGTATGTTATCAATAATAATATGCACTTGTATGATTAGTAGATTGAAGATGGGGGGGGGGGCAGCAGCAGGAGGTCAAAGAGGTCTTGTTTACCCTTTTGGAATTTTAGTAAATCTATATGTATATATATGAATTTATTACGTATCCGCCTAAGACAATATAAACAACAAATTCAAAATATATTGTAAAATTCAAAAGTCTATATTTTACAGTTACTTCCATATAATTTACACATGTCTGACAAGAAACGGTGATAATATCTATTCATATAAATGTTTTATTTTAAATAAATTCTGCCGGCCCAATAATAAAGAACTATAGATTTGACCCAAGATATAATTTTGGGTTTATCCAAATAACATTACAGGTATTTATATATAACACAATGGACCATATATTTTAATATTATATTATGTATAATAAAGTGTTATAGTACATTGTATACCTCCCATACGTATATATTGTATATTTGTATACACATAAGTTACATAACTATTAATTTTTATAGTAATAATATATTATGTACCAAACTATTATAAACTGGATTATATTATTACCTATTTAGAATTAAAAATAAAATTTCGAATGACGCATGACTATCAAAAGATTACCTCATTAACAATACAGTTTTACAAATTTTGAAACATACTTACATAATTAATATATAATAATATGTAAGTCTATACTTACAGGTAATGAGATATTAAGTATAATCTTACACATACAACATAATTACATCTGCAACTATGGGGAGTGGCTGAAAAATATAATCTCAATGAAATTCTAACATTTCAAACTATATCAGAAAAATATAACTAATTCTACGCTTTTTATTTAATAATGTTTTACTGTCCTATCAAAAAATGTATGACGAAGTAGCTATAGGCTTTTTATATTATTACATTTAACTACAAATAAAAAATGCACTCCTACTACCGACATCCGTTGGCCATGGGTTTGCAACGTGTAACGACTTAGGGATTTAGTATTAATATTTTATGCGTATTGCGTTTGTGGTTTACTTGCACCTATATATATGCATATAACATATACGATATATCTACTTAAAATGGTACTCAGTACTCCCCCAAATATTACCATGTTGTACGTGACGATTTAATTCGATCTGTCATCGAGTGTACAATGTGTCATATACATAAATATAATATAATACCGGTATCGATGTAGGTACCTACATAACACAGTATTAGAAAAATCATACTTCGAAATTAGCGTATTACAATAATTAATAAATAACTTAAAACGGAGACATCACAACAAGCACACATAAGTTATAGTGAGTTGACGTTATCAAGATAAATAGATCAGCATGATTGTCGAATCGATAGTTGCACTATACTTATGCAGTTATGCTAAAAACACAAGGGACACCTATCTCTTGAACATCATCAGTCCTAGTAAATTAAGGTCATCTTGTGTGCAGTGGTGTTTTTGTTACGGAAATTTACGAGTATATATACATAACAATATATAAATATATAAATACATATATAACCATAATATCTTTATTTATTTATTAGTATTTAGTTATCAAATTCCTATTGTGTTAAATTGTTATTTTAAAGTTTATAATATTTTGTGTTAACAAAGTGGTAACCAACTGGACTCAATTATTTTTGATCTCCAAAAATTATTAAGATTGTTTTGATAATCGGCAAATGTGTACACCAAAAATATACTCACATCAGAATCTGATTTTATAGAAATTAGTTAAGTAACAGAAGACACTTATTTTATTATTTCTAGTGGTTATAAGTTAAAATATTGTTTATCCAAGGTACCGACGAAATAAACGAATACATATATTATATATAGACTCTCATTTTGGTGAAAAATACAAACTCCCGTTCTTATTATATATATATATAGATATACGCTACCTAAAACATTACAATTTACAGTATATAGGTAAATGTTTCTCGGTATATTAAAGCAAATGATTTAAATGATTTTTAAATTCCATATAATATATCATATATGAAATAAATAGGCCTATGTCACTCCTCTCAAAATCTATAACATTTCCCATGTGGCATGTACGCAGTGCGTATTGTTGACGATATTGCTACAATGATTTATAATATACTCCTTACGTTGTTGTAAAACCGGGTAATTTGTTCAATATAATATGCTTTTATATATTATTATGTTGTACGGTGCAAATATGCGTATACTAGTGTACTTTATAATATTAGATATTCAAGTACGCCGCCGAGTGTATTATCATATACAGACAGACTCAATTTATTTATGCCCCCCTCATTCAACGAAGTAACTATATAATATAATATATACATATACGTGGTTTTGCGAATATATATATATATATATATATATATATAACGTCCACGCTCGCCTTATTCATTGTGTCGAATTGTGCTAAACGCAACGGATGTGAGCTAACAAAACTTGTTAAAATGGTCGACAATAAAATTGTGCTGGTTCCCGAAGTGATCTTCTTCTATTGTGTGGCCTGCAGAAACCGCTAAAGAGGATATAAATCATATACCACTTCCCCAGACACTTCATAATGCGCGTAATATTGTAATAAATATGTATAAATGTCTTTCGCATATATTACGCATCGCGTAAAGTACATAATACGAGCATTATTCTGCTGTGCACGAAGTATTCACCTGAATAAAATGTCATTTTTTCCAAGAGTCGAGTTGATTTTTTAAACGGCCTATATATAGGTAGTATATATAGGTACCTACGTTGTGTATGCATTGCATCCGTGCGAAAGACAGTTTTGTAATGAGTTTATGTCGGAGTGCTTTTATGATAATAACATAAAATATTTTATTTTCATGTCGTATACATAACTACGATGTATATTATATAGGTAGGTATACTCAATTTAAATATTTTGTGAATATATTATATAATATGGTAAACGCAATATCATAAATTAAATTATACATAGGTATAACCAATTTCATATTTTTGTGACTATATATGGTAATATATCGTAATGCCTTAAATTAAATTACTACTCATATCAATATATCATAGTATAAATTACATAAACGATAATGTATTAGTAATTACTAATTACCAAAACGCATTTAACCATAAATATGTGCTTTTCGTTTTATATTGTGTGAGATGTTATATGTAATCAATTGTATTCCAATTATTCAACTGGTTATTATAATATATTTTCAATTTAATCCAAATAAAGTATATAATGTTAAATTTTAGAATAGTATTACATATTTTTTAATAGCTTTGAAATATTATTCGAGAACATCTCTGACTTTGTGATAAAATAATATTCATGCCCTTTTTTTATAGCGATCAATGAAAATAATTTATTCGAAAAGTGAAATGATGGAATTTCATCATTATTTATGGAAAAGAATGCTAAAAATATAGCATTATATTAGATATATGGTCGTTTTATTAAACGATATTTACATTTTATTTTATCCGTATAGACTATAGGATACTCGAACGTCGAACAATTTATGTTATATTTCTCGATCATCGAATTCCCAGCAGGATATGTTTAATTGCATAATATACGCTTAAATAAATAATATACATAGATTGGACTATAAGAGTGTCGAATCTTAATCTCGGGGTCGTGGGTTCGAGCCACACGTTGAACGCCACTTTGTCGTATGCGCCGATTACATATTCCGACGTACACAATAAACGAACCAGGTAATAATATTTTAAGCACCTTTAATAAACACTGGTGTCTGGTAATCGAATCACACGATGACCACCACTGACCTTACATTTGTCTAGTCCTATCACTCATATAATATTTTCGCTGAACCTAGTTTCTATTTTGCTACATCTGATAACTTACTGACTAAGACTTAATACTAAATATTGTTACACATCACACAAGTGCTTACTTAACCTAGTAAATATTTTTAATTTTAATAATGTTTATGTTTATGAATGGTACAACACTATTGTATCACAGCTTTTACGACATCATTAACAAAACTAAAAATAAATTGTCATAATATCCATATTTAACACGTTACACTTTTCAAGGGTGATAATTCGTAAACGTATTTAAACTAAAACATATTACATATGTACCATTATACCTGTACATTAAAGTACATATTATAGGTAAACAATATAACAATGTAATCTACACATAATAATATGAGCCTTAAACGAGAATAATAATTGTATCTATTTCATCCGAACAGTGAAATATTTTTTGTTTATAATAAACTTTATGTTAGGCGAGAAAACTGCGATTAGCTTCAACAATGCAGCTAAATATATGATCGGTGATATTTTACACTTTGAGGGGTACTCACCTATATATACCTTCCTAATGATTATTATGCGCTCGCGACCGATGCTCGTGAAACTCGACTTCTTCAAAGTCCTTAAAAACGATCGCTTATAGGGTAGGTGAACATAATAATATTATAATATCGTATATTATATACACGCGAGTCGGCCATAAATTATCCACAAGATGATAGATAATATTTTAACGAACCCTCAAAAATATCGATTTATTTTTTTCAAACATTTTATATATAATAATAATAATAATAACATAAATTGTAAAAAAATAAATAAAAAAAAAAGGTTATAATATCATCTTTAACGGCGGCGGCGGCGGCGTCTGTGGTTGCGTGATGGCAGCAGGATGATGGTGGCGCGGCGTATATATACAGCATATAGTCGGTATAAAGAAGTGTCGCCCGCGCGAGTGATTAATTACACACGACGACGGCGCGAGCGTATTATATACACGCTGCAGCGGGCGCGGCAAAGGAAAACACCGAACGGGCTCTGTTTATTTTCGTCGTCGTCGTCGTCGTCGTCCTAACAAGAGAGGAGAATTTTGTTTCGCCGTGCATTATCGTTTTATATTATATTATTATTATATTATATGTGTGTGTGTATAATATTTTCCGCCATAGACGCACAACCTATATACTCTGCGGGCCCCACACCACTACGCCCCGCACCCTTATATAGTTCACCCCCTTGCCTTCCCCGATCGTAAGCGTATAAGGCTTACACAATATGCACGTACTCTCACACGTATATGCGCCCTAGCCAGGACAAAACAATGCGTTCGCGGTGGTGTATTGAAAACACATAATGTACGAGTGTATATATTATTATATTATGTATATCTATATTTTGCGACCGAAACGATTAACGCACGTCTCAGTTCCTCTCGACTCTTATATTAAAAGTCCGGAATAATATTCGGTAGACATATACGTATGATATATATATAGGAGACACATTTTAAGATTATATTATATATATATATATACATACACGACAACAATATATTATTTTGTTTTGTAATGACGATAACGCCGTGTCACTAGAGACAACACGTTTTTAAGCTGACGCAAAATATGAAAGCGATTAAAATTAAATAAAAGTTTACTGCATAAATCATAATACATGATCATAGAAGACGCGGCATTATATTGTCCGGTTTACACTTGTCGTACCGAGAAACAAAGCATCGAAAAACGTGCATAGCGCTGCACTCTCAGAACCTTTATACATATATATATTTATATGAGGGTGGGGGTGGCAGAGGGGTAGACAGAGACCTCATTTGAGAGTGTCCTCTGTCAAATGTAGGCAGGGACTGATTGGAACAATATTTCAGATCGGGAAATTTTTTAGGCAGACCAGCAAGTTTAATATAAACAAAAAAAGGGTTTTTTATAGCCAATTATAGCCGCATGGACATAAAATCAGTCTATGAAATCTGCTGTCGTCGTCCCGGGAAGTCCATCTTTAAATGTTGGGGTTAATTTTAAAGCATTTCACTAATTCAATAAATTTAAGATTTAAGATCGTAAGAAACGAATACTACTATGCTTATACATTTTCAACAAACTTAATATATGTATGCACATATAATATCAGTATATCACACAGACGCAAGAAGGGCCAATGTGACATTTGAGTACATTTTAGATTATTTGACTGATATTTGATGATGCTACATTGCTACTCGTGTTAAAATGGCCTATGTCTAGGATGCAGTGTGACTAAATTAGATTCGACAGAAATATTGATAGAACTATAATAGAAGTATATCTGTGAGATATTGTGCGCTAAAGATTGGCTACGTATCATCTACATCCAAGACATTCACCATGTTGTTATCATTCAATAAAGTTTATAAATATAAGTTGCTAATATTATAATTTATGTGCAATTTCAATAATGATTATTTTTGAATAAATAAGATAAACATTGTTTGAATATTAAAAAAATGTTTATTTTTAATTTTAGTTTTTGGCCAATGTCCAATAAATATAATTAATATTTATTATCCACCAACAAGGCCAATGTGAAAATATAACTTATACATTTTCCGGTTTCGAAAAATACAATAGTAATTCATTAAATTAAAAATTAAAAATAAATGTAGTTCACCGAAATTCCAAAACTTATTAACGTTAAGCTCACAATTGTTACAATTTTTTTTATTAAAAATAGCTTATTTCATTCAATCTCCTAACAATGTTTTTTTTTTTGACATTGGCCCTTCTTGCACCAAACCATAGATATATTTTATAGTGTCACGCCACGTATCAATTGCTTAACGAGATAGACGCGACCTGAAAAGTTTTGTGCGAGACGAGTGAAACGAAAACAGCGGCGGTGGCAGATTAAATGAAATGTGAAGTTAGAACTTAATTACACGTGCGAAGAGAGAACAGTGGCAGGAGGGATGCATGCATGCAGCAGCAGGGGTAAAGGGTCGTTATCGGATTTTCTTGTTCGTTGAAACGGCGGCGGCAGCGGCGGCGGCGTCTCAGCGAGGAAAACTTTATCAAGAAACAATTTCCAAAAGTATTTCGTTCGCGGAAAACGAAAAATGCGCCGCAGACTCGGTGTGGGGCGCCATCTACTATATCGAATTTATACAAGTATATTATTATAATAAAATACACTTAACTCATTGTATATTGTATTATAATATATTAAAAACTTGGTGTTCATTTAGATATACATCAACAATATATTAATGTTTTCAGCCGTTTTGTTTTACATACATTTATACAATAATAGTTAAAATGCATAATACTGCATTTTTGCAAAAACAAAAGATATGAATGTTTAGATAGTTAAAAATTGTTATTATTTTAATTGTGACAAATGATTTCTTATGTTAAATCTTTTAAGCGGAGAAAGGAATGCATTGGTTTTATAATTATGTGAGTTTTTTTTTGTGTTTTCCTGTGTCATTTCAGAGAAGTTAATTATTTAGCTTAATATATTCCAATTATAGTTTACCATTCTACGGTACAGAGGTATTATCTCATCAGTTATATGGTAGTTGATGGGAACCTAGTTTTTGGCAAAAAATTAGTTCAACTTACCGCGAGTTAAGCAAATACTTATATATGTGTTAGTATGGAATTATGTAAAATATCCTTGAAAATAGTCTAGAAGAAAATATATCCTTAGTCTGCTGTCAATATATGTTCCTTGGTTTTTTTATGTACACCTATATTTTTAATTTTTAATGATAAATTATCTAACTGTTTCGTAAAAAAGAATTTGGTTTATTAAGCTTCATAGGATTTATCATGTTAAGTTTTTAAGGCCTATTGCTTGAAAAAGTAAAAATAAAATAATGATTAAATATTTAGAATATTTAATGAATGAATAGAAATTAATTTAGATATTATTACACATCTAATCTACTGCCTACATAATAATATCGAAAATTACCAATTCTATCAATATAAATATTTAAAAAGAATTAATTTGCATCATCTAATTTATAAACGTATAATTAAAACAAAATTTGTTATTGTTTGAGTTTTAAATATTCCTAATATTATGATCAGCCACTTTTATAATGTCAGTTAAATTAGAATAATTTATTATTTTATATAAATAACAGTCGTAATCTTGTATAAATTATATACCTGTTTAATCACTTTTGCTATACCTATTTTAATACAATTTGATGACTAACGAATTTTGAGACCTTTAGTACTAAAGCTGCATTGCCTGCATTTACTTACCAGCTAAAATATAATTAAGATGAATTCATTATAAATTAAATTGGTTCCAAAAGACAATGATTTACTTACGCATGAGTTGTATTGTGAGTTAAAAATATCACCCTGTAAATATTTACGGAACGTAAATTTCAGATGTGATCAATTGTTGCAAACCTTAAAAAACAAGCTGCTACAAAAAGAGTTTCAATATAAAAACGAGGTTATTAACGAGGTTGTAGTCGTGCTTATGCGTAATTGGTTTTCTGTTCGCAGGGATAAAAATAACAAGCGAAAATACATTTTTTATTGACATTTTACGGAGCTGCAAAAATGTTTTATCAACACACTCTTCGAAAATATTATGTACTGAAAAACACTGCCTAATTTGTTTGTTAATCAAGATCATATATAAAAAAAAGTCTTGCTATAATAAAATAAAATATTAAAACTTATCCAATTGTAAAATATAATATAGAGTTTGAAATCTCATCAGTGTATAAGTGAAAAACGTATTAAATATTCTATAATTAAATAGGTACTAAGTAGATCAATTACTATCAAAAATAAATATACAGTGAATATTTTTTGAATGTGACTGCCCAGATATAATTGCGTGTACTATGTGGAATGTGAAAATATACTGTAAATTACCAATATATGATGATATCATAACTATCATTTATAGAGAAAGTATTAGAGATACACGATAATGCATCTATAATAGAATTCAAAATGTAGGCAATACTCAAATATAATATAATAAACTCCTATGGTAGTATTAATAGTACAAAATAACTGCGGGAAATCGATTACACAATGTTCATTCTATAGAATACTTTTAAGTATAATGCACATAGGTAACTACTATTATAACATAATATATAATAATGTATAAAGGAAACAAATAGTACACTGCACGAGGTATGTATATATAATATATTATGGCATATACATATATGTATGCAATATTCGTCACGATGCTCTAAACCACGTCTCTTTTATATTCTTCTTTCTATTTTTTTTTTTTAGGTGGTTCCCCATTTTTATGTACGCGAGCAACGGCGGCGATGGTACCATAGAATAATATTGCTTTTTTTTCGCCCCAGAGTCGTTATTATTATTATTGTTCCCCAAGTCCAATTGTGCTGTCAATCAATCCCCTTTTGGCCGCGTGCAACCCCCGGCGGCCGCCACCACCACCTTCGAAAATACACGAGCCCGATGGTGCGGAATGACGTCATCCCTCCCCTTTTCTTTTGCGCTCGAAAGCGGTGGCGCGTTTTAAGTTTCTAGAGAAAGTCGCGTCCCCCGCGCCCGATCGACTGTATTGATTTTATTCTTTACACTTTTTTTTCTTCCCGAATTTCCCTCCCTCTCCCTCCATCCCTCAAACGATGTAAAACGTATACAGCGTATATATTATGTACTCTGTATATACCGAAATAATATGAGTCACCCACATGTTTGAATATATTCTTGTTCCATATTTTTTTTCTTTATCGGTAGTAGCGGCGGCGGTCGAATGCCGCACGGGGGCCCTGCGCGCCCGTTTGGGCGTGACTCGGCAAAATCGCGGTCACAACAGTTGGCTGAGGGAAAAGAAGTGATCGTGTGTGTGTGTGTGTGTGTGTGTGTGCGATAGAGAGACATATACGAGAAAAGAGAGAAGGGGGGAGAGAAATATAATACGAGTAGAGACCAGTTTCTGTGTACGCATTTATATACACACATTATATAATATATATATATATATATATGCAGCCTATACCTTTAGTATGTAATCCCAGGCAGGTGAATCTTCGCATGTATTGCTCCTATGGGGATTCCTGCTAGCAGTGGCTGCTGCAGTAACTCGGCGGTCTACGGAAATATAGTTTGGTTATGATATAATATTATTAGATCGACAAAAGTCGAAAATACAGTAAAAACGGATTTACATTACCAATATTATGATCGGCTGCAGCAGTTGATCGATCGGCGGCAACGGCTGATTGATCGATTATATATTAATATGCCCGTGATCCATTCGCTGTGTATTTAAGTCTCATTATTCATACGTTTCGCAAGATGATATTATTATTTGAAAAAATAAATATTGAATATCATCGTTTTTGAACGTTATTTATAAATTTATAAGCAATACAAACTCTGAGTTTCACCGTTTGAATCAACTCATAAAAAGGAGTAAGGTAAGGGCCTATAATGCATCAAATGAGAACAAGACGTGAGTATACTGCAGATAGGTCCTGTTTAATATTGTACGTACTTATCTAGTTTTTTTGAGCTCATATAATATTATGAGTTATCACAATGTAACTTTTAAAATCCATTTCCTAAACTATTTATACTCACGAGTTTACTATTTATTTACATATGAAAAGAACAAATTTAATAAATTTATGTGATATTCAAAGTTATGGATCTATAATGATTTCCAATAGTAAGCCATCCAATTATTACAATAGATAGTGTAATGAAAAGTATTCCAACTCCATATTATGAAATGTTCTCAAAAAGTTCTTATAGGTATATATATATATATAAAATATATAGGTACCTACTAATAACTTCTTAAATATAGGAGTAAGAATGTATCATAAAATATATGACAACCTATGAAATCATAGGCAGCCTGCTTGATTTTTTTTAAAAACAAAGTTGTTATTTTTTTCTCTCTCTGTATAATTGTATTATTGTTACATTTAAATTATTATAATCTTCCAGCTAGGCTTGTTAAGGACTGTCTAAACTAGAGAGGTGGATATAGGTACTCAATAGTATGTACTTTAAAATTTTAGACCACATTAGTATTATCTTCAAAGTTCGAAGTCTTGCACAACAATTTAGGGTTATACGTCATAGTATTGTATTCTATTTATAATACAAATAACTATAATAAATAGTATCTATATACATAATAGTACATAGTATCTATATTTATATATATCCAAACCCTGTTAAAATATACAGATTAATAATAATAATATTCTGACGGTTAAATAGATAATGGTAATATACCATAATATACCCGCTGTAACTGTTTAGGCTATAACTTATAATAAATGTGTTTATTTTTTTAATAATATAATTGTAAGCAGTTAATAAACATATAATATGTAAACATTATAAAATTATTTTCATTTTCCAAAATACACAACTAGAATAATACATTGGAGTGTACACTTTGTTGAGCTAGGAATAAGAAAAGACAATACCTAATAGATAATAGTTATAAAATACAAACGTTATTTTTTCTACTTTTTATCGTAAAGGTGTTTTATGGAACATTGCGGGGAAAGAAAATTATACCTAGAAAAAAAAATTAAATCGGCGACGAATGGATAGTTCTTATATATTTATATGACGGTGAACTCGAGCAGAATATATTAGGTATATCATATATATATATAATATAAATAAGCGGAAATAGTATAGGTACTTTTCCGGGCCGCGCACGAGGTTATTCTATATATATTTTCTTTTCTTTATTTATTTATTATTATTATTTTTTATCCCGGAGGCGTACAATCAGGCTGATTGAGTTGTCTGCTCATTGTTCGCACGATGAAAAATGGTCGTTCCGGTGACATAGTGATAGTGTATATACTATATAGTTCATATAAGAAAATTGGATTGGATGGATTTAAAAGCTTTATATAGACGCCCGAGTCGTTTTACCGCGGTTTTCCACCGCCACCGCTGCCTCGTGCCGCCGCCGCCACCGCCGCCTCCGTCGCACAGCCCGCTGACGTCGTCAAATCCATTTTTCATACGTGAGGTCCCCCGAGAGTTTTACGTATTCCTGGGATTGTCATATCTCCGCCGTGACAGTTGCGATTCTTGATGTGGGCTCCACCGCACCCTTTCCTCGTCGAGTATATAACACACATGCACACCCACCCACCCACATATTATATGATAATATATATATTATTATTATTACTATACCGAAATGTGATTATGCGCCCTACATACTTGTACACGACGTTTATATGTGTACGAGTAGTAATATGAACTTGAGCAAATAATATACCAACAAGCGTTTAATATATTATATTTAGCGTGTATATAGAACCTGCCGTCGGATAGAATATTATATTATGATATGGAATGCTACTGCGGAGCGGTAGTCGTTTATTTTATTATAATATTATATTTTATAAGACCACGAAGTATATAGTATAAATTATGTATACACGACGACTTAAGCTTACGTTCTATATATTATATCCACTGCAGAATAATAATTACCTAAGGCGATGCGTTTAACGATATTTTACGATAACTCAGCGAATACGAATAACTACGATTATGTTTAGACCGTATCAACCCAATAGAACATTATATTTTTTCGACATTTTTGCAAAGTCTTAGGAAAAATTACACGATTTCTGAATGTAATTATTTCGTTATTCTGTCGCCCCTACAATATATCATGATACTATTGTGAAACTCTGCAAAGCGATACTGTTATTATTATTATACGATCAAACTACACATCAAATAAACGCGTGTTTCCCATGGTTGTTGTACCTATGTCCTCTAACTAAAGTGGGGTCTTATTTGATGTGTGTTTCGGTAAAAATAGGTACTTAATGTTTTTTTGAAAAAAAAAAATGATACGTTATTAAAGTAAGTACCTACAATATAATGGCGTACACTTATATTCACAGCATGAGGATATTTTTCCCTAATTTTCTCGGTTCTTGATTTTTCCCTCTTTGCTATTTACACGTCGAGGGGACGATTTGCGATACTACCCACATGATAAAATGGGAGTGTCCTATATGCGCCCGCCATGAAAATCTCCTTTTTTGTTTAGACATAACGCTGTACCACTGTAATAATATTATATAAGCTTGTTCATGATATCTTCAACTTTAAAGAGCGAACGGACATATGGCCCGAGTGGATATTATGCCATATAAATCAACGAAAAGTTTTATTTCTTATCGCTGAACGATTTAAAATATAAATATATGTATTTTGAACGTCAGTTGGCCATTTAAAATACTAAATGTTAAAAATAAATAGATTTCATTATAATATGTAGATAATAAATAAATTATAACCCTGTATACTCCATACAACACTTAAATACATCCTATAAAATATTTTTAACATAAATTAATTCATAACAAATTTATATTAAAAACTCCTAAAAAATGTACTAAAACCACAGTAATTAACGTTTAGAAAAAAATGTTTATAATTAATAACTTATAAATTTAAAAAAAAATGTTTAGTATAACAATTTAAAAATGAATTGAGTACATGTTTAAAATAAATAAAAATCAAAATTTTAAAATATATTTCATTAAAATAAAAATAAAATGAACTGCAAAAATGTTTTTGTTTGATAATTTTACTGAAAAATCTAAAATTCACTCTCAATAAGATTGGTATAATTGGTGCAGGTTTAGGTAGTAGCTATATATAAGAGCAATTTGGACAACAATTGGTTATATTATTGTTACCTGCAGTACCAAACAAATAAAACAAATAAAAAAATATTTCACCAATAAAACTACAAAGTATCTAAACTAAACTACTAAACTACTAACCTACTCAGTCACTAAAGCTATCTGCCAACCTATAAAAAAGATACCATATAGACAACGTTATGCATAACGTATAAAACCACACCAGTTATCATTATCATACACATAATTTAACAATAAATAGGTATACCAACTACCACTATACATTAATATAATTTTTATGGAAATTATTAAAAAAATAAATAAAGTTAATAAATTATGTAATAAAAGAAAGAATTACAATTTTTCAGGTTATTTTATATTATATATTCGAATTATTATATTATTATATTATATTATATTATTTTTTTATATTATTATATTTTTATATTATTATATTATTATATTTTTATATTATATATTCGAACACATACCTAATAAGAAAACTACTACATACAATGGCATACAAATGAAATTCACTACAAGTATGATCTCATGATTCGTCATTTATTAATATTAAATATGTAACCCAATTATTGTCAGTTGTCATACTAGAAATAATCTCATATAAAATATATACAAATTAATTTTACATTTGATAAAAACCTCTCTATAAAAAAGCGAAGCTTGTGCTTGGATTAGATGAGTTTATTATTTTTATAAATTTATAATACATACATTCGCGCACGGCGTATATATAGTCATTTTAATTATTTAATAATACACGGTTTAACTGTTTTTTAAACTCGTTTTTTCCGTTGGTCCTGGATCCGTAACAAACGCGTTTTCGCACACTCTAGCTGCAGTCACGCACCCGTAAAAAATCATTTTTAACAGCCGATAGTTCTATACATTTATACGGTACGATGCATAATAATATTAATACCTAATCGATCGATGCATGGCGTCCGTAAAATCGAATACGAGCATTACGCAACCATCACCACACCGTGATATATTATTATTATTATTATATCACGATGCCGGCGCGGCGTACAATTGTACAATAATCGTCGTGAAACGGCGGCGATGCGTGCAAACCGGGGAAGAGAGAGACGTCTTATTTGGCTCGGGATAGTCGTGGATATATACCACCGTCGGGGGGTTTAGGTCTTTTCTCGTGGGACGCCGATCACGACGGTGTTTACCACGTATTTTGGTGCGCGCGCTCATCACTACACACACACACACACGCACGCACACACACATACACACTCACGGCGTATACATTACTCGCTCGTACCGCGGGTGGATGTACTCCCTCGGATTGGGAAAAAAGAGGAGGGGTAAGGGGGAAAGGGAGCAAAAAAAAAGAATGAGGAAGAGTGTCGCTGTGGCGGAAGGGAGGAGACCTTTTGATTCTCGTTTTTTCCTTTCTTTTCTTTTTTTTTTCTTTCTGAAAAGCGTCAGACGCTCGGCGGTCCCATCTGAAACCAAACAGCTGAGCCAGAAAGAGAGATACACCGCGGTGCGGCGGCAGTGGCACCGAGTGAGAGAGAGGCTGGTGGCGGCGGCGGCGGCGGCGCGAGTGATTAATGATGCGCCTCCCCAGGCTGCTGCTGCCGCCGCCGACGGAATAGACGTCGTCGTCGTCGTAGTCGTCGCCGACAACGACGTAACTGTACAGTGTATGTATAATATTATGTAGTAGTAGTAGTAGTAGTAGTTGTATAGTAGATAGTAGTAGTAATAGTAAGGGTAGAAGCGTATATATAGTTGTTGTAGCTGTAGTAGTAGTAGTAGTAGTAGTACACACGAGCAGAAGTATAGTCGTATTCTCGGTAAAGTCTCGCTCCTCGTCATTTTTCGCCCCCGCTAGAAATTCGGACTCCACGGCATTCAGTTTACCGTGCGCACATCGCGTCTCATCGCCATCTCGGGGAGGATATTTTATAGAATTACGTTTAATGCACGTTCAACGTCAGAAAAAATAAATGCACTACATATAGTTACGGCCGAGAAAAAAATGTTCCGAAACATATAGTATAGTGGGTTTAAGGGTTTGATATATCAACGCTCTCTGGCATAGCGTGGGTATTTTGTATTTTGTATTATATTTGGATACACGACAACCGCCGTAACGATCTTCGTTTACAAGGACGAACATTTCTCTGAATATCGTTTGACCAAAGTTAATCGTTTTCGCACCGAACTTTGCGCGAACTACGCACGTCGAATATCTTATATCGGTGCCATATTGCTATTCCACCATCGCGTAATATTATTAAAAAAGAACTCCGATTATAGTCAACTCGTTTATGCCTACGATGACTGCAGCAGCGCGTGTAATATAATGTAGTACGGACGCGCATCGTGCCCGAAATACAAACCGAAACTTTAGAAAGTTTTTTCCAACGCAATATGCTGTTTAGAAGAGTTAAAATTAATGAGAATACATCAAAACGTGTATTACATGCAGCCAAACACAAATTATATTTAGGTACTATGAATTATTAAAAATTTGATTAGGAAGAGGAGAAGGGTTTACCTTTAACACTTCATTTTGTTTACAACACATCAACATTTCAACTAGAAAGGAGGTATATAAATTGCGTATGTTAATAAATCATAGTTGTTAAATAATCAAATGTATGAAATACTTAGTTTTCATTCGCTAAAAATTATGTTGCCATTCGTTTAGCAGGTGACCTACCAGCCAACTGGTGCCTAAACCAATGTTTTAACGGCGGCCTACTACATTTTAAGCATTTATACACATATTATATACGAACAAATATTATTAGATGACCAAAAATATTTATGAATTTTGTCATTTCCTTCTTTAAAATTTGTATTGATAATATAAAACATTTATATTTAAACTTTTGGTTTGAACTCTTCTGATGTCTGATAAAAATTATAAAAAAAAATCATTGTTTCGTTTTATTATAGTGATTTATACCACAATATTATCAAATTACGAGTCAATATAATATCTGGAATATTGAATATGCATATTTTGAAACATTTTAATAGGTATAACATTATAGTCATAACAATAGATACACGTACGTGGAAGAGTTGTTGCAAACTAACATGTGATATTATGACACCATGGTTGCATATAAGACATCTATTTTATACCTATACCTAACCAAGGTCCATTTATCTGCAGTTACAGGCAGAAAAGAAAATACCTACAGACTAATAAACTATATAATAACTATATATTATAAGGTGAATCATCGATATTTTTATTAATTATTTATGCTTACGCTTATAATTGAACAAAAATCAGGTTGGTGATTTATAGAACCAAACTAAATGTTGATAGATACCATTATTATTATGATATTAGGTTGTAGAAATGAATTATTACGATAATTTTTTTTTTAGAATGTTTACCTTTTTTATTGAATTAACATTAAATTAACTTTTTAAAAATATTACGAATCTTAAAAATGACAGTTCTTTTACAGTCTGTAAGCGTATTTATAAAATATGTATAAAGTATAAACTATATTTAAAATATAATTTATAGAATTGACACTCAAATTATTTTTATGAAACATATCTGAAGGGTATCAAAAACTGTTGCATATACTTAAAATAACAATTTATCACTAAAATATATATAATAACTAATAAGTAGGTAATTCCAGTGGAGTAATGTCAATAATGACAATATTATTATGATACAGCAAATAACAATAAGAAATAGTATAATAATCTAAGTTATAATTAATTTAACATAGTAGTATAGTACCTGCCTATAATCACTATGATAATATCTATTTTCATTTAGAAAACGTATTACAATTTTTGTTACACTTAAATTCTTTAAATACTTTTATTTATTCAAGAAATAACCAATTCTTGGTAATACCTTTATATTTTTCTTTAAAAAGACCAGTTGTTCCTTCGTTAGATTAAATATAGATTATCTCTAGGTGGTATACATATTAGATATTATTAATGAAATGTATTATAATTTTTTAATTGTAATTGATTTATCTGGAATAAATAAATACAAATATAACACTGGTAATATTTATAACTCAAGTACGTCAATATTAGGGTCACTA
Source organism: Myzus persicae (assembly GCF_001856785.1). Taxonomy (NCBI): domain Eukaryota; kingdom Metazoa; phylum Arthropoda; class Insecta; order Hemiptera; family Aphididae; genus Myzus; species Myzus persicae. The sequence goes on from NW_019101341.1 coordinate 213,925, forward strand.
ATTAATTTTTTTGAAGGGTCACATAAGAAATCTGAAAATTGGACCATCAAAATTGCAGACGACGGTAAAAACAAACTAACAAAAATGATAAATTACTACACTAACTAGAACAAGAGGTTTAATTCATAATGAATAAATAAATAACATTATGATTTCTCTAAGAAACCGTGTCCTCAAGCCATGTACTTACCGTACCGTTGATATTTTTAAAAACGACTGTTGTGCTTGCATAATATGCAAATATTACCATATTATGGTAAGTAGTACTTACGCACTTCTTCGAAAGAGGGAGACATTGTACGGAATAATACTATAAGCCTCTCATGTATTAAAAATAGTAAACTAATTTTACCATTTAATTATTATAGTTTTTAACGTTCAAGTTTTGATGAAATTGGATAATGGATATTAAACGAAAGTAATGAGATTTTTGCTATTTTCATGTAATTCAAGAATGTTGCCCTTTGACAATTTACGTATTTATTAGTGTAATATTATTGACTTACATAGTAATAAATAATATCATAATATAGTCTTAAAAACTAGTCTTTATGATATATAATAAACTTAGAAATTCCAAAAACCAGAAGTCCAATAAATGCTTAACTAACATTTCAAATCGGGTAAGCATGCAATATGCAATATCAAGTTCTCGTAATATTAGTTCATAGATATTTCCTTTATCTATGGGTATTATTTATAACAACGCCTATAGCTTAATGCTTATAACAGTGAGTCGTAGACAAGCCATTAAGCAAACGTAAAAACACAAATACATCGTAGTTTATTTATTAAACAGGTAGTTGTGTGCAAATTTCCTCACCACCTTAGCTTAAAAACGACAACATTGGAATATTGAAGTCAGTTTAAATGCATGAGGTATTACACATGGAGCGTTTTTTTTATTGTGGTGTCCCCGTTAAGCACCGAACTGACTATAATATTCAGTTCTGTGATTTTTAGGCCTAGTCCACTAGTACAAATAAAGTATCAATTTTATCCACACTTTCACCACAAAGTAATTTACTGTTAATGATAAGTGGTGGGTAAGTTTTTGTTTTTAATGTACCCATATGAGAATGTCAGACAGGTATGTGTTTTGACGAAAGGCCGTTACCGGTTGAAAATAATTTATTTAAAATATAAATATGTAATTTTGATGCTATAAATGTCTGTCAATGATCAGTTAAACATCATGGAATTTAATGACTGTAGCTTAAGTTTTTGAGATTTTGTGGTGAATTTTTGGATTTATTTTAAATGAAATATAAGTTATTAAAAGACTTAAATTATTAAAATTATTAAATCACTGGTGAATTTTTACTTAAAACAGTTAATTTTAACTTTATATTGTTACATTTTTCTCATAAAGTTACAAGTTATACGGGTTCGTAATTAGGAACTTTACTCCCGTAACATTTTTTTGTAGAAATATGGGTTTATTGTGTTTCTTAATAGTTAATACTAGCATGGATATTGGTGAAAATGTAACAGTAACAATGAACCAACATTAGAATAAATGCAATAAACATTTAAACCATTCAAGTTAATAAAAAAATTAAATTGACACATCATTTGCGCTGAAGTATACACGTATCCGTTACGATATTACTATATGAGGGCACGTAAGTTACGGTACACCAAAAGTTGTTAACAATCAAGAAAATATTAAGTTAAATATTTAAAATCATAACTTGTGATGTAACTGTTGTAACGTAGTGGTCGGTTGTCATACTAAACATGTTTGCTATAATTTTTTTATATTAAAATGAAAAACCCTTGTATAAGTGTTTTTTTTTTTTTACTGTACATTTGTTTATAAGTGTATGTTGAGTATTATACCTAGCCTTTGCCTTTTAGGGAGCGGATTTCAATTCACTAAAAAACAAGAAAATAGACTTGAAAATAGAACTTAATGCACTTATAAATAAAAAAATAGTTAAACATTTCCTTAAATTATTGCATTTAAAATTATTTTAAGCATTAAAAAAAGTAAAAAAAGCTTTAAATGCTTTAACAATTTAATGCACGTATGACTTATAGAAATAATAGCTTTTAAAAAGATTTATAATAATAAAAATTTATATTTTTACATTTAAAGCACTATCCTCGTTCACTAACTCTTTTTATTTTTATGTATTATGAAATATTTTTTAATTATTATGAATTATTAAAGATGTTTTTTTGTTGTTGATTGAAAATATGGACTATAACTTACTAATTAACTATACCATACGACCTGCAGCCACTTCTTAATTGTTGGTAGAATATCATTTGACACACATAGAACAGACTGTGTTGATTTTTTTCAGTAGAGGAAAAACAATTAAATTAATTTATAACATTGCTGTAAAGTTTAAACACTCGATGTTAAATCTATAATTTAAAAAAGTCAAAACTTATTGGATACATTTAAAAAAAATTCACTGTCAAAATATTACTTAATAAACAAATTAATTATATTCGATAAGACATTAATTATGCAGTGTATTTAAAACAATTTAATATTCTCGTTATTAGCCAGCACGGTATTACTCAAACTAATGTTTATATACTAGCCAACATATAATGTGTTACATATTAATATAATATACATTTTAAATTCGTGAGTATACAAATACATAGTAGTTTATTTGTTTTTAAAGTATAAGTTAAAAGTTAAATCACCGTCAGCATTATACTTAATTGTTAAATTTTAAACAGTGTTATTCATATTATATCATTATTCATTATGTATCATTCACATTTTTCTGACTCAATACATTCAGGACAAATTTTTCTTCATAATCTTGCAGACACAAATGTATGTAAGTACCTATCTTGGGTAAAGTAGTAATTAAAACTAAAATAAAATGAAAAATAAGACTACAATATTACAATTATACTAATTCTAGTTATAACAATCTATATTGAATCTTGCCACATAAAAGCAATGATAGTTAATTAAAAAAATCATTTATAACTTAATATCTAGGTGAAATAATTGGATATCAATAAATTCCTCAAGAAATGTAAGCGTTTTGTTCATTCTACTTCGTAACCGTATCCCACCGTCTCTCAATTTTTACACTACATCAAATACTGAATCGAGTATTCTAGTTTAACTTTGGAGAAAGTTTATAAGTATATATACGTAAGAATAATAAAAAAAATTGGTTTTAAATTTTAAATTACAAATTTAATAATTTTTATAAGGTACAGCATACATAATTTTAAATCTTAAAATATAAATTATTAGTAGTATATTTGACATTCCTTAACTTTTTCACTATGTTCGATAATATTTGAGGAGATACAATCTTCAATGAATTTTATATGTGAGTGAAAGTTAACCAAGTTCTAGTATTAGATTTGACGGTTTTCATTCGTGAAGTGCATAACTGTGTAACTGTGCAAGTACATATTAAGTGTATTACGTCTACAATCAAAGATAGACATTATTTTTAAAGTGTTGTTTTGTAAATAAGGATATGTGTCTTCATACCTTTATACTTTGAATAAAAAATTAAATAATTTATCTTATCACATATTGATAGGAATATATAGGACCTACATTAGGGGCTCAACGTTTTTGAAACTTTTTTGGCTATTCTAATTTGATAAAAATAGAAAAATATACATGCTAAGCTAAATATCAGTGTACGGGCCTCAAATAAAAAAATGGAAAGCAGTAGACCCATGCTCAAAGTTAAAGATGGGGCATGTTCACTAGTTCACTACCTACTTTTAAAGTTGTAATCGCCCTTAGAACAATTAAATAAATTAAAAAGGTGAGCAAGATGGGTACCGCTCTGTTGCACAGTAGGTGTTGCTGTGGCCGCATTATATATTAATATATAAAATTTAAATGTCGACGGAATACAATTCAATACTTGATTTGGAATACTGGTTAATATTAAATGATACTGTGCCCGCCATCCGCCCAAAAAAGGGTGGTTAGTGTACGATAAGCTGTGCATTGCCAACTGAATGACGTTTGTTCACTGTACCTATTTTCGAGTATTTCGTATCGCACGAGTTTATTATTTTGACAGTGTAAACGACAGTCAACGGTACTAAAACAATTACTTAGTAAAATATAATAAATTATTGGAAAAAGTTGTCTAATTTTGTGAGGTGCAGTTGACCCCCACTTGAATGTATTAAAAAGTATTATTATTATTTGCCGTAAGTCAGTCTTAAAGAAATCGCTTAGATTCAGATGGCTATTGGCAGTCGCATAAAAAACAGTTGGCGGCTAGTTAATGGCATTTTCTGCAAGTGGCGTCAACAATTTTTACAACATACCTCCACCCCCTAAAATATATAAAAAAAGTTTTAATCGATTTTGTCACATTGATAACATTCGTAATAGTTTTTATTAGTTCATATTACATAACTAAATATAATTTGCTGGTAAATTTACTTGCAGTCACCCCTTCAACTACAACTCATTACTTTGAAAAGAAGTGTCAACCGACACCCTTAGTCGTGTGCTCCACACTGACAAACGGAAATAATATTGTGGGTTAATATTACATTCTTAACCGCGGTAACCACGGTATTAATTTGGTGAAAATTGTGAACATCGTAGGTGCCAGGTGGTGATTAACTACCGCCGGTGTGTACAGAGATGATTTATGCCGTTAGTCAGTCTAAGGAAAACACGGTCATCACCGGAACTTTTCTACACATCCGCTATCGTGGAGTTCGCTTCTCCGTCGAACACTTTTCACGCAACACGTCAGCAAATGAGTATAGGTGTGTAACACAATATTGATATTTAATACAATATAGTGGTGCAGAGTTAAAAAATTTCAGCGAAACGAGTCTTGAGAGTATAATATATATATCTTTGAACAACATTCCCCCAGGATTTATTATAATCAGCCAAAGTCAGTTATCGGTCAGATCATTATGTCAACAATTTTTTTAACATATTTCTTGTAATAATAGCATATGATATAAGTTATTCATATTTTATACCCTTTTATATACCCGCTCAATTGGGATTATTTAGAATTTATTGTATTCAGGTCCGAGTTAAACCTTGGTGAAATTATATCGTTGCTATTCGTCAATTTTTAGTTGGCATACCATAAAAACATAATTTAATAAATCGTGTATAATTCAAGTGTAAATAAAGATTAATGGGCTTAAAAAGTTACTCTGTATATGCATATTAAAAAGTATTATTATTAGAACCTTAATTGAGTGCGTTAAAAAAAGCATACGTATAATTCATTAATATCTGTAGCAGAAACCATCACAGGAACATGTATATCGTTTCTTAAGTATAAATCATATTTCTTTAATATTGTGCGTTTGGTGGAGCCATAAATGCGTTATCAGTGAAATCGGATAATAATTATTGTAAGTATAATTGTATTCACTTGTCCAGTCTCTGAGCCACTGGTACCCATGTCATTATACCTATAATTTGATATAAGAAATATTACATTCGAGAGTGAGCTCTACATCTAACTCTATAAGTATTAATACCCACATATTACGGCTTGACTTTATAATAGCTATATAGTAGGTATATATATAATAGTCAATTACTGAATTACTCAAAGATATAATATTATTATACTTGTTGAGAATTTTTACACCCTGATACCTTTTTTTCCACTCCTTGTTCCTTATCAATGTCAATGTTTGACAACAATAATTACCCAATTACCTACGATTAAATACCTAGAGGAAAAGTAATTTCCTCAAAAAAAAATAAACAGTTATTTAGTAAAAGCGTAAAGTGTTGTAATTATAACGACTCATGAGCAGTGGTATAGAAGTACCATTCTATGGCAATATACAATTATTATGTAATACTAATAAGTACACGTGTTGTCGTGTTGTCAATATAGATGTTGTATAAATGACAAATTATTTTTTTTTTAAATCTAAATTACTGGTTTCTATTTTTATTGTCTATATAATATAGTTTGGGGTCCGTGCTTGCGGTTTTTGAAGTACCTAACGCAATATTACAATATTTTTTTTTTTTTTTGTCGACCAACGGCAGTAACATAGCAGTCACAAACAACAATTTGTTTTCAGTTCAATTTAAACCAACAGTAATCGATATTCATTTTTCCGATGGGACTAACAAAACCCATGCTATGTGGTACAACATAAAATACATAGGTACGCCTACCTCGGTAACCGTGAATAACGGACGTCGCTCATTGTGGCGCGACCTGTCGCCGGCGAAGTGTGGCTCGCGGAATTTCCATTATACAGTACTGAACATCGATTTCAAACGATGCTGGGTTTGCCGATGACCGCAAAAGCCACCGTGTTGTCAGTGACGTACTTACAATTTTTTTTTATTCCAATGCAATATTTATGCATGGTTGGCCGGATGGATATTCTTAACGTATGTGTTTTATTCAACTGTAGGTATAGGTACTATAATAATGCGTAGATAATTATAATAGATTGTAGCCTAACTAGCCGAATGATCAGATGCGTGTTAGAATATATATATCAGGGTTGTTTTATAAAATGTAACCACGGAATATTAGAATTATATCGAATGGAGTCATTGATGAGTAAAGTCTTATAAATACAGAAAATTGGATTTTTTGTTATTTATGCTAATGACCATGGCTACCTATGTTTAAGCTATTAAATTTACAAATATTTAAATGTCTACTTTTTAATGGGTAACAATTATCTTGTCCTAGACTCTTAGCAAACGGTATAATACTTAACTTCCCTGCAGGTTTACGGGTTAGGTATAATTTTCGGTTAGCATAACTTTACGTTTCAGAACTCGCTGGTTAAATATATATCCAAGACAAAATCCCTCGGAGTAATACAACTATAGAGTTATGCGCATATTCGTGAATCATTAATATGAAAGAAATTTAACTTCATTGTACACTTCTTGCGAAATAAATAACTAAAATCCGGAACACGCCACTAAACATGGGGATATTGATAGACCAGGATCGCTTATTAGACTGAAGATTATTACATCGACTTGACAGATTCTATATGCGATATAAGGGACACTCGATACACTCGGGACTAGTGTTATCAGTGACTTGTGGTAACTTACCACTTACCATATTTGACACGGCCGAGGAGAGCCTCAAAGGTATATTTTGGTTTCGTACATCTTAGTACAAAATCAATTTCACAAATATTTCACCAGGCATTCATATGAACAATATTTCTCGTCGCCGGTGCTCATCCATGATCTGAACTTCTGAGGTATAATATTATAAAGTTTAAATTAATTAACTAACTAATATTTTAAAGCTGAAAACGAATGATAAAAACTCATTATTAAGTATAATAGAAACCTATTTTCCATTATCATATAGTTTGTCATATGTGATATAAATAATACATATACTGACATCTAATATAGAAATAAAAGTAGGTATAATCAAAACGATTATCGATTTACTATGATATTTTGATAAAAATAAAATAAATAATTATTATATGTGATTATGTTTCCAGTAAAATAGCACATGTCTCACAACTATATGTTTACCGTGGCTACTTAGAATCTTATAGTATTATAAATTATAATAGTACATCTATCTACAGACGTTAGAAGTATACATAGACATAATATACAGTGTTCAAACTTTACAAGGTTAGCTAAAACTATAATAATTTGATGTAAATGTACCTAATATAATATTTAATGTAAAATAATGGTTCAATGTTTGTTTTTAAAACAATAAGAAAAAACACATTTTATGTACAGTCGTGTATTTAGTGGAAAATGCACTTCAACGACTATAGCATGACGTTGACGAGGGAACACTGCAAAATTATATATGACCACGTCACAGTGGTATTCCGAGAGGAAACTTTTTAGACTAAAAAATTATACTAAAACGCCTGTTTGTTTTTGTTAAAAGCCTTTGCTTATAATGGAATAAAATCATTTAAGTTTTTGAATTTCATTGCATAGAAAACAGTTTTATTAAAAACATGATGTGTAAACTTTATCTGTGATGTTATCAGCACATACTTTATACCTTCATAAGTGATGGACACATCTAACAAATCAAACACTACCTGTTTTCAGAAGACAGGACGAATATGTAGGTACCCACTAAAATATATGTTAATCATAAGTTAATAGTTTCTTTACCATTTAATTTTAAAGGACTTTCGTTTTTTTCGGATGAATTATACATGTTCGCAAACTATATAGTTATTAAAAAATACGTATCTTTAAAATAACCAGGTAGTGATGCAATAAATGTTCATATTATTGGTATTACGATATATTTATGTATACAACATTACATATACATATAGGTACATACATATTACGCGTATATATTCGTACTTGGATTTCAATTAATTATATTTGGTATTGAAATATTAGACATAATATCACTTATTATGCTGAGTACCTAAAGACTATTTTACAGTATCTGACAGTGGAGTACAATATCAATGATATGAATAATGCTTATTATATTGTATAAATGTAGGTATTTACTTATCAGATCTTAAAATATATTTCATATGACGCTTTGTGACTGCTTTGTGAGTGTATATCATTATTCCTCTATCGTTACGTATCGATGAAATTATTATAACTTGATTTATTACAATCGTTTGTCATGTTCAACTTCATGTCATAATGATGCTTAACACGTTTCTATAGGTAATATCATTTATCCTTTAGTTAGACACTCTCAATTTGTACTGATTTTGTTTTTTTAATACTCTTTAATAAAATATTCAATTTTAATGTAGTTTGTATGAGTGTCATTTTCTTTTACAGGAGTGTATATTTTTTGTTTCTATTGTACAGTAGAGCTATAGTTTTATGTGACTATATTTATGTTTTATGTGTTTTATATTACCTCACTATTGATACTTATTTAAAAAAACAATATGCGATATTAGACGTTTCAGTGAAATATTGAATTATAACAATTTATTATACTGGAATTTTGATATAAATTATGTACCTGCAGGTATATATATTGTTATAATGTATAATATGTATTTAGACGTATATAGTAATTAGTAAGCAATTTTTTTACAACAAAGGCACCATCTTAAATTTTACACATGGTGCGCGTCTATCCACACCCAGTACATTCTACGCGCTACCTCATTTTTCAATATTTCAAGACTTGGGTAATTTTTCAAATAGGGTAAATAGAGTAAATTACGTTAAAGAAATGTATATTTAATAGCAACAATCATGGAAATAACAGTCTTCTGGTTAGAAATGAGAATTGTTTGTCAAATGAAATGATTTGATAATATTATCATATTGGATTCAAATTTTAATATTTACCTACAATATGTCCATGAATAATAAATATAGGTAGGTATATGAAAGTTGTATTATTGTTTTAATGATAATAGGTACATCAATTTTTCCTTAAAGTTATTACAATTTTTAATTTTCTAAATGATTTTAAAAATAAAACTATATCTAGTGACTATAGTGAACAGTTGTTTAGACATTAGCGGAAGCATATACGCAACTTACAAACAGAAAAACTTTTAATCTAACACAATAGATACAAACGTTGTTTACTCAAATTCTAAAACTATAAAAAAATCTTAAGCTTTATATAAATTAACAATTACATATAAATGTATTCTTGTAGGTTTATGCTTATCAGTAAATAATTCTATCATTGAAAGAAAATTTTTTCGAATTCGGTTTTTAAGAGTTATACAATCAATACTAAACTTATAAGTTATATTAGGGGTAGGGTTTTTTTGTAATTTTGTAATTTTGTATTTGTATTTTTTTTTTATGTTCAGGGGATGTCTGTGCTAATATATTACCTATACTATATTATCTTTATTATACTAATTTGGTCACCTTCGTGTCTTAAGTATTATTCATATTTCTATTTTTAAACTAAACGAGAAGGAAATTGACGTTTTAGACATTATGTAATACAGGTAATCTATACATATATCATAGGCTGTATATGATATAATATATATACAATATAGGCTATAATATAATGCACAAGGAACTATGTTTAACTTGGAATACACTATATTGTGCAGGTACTTACTATATATACATAATTGACGTGTTTAATTGTGCAATAAGAACCTATCTACAACGCACATAATATGTATAGTGTATCGTAGGTGACCAGTATGTAGGTATACGTGTATAATCGATTTGGGACGGTGCCATTGCGTATATGTTTTGGATGCCTCGGTCTTCGTTTACTATACAGATACATAAGGATCAACCGATAAATACGAAATCAATCGTGTTTATAAAGGACGACGGACGCGTGTCGAGTTTAACGCTATGCCCTTCGTGAACGCGGGCGACGCGGCGAAAAACAAAACAGCTTGTATTTCGTCGCTCGCACGCGTGACGAACGGCATGGTCATAATAGAATTCGCTCGCGTTCACCGCGTTCACGTATAGGACATAGCGTAAGGCTGCGCGAGATCTTTAGCGAATACACATAATAGTAGTATTCGTTTTATATGCGATTGATGTGATTACTATAATATATTATAAAATGTAGGTGGAGCATTAAACTCGCGGTATAGAGGCGGCGGTGGCGGCGGTGGAGGCGGCGGCTGTGGCAGCAAAGGACTAGTTTGTCAGATTTCTCCGTGAAAGGTCGAAAGCCGCAAAGTTTGCCACCGAGTGCTATTTAATTAAGGGTTAGCCGCCACACACACACGCACACTCACACTCACACTCACACACACACACACACACATATACAATAGTCGAACGCTGGAGGGGATACAGGGACGGACACAAGGCTAAAGACCGTAATCCACGCACATACACGGTTATCGTGTTTTCGCCTATAATATATATATAGGTATGATACTAGTACGTTTTGTGTGTGTAGACGTAATATGTATATATATATATATATATATATGGTCCTTGCGATAGTACTATACACGAACACAAACATAAATACACACGCACTGAAAACCACCCCGTCAACACTGACCGCCTACACCGTCATTGTGATTATTATTATTATTATTATTATACGCTATGGGCTACCGGTAAACGCCGGATCGCGGGAAATTGATTACCTCGACTCTACTTTTGCATGTCCGATGTATAATATTATATGATATTATATAGTTACGCACACGCAAACATAATATTGTACAAATAATATATAGGTAATATCTATGTATGTGTACACGCTCGTGGTCCGTCACAATAATAATAATAATAATATATTGTAATACTATTTGCCACTAGGTATATAATACGATGAGGGTAGATACACGCTGTGGTTGGTGTTTCGCGTACGACGCTTATGTTTATGTGAAATTTAATATTTTCTAAACCCGACATTGTTCTGTATACCATGGTATATCGGTATCAAGTACGCTGTATAGATGGGTATTGGTACTCGTATAATAATAGTAATGACGCGAACTCATAAAATACTACTGCATGTATTTGTATTGTCTACGCAATACTAAAATATAATAATTATATTTTGTCGTTTTTTTATAATATGATGTATGCTTATGAAAATAATACAACGTAATAACGTTAACGATAACAAAACCGATCAGTGGCATAAAAAAGGTGATATACTGAAAATCTATGTATAATATAATATGTAATATGTATAATAAATATATGATATAACATTAAAGAGTAAACCTAATTTAAATAAGAAGTCACTAAATTTTGAGTCACCGGATAGTATGCGAAACGATATTTTTTAATTTTCCATTATTATTGTTGCAGTTGTATACGGTTTTGCAAATAATTAATTAATTGTGAATTAATACTGACGAGTGATGAGTGCCTAAGGATCGAATTTCGTAGCAAAGTCTTTTTTGGCGGGAAGTGTCAATGCAAATTATGTAAACCGAGTTACTCCAAGTAATTTAATATTTCATATTCGACGAGGGTGTATTATTGACAGGAAATATTCGTAATAATTATTTAAAATATTATAATAATCGATTTTTTTTTGGTGAAGTATCATAGTCCATACTTATTATTATTTTCCATAATTATTTATAGCCTATCCACATGTGTATTAAAATATATAACGTATTTTAGTTAAGTACCTACTCATTCACTCTTCAATAATATAATATAATATTAACAGAGAATACTTATAATTTACGTTCAATTGAATAAATCAATACTTTTAAACAACGAAACTATAACCTATATATTTGATAGTTTAAATTTAATAGAAGCACATGACTTATTTTCTTATATAAAATATTGATGTTTTCACTTTTGCAAGTACCTGCTACCTAAAATTTGTATTGATGATATACGTTTAGTAATGTAAACGATCGTCGATTGTTACTTAGTTAAAACGTTGAATTTTTGAAACACTAGACAGAAATTGAACATTCACATATTTTATTGTAACAGGCCACGAGAGAAAAATATAAGTTCTGTAAATTTAATATGTAAATACCAAATTCAATGAACAATAAACCGGACGGCGAACAGTCAACGAAGTGAAATTGATACCTACTAATACATCGCATTACCTATTATATGCTATTATAATAGAACATAATATTATTATAACACGAGTAATTTATTTGTAATGATAAATAACTTAGGTAAATGTCCAATGTACAGATTATTTTATCATCCAGAAGTCCGTCCCCATATAAGCTATAGCCTATAGACATATTATCCGATACAAATAACTCGTATTGTAATTGTTGATGTAACTTAGTTGTAAGCTATAGTGGCTTCTAAAATAATACAAACAAAAATCACACTATATATTACCTATAGGTACTACTTAGCAGATGCCAGATACCCATCAACAGTGACACTACAATATTATGTTATTGTCGTCGGCGTCATTTTCAAAAAAAGAAATGATAACAATAATAATATACAGTTTAAAACACCTCTATGACATAATATATAATATATTATATTATTATATAAGCTACCGTGACATAACACGTTCAATGTGATTCGCAACGATCGTTATTTTTTGTTGTTGTCATTTATGTCGTAATCCCTTTTAAATCAATAAAATACTACCCTTAAGTATAATCAATCACATTAATAATGTTTAGGACTTGGAATATTAGGACGTGTATACATAGTTGTACAACAAATAAAACGAAAAAAGTGTATGCGATACGCCTCGTTTGAAATATCGCCTTTTTTTTCTTCAAAACCCTTAGGTCCAGCCCATTGTCATCGCGGCTATTTGCAAAACAACCCGAATCCATAGATAAAACCCCGCGGATGCGCCGCGAAGGGAAAACGGCAACGATTCGCAAATCCCTTCATTAAGTCGTCTTGTGTGTCCCCACACATGGCAGTTTATAATAGTAATATATTATTATATCCATGGGTGTCGCTACCTCGAGTGACCTTTTTAACATCTCGTAACTCCTAAGTATGCAGTATCCCGGGCAGTGGGCCGACTTCATTGTGTCATCGCGTATTATTGCAGATAGCCGCATGCGATGATTTAGGGTCTTAAGATCTACTGGAAAAAAAAAATGAATGATAAAGGCAAAAAAATATATGTACATCGTCCCCAACGATTTGTTATTATATATTGCATCGATAGTCATAACATACAATAGAGAAATACTGTTTATGTGCGAATTCCACGTGTGACGCAGTAGTAGGTCGACATTACGTATATATGTAATAATGGTCATTGGGTTCTAAATGGACTTTTCCTTTCGTTTCGGGTCATATTTTGCGTTATAAATGTGTTATTCTATTATATTTGCAGTCGTTTAATGATATATATACCTTTAAGAGAAGAAAAGAAAAATATTTCCCTGTTGTGCAATTTAATAGGAATGTCGGTAAATCGGAACTAAAACATCGATTTATATTTTATAAACTACGTTAATCCGTTTTAAGATTTATAGTGTCGGGGAAAAATGTCTCAATGTTATTATTGTATACCACATTATGTTTTTATGTATTATGTAACTACCATTAAGTGACAATATACCAACGTATATAATATGTCATTTAAACTTAATACTCATATACACCGCAGAGTTACAAACATTAATCTTATTCTCATAATATATATATATATGTCTATATATATATAATATATTATAAACATACAATGATATAAATATTTAAATGTATTATATATTTTTATATGAGTACAAAATATAAAACAGAGGAATATATTTATTAAACTATAGTAGAACTAAATAGTATTGAATTTCGATTAAAATTAAGTTGATGTGCATAAGGAACTATATTGATTATTATGGTACTTAACTAATCGGTTCTAAAATTAAAATCATAATAACAGTAAGTATTATAATTTATAGTAAAATAGTTTATAAAGCTGCTATATATTTAGTATCATATATGTAATGTCATATTTTATATTTTTATATTTTAACAAATCAAAATTTTAGTTATTTTAAAAACAGATCTATAGATAAGTAAGTAAATTCATTAGATAAGTACTAAAAATTATGATAATTCATGTGTTTATTAAGTTATTACGATGTGTAGGATTATTACCTTAGGATTATTTGATGCTTGTACCTTTATCTAAACGATTAAAATGTATACCTATCTACAGGTAACTTGCATGTTTAACTTGCATATTAATTTTACCTACATTTTTTTAACTTGAAAATAGGTATATGTTTAAAATGGTTATCTTGTTATTTATTTACGTAATATAAAACAATGAGATTATATTATCGAGTCGGAACTCGGTATACTAAAACAGAGATGGCGCGATTTGCAAACCATAAATCTCGTGAAGGTTATATTCTTTATTTATAGGACCTTAACAATATAATTTGACGAGGTTTAAACATTGCAAGGTTTCTGATTAAAAGATAAAAAAGGAGTAAGTATTAACGTATTGTCTACAAATAAAATAAATTATAATGTTTTTTTATACATAATATATTTAGGCAGTTTAATTGGATTATAAATATAATGCTAATTCATGGTAAATTGTAAAGGTACATATTACATTTAATAACTATAATACCAAATGGATTATAAATGATGTAAGTACCTATATTATCATTAAATTAACTATTATTTTTTTCATTATCAGCTTCATGTTATTGTAAGACTTAAAAAAAATTAATATGAACTGAGATAATAATATTAATAAAACTCTCTGTTTCAAGAGATACTCAAGAGTCAAGAGATGTCTCTTGAGTCAAATCTATACACGCTGTGTTGCTGTAGAATTTTGCTCACTACCATGCAAAAAAAATGCATGTTATTTATAATATTATGTTTACCAGAAGCTTTACAATTTTGAACACGAAATGTGATCAATCGCATCTTTAAAGAACAAAGTCTGAAGGTCCTCTTCTTACATAAATTCTATTTATCGTCGTTTACAACAAACGCCATCGTTGCAACGGACTGTATAAAGTATGTAAACAATTAAATTATAGAACGTGGTTAAATTTAAGTAAGTATAATACTATTATAATATATATATTTATAATATACATATAGCCATATAGGTAAGTACAGACTTACATTTGTTGTAATAATATTTAGACATAATAGGCCTATATAATAGTGTACCTAGCTACGATTGATTCGAGTTATCAGAGTGCCTATAGTAATCGGTATTATCGAAATAAATTTCAAATTATACATTATACAACTATATGATTACGAGTGCATTTATAATTTACTAAGAGTACGCTACCTATCACGAGTCTGTTGTCTCTATCTTACAAACGTATTACATTGAAAGTTTTCGTTTTCTAGCTTCAATCATAGAAGTGTTTACGGGTATGACTATACCCGCAAAATCAGCTTCTCTCAGAATTTTGAATTAATTTTAATAATAAAAATAGTAAATTATTTATCACGTAGCGTCGACTAGTCAATTTTTTCAGATTTCAAAACTCTAAACATCTTGTCATCGATGTTTTAGGCCAATATTGGGAAATTTTCGGCTGGCAACACCTGTGAATAACTTTTAGACGCGGTTTCAATAGTGTGTTAGTGCGATGTTATTTTTGATATTATTGACGTTCTCAACAAACTTTTAAGTAATAACAATCTCTGTGCTAAAGAGTTGGATTTTATTCGATATTTTAATTTTCGACTTTATGAACATTTTTGATTTGTGACATTCCACGTATAGCGTACCCACTTCTATCTTAACAATTAAAATATTTAAAAACCTAACCAGCACATCAGATAAACCAACTTGGCCAATTCATTCTAATATCAAAACTAGTAGAACACTATTGAAAGTATTAAACGAACATTTGCTATGTCATATGTGTGTAAGACGGAGACAACAAATGCATGATGCATGATTTCTTAAATTAATATGATACCTAAATAATTTTAAAAAAATTCGCGTTGCGGTTAGGCTAGCTTGGATGTGATATAACCTAACCTTACGTCGTGTGAGCATACCATATGTATATATATAGGCTATATGACTATATTATAGGCAAGCTCAGAGCTGGTAGGCCAGTCGAGCATTCGAAAAAATTTCGAAGGGCCTCCAACATTTTAGGCTGTTAGGAGAAATTGACCGCATTGCCATACTACGATATGTATGTCAGCTACAATATGATAGTATACTGTCAACAAAATATGCGATAAGGGTTTATGTTATTTGTTAATATTAAAAATTAGGTGATTGGGCTTCACAGATAAAATTACGGGCCGGTGGAAAAATAATTCTCGGAGGGCGATATTACATTAAACGGCGTGGTGTGTACGCTGCGTGTATATCGTAACAGTGTAAACGTATAATAATATTATAACATAAAACGGAATGGTGAAGGTGGAGGGAGAGGAGGGTACGAAAAAATAAAAAATAAAATTCGCGTCCGATATATATTTACGCTCACGTAAACATTTACAATGCGTACATAATGTAAATACTCACGCGGCGGCGTTACAACTGTGCGACGTGCGTGCGTGTGTGTGCGCGTAAGTGTGCATGTGTGTGCGCCAGTGTGTGGACGAGCGTAAAGCGGGTAATGCGGTGATGGCGGCGGCGATGGTGTACGGGTGTGTGTGCAACTCGTACACACACACACACACACACACACACACACACACACACACGACACACACACACACACTCACGCATACACATGTATACAACGTAATATATTAACGTGCACGCGCGTGTGTGTGCGTGTGCGTATTGTAATAGTCGTCGTCGTCGTCGTTGTCGTCGACGCCGTCGTCGTCCGCGTCCGCGTCATAGCCGGCCGGCGGCGCGCGGCGGAGGGGTTGTTGTGCGCGGCGGCCTCGGCGGCGAGACGGGCACAGGCGCTCCGTGGAGGGGCGGTGGTGGAGGGGGGGGGCGATGGGTGACCGGCCGCGCAAGTGCGGCGGGGTGGTACACATTCGGTGTTTGCGATGTGCATTTGACAGTTAATTCTGTGCGTCTGGAAAAGATTAATGATTGTCGTTTGATACATACGTGTGTAGGTAGGCTCGCACACACACACACACACACACACTCACACACTCACACATGCACACACGAACACGTATATGCATACGCGCACACACGTACATTGCGCGCGCTTGGTGTTAAACACAACGGCGGCCCGACGGCGGCAAACACGAACGTTACAAACGGAATAATAAAAAATAAAATAAAAATAAATAAATACAAAAAACGAAGGGCCGTCGACGAGAGGAAAAATAAAGAATAAGAAAATACGGCCGTCGTCGTGAGCGCATATTAGAGAGAGAGAGAGAGAGCGTACGTTTATGCCATGTCCTATATATACGTATAATATATCTATGATGTATAAAGTGTTTGTGTGTCACGCGCGCTAGCACAAGTCCAAATAATAATACTATTTAAGTCTATAAAACACTAATACACTGCACACGCACACATGAAATTAAAATGTATAGTGTATTAACCTGACCTGTACCGCTGTTCCACTGCATATAATATATGGGTATAACTAATCGAAGATACTGATGGACGGAAAGACGACGTTGGGTCGACCTGTATCGGCACAATTTTTTAATTTTGTAATAATATATAGGACCGATAAAAGCACGCAAGCAGAAACAACAAACACGGACAAAACAAAATAAAATAAAACAAAAAATAAAAAGCTTAGTTTCTCCGTTGGGTAATTAATGTTGTTTACAACTCACGTCTCCGCCGGGTCGTTATATACTACAGACAAATGTAAATAATATGTACCCATATAATTATACGACTGTACACCAAGCGTATAATATTATAATATACACGTATATTATGCCAATCTCCTCAGCATTATAGATTATAGATTTTGTAGCTATATCCCTATATATATATTATGTATAGGTAATGTCTGGAGTGTGGTAAACCTAATCATAAATTATGAATTATGTTGTGTACAATAGATCGGCCTCTGTATGTCTCATATACAGTTTTCCGACAGGCTAACACGGTAAACATAACTGTATTTGAACATTATTTATAATATATAATAATAACTGATAAACATAATATCTACCATATCTACGAGCACGTGATTTCACTAATGTGTAACCCATCCAATGGGTTACCCGCGGAGATATAAACTTGGACTTAAAATGCTTGAATATTAATTATTTGTGGCACGCGATACATTCAAAAAATATCAATATTCCTATGTACCTAATACTACAACATAGTATTTATCCATATAATTTATTATATTATGCATGCCATAGTTGTATACTTGTATACTACGCTATTTGCTGCTAGTTATGAACAACTAGTTAACAATCATAAATACATAATACAATGTTAAAAATATAAAGATTAAATATGTCATGCTTATTAATAATCGCACACATACCTAAATGTACCTACTTAAAAGTTTAAATTATTTTGAAATTAGGTACATTTTTATGGAAACAAATACGCATAGTATTATGTGAATCTAGAACGCCCCCCTCCCGTTCCTTTTCGCCCCCGTTACATTAAGGAAAGTCCAAATACCGTATTATGTATGCTTATAAAAAACACTACCTATCTAAATTCTGAAAACAGTTAAATAGAAATAAAAATAATACATGAATGTTATAGTCACCTAAAAAACTAACACAGGAAAATAAACCATAGTGTCAAGTGTAAATACCTATATTATACTTTTAACGTATACCTAAAACTATAGTTTAACTCATATGTTATAAGTGTAATATTTTATTGTTGTATTCAAAATTAATGTTTCATTTATTGTAATGTATAATTAAAAGGTCACATTTAATTTTGGTATATAACCTATTTAAATTTCTAACTAAAAAGATGTAAGACTAAAAAAGTTATAGGAACAATACAATTAAACATTGAAATTAAAGGTAGCTTCTAATGTTATTAATGAGGAAATTAATGTACATTAGTCAGGCAAGAAATAACTTGGTATAAAATGTAATTATAATAATACCTTTTCGTCTAAATGTTAAATAAATTTATAAATGTAGGCTAAACCCTGTGTTATTGTTGAAACCTTTTAACCTAATAAAAAAAATGTACATAATTATTTATTGTTTTATTATATCAAAATATTTTTATTTATGTATAATATCTAATATATTGACTGTATGAATACGAAGGAAAAATCTATACTGAAACATGGTAAAAAGTTAACCTCAAACCATCCTTAAAGCAATTAGGCTAAAAAATTAAAAATTAAATGTCTCTAGAAATTGCTAATTAATATTTAATTTAGGTACTGGAACCTTTTGAATTTATCGGTGCTCATTCCGGTACCGGTTCTTCGAAAATAAAAAACTGTTACGGTACGGTTCCGGTATTAATTCAAAAAATAAAAAATAAAGGTTCCAGAAAATTTTGGTACCGGTTCCTGATATCAGTAAAATATTTAATTTCTTAGTTTCGACTTCTTACTTATCATTTATTAAGTGTATAATACCATCCATTTGAATATCTTAATATCAAGAATTGATAGAAGATTAAAAGATAAATTTTATTTTAATATCCATCTAATATTATAATAGAAAATAAATAATAAATTATTTTCAATTACATATTATATTTAATAATCATACGAAATAAATGAATAAAAAGGGTAAAATAGGTAATAATATTATTAGAAATTTCTTAGTTTAGAGCTAATTTTTCAATGAGATTTCAGTAAAACTGCAATAAATTTGTACCTATATGGCTATATATAACCATAATTATAGTACCTATACATAATTATAATTTATTAGTTATGAAAGAACTACTCATAATATAGTTAGGTTTATTAATTTTAACATTTTACTTTTTTTTAATAAAAAAACTAGTTCATTATAGAAAACTATAATCTTAACTTCGACCACTCACAAAAAAACATATATTTGCTGTAATTTATTTGAAATTTTTAGTATAGATACTTCATTCAACACATAAGTTTAAATATATTTATAGAGTATAGATGAGTACACATTTTTTGAATATTATTATATTTATAAGGTATTTCAGAATAGCAATGAAAAATATACAATTTTCAAAATATTTTGACCAATGTTGAACTATTTACAGGTATTTACAATTTTCGATTTTTATTAATTATTTTTAATTAAAGTCCATAAAATTTTTTTCGGTATGTCCAAAACTTGAAAATGTAATACAAGGTTCTCCATATTATGTTGTTCAACAACAGTTGTTGTAAGAGAAAATTAAAAACAAAAGTTGAGCTTGATTTCACAATAACTTTTTATGAGCTCCCGAATTCAAATGTTGACAACATTTGTAAAAATAACGATAATTTTCAAATTATTTTTAGTTAGAAATTGATAAAAATGATGCATCTTTTTGTATCTAAGATTTGACCACATGATTCCTCATAAGTTTGTCTATCTTTATCAAAAAAAATTTTTTACAACATAGGATATTCACTCGATTTCTTGTGGAACGATTTTCTTATTTCGTTGTAATTTAAAACTGAATAAGATTAGATACTTTAAATTTACCTATACGAAATGTTTGTTTTATCACTAATTATTATACTTGATAAAATTTTCAAAATATTTTGATTTGTTTTAAGCTGTTTATGTACGTTTTTAATTTTTTTCTATGTATTAATAAAATTTTATTTGCTTTGTCAAAAAGCTTGAAAATTTAATGTAAAGATTTTTTTTGTGACCATTTAAAGTTTAAAAGTGTACAACATTTATTAAATTCAAAATGTACAAATTATTTTTTAGTAAAAAATGTTCAATTTTTATAGCTAAGGATTGAAGGTTTAAAACGAGATTGAACATTTTGTAACCAAAACATCTAAAAAATATATAAATAAAGTTTTTAAATATTTATTTTAAGTTCAAATTTGGACGAAATTATATATTTAAACCGAGAACAATTTAGTTATTTTGTTGTAATTTGAAAATATTTTTAGTGGTTACTTGAAACTTGTTGAGTAAGTATAAGGTATATTACTATATTTTATACACATAATGGCATTTTAAAATGCAACTTTTTTGACCATAAATTGAACCTTTTATTTTGTACTAATGCCTTGTATTATTGTAAAATAAATTACTTTAATCACAGCAATATCATAAAATATACTTACTTAGTAATATCATAGGTTGACAGACCGTTTTTGCTCTGAATCGTTTTGTGTATTTAATGATTTTATATTGTTGAATTCAAGTGTAACACATCCATTACAGTGACTCCATAGACACCTAAAATACATCGTCACCCCACTTACCCGCTTTTTTTATTTACATTTTAAGTTCAAATTTAAAAGAAATTAGATACAGGATAACGATTTTAGTTATTTTGTTGTAATTCAAATTATTCTTTGGGACTTGAAACTTATAGGTTTATTATTATATTTTACATGCACGATGTCATTTTCAAAACATTTAAATTAATTTTAAGATATGTTTATGAACCTAGTTCTCATTTCACACACTTGCCTATCGCTATAGACTCAAGGTCGAATAAAAATAATAATTTATTTATGAAAAAAATACATTAAATAATGTATGCAACATTTCAGCAAAAATTAAATCAACCCTGCACTGTGTATTACTATTAGTAAAATAAATTACGAATTACATCATGTAATATTTTTGGTAATAATATATATGTTGACGCCTTTGCTGACAATCTGTTTTCGTATGTAATGATACACAAATCATTCAATAAAATTAAAAATACGTATCTTTAATAACGTAAATTAAAAATCTTTAATAAGTGTATTACAGTGACTTACTTAATGATGAACTACACTCCACACCTTAGTTTACAGCAAAGCAGTTTTAAGTACTTACAAGTAGGTACCTAATTTTTTTTTATTGAATACTTTTCACCATTTAATGTAGTCAAGCAATATCATAGCGACATAGCAATACAATGAGTCAATATTTATACGTATTCTTCAAACTATATTTCTTAACATTACAAATAATTACAAAATTTGACTAAAATTAACCATATTTTTTTATTAACAAGTATTAACAACGAATAATAATGCATAATAATATACACGCCATCAAATAATAACTGAAGATGTTTCAATGAAGTAAATACCCATCTAGTTATTAGATTCTAATAATTGGATAATCTCTGACGTACTAAGTACTACTTTATCATTGTATTTGGAGATCAGACGTGAAACAGACTCAGAACCATATTTTTCGTTTCTTGAAAAACGTTTTGTTAATATATATTAAAAATATTAATGTAAATCGATTATCAACTATATCTATAGTTGATTTTGAAATTTCAAGCCGTCTAATATCCTCTAATTTTTCAAGTTGCAGGATAATAAGTGAAAATGTTTTTTTTTTGATGATGGTGACGACCAAATCAAAAAAATTCCAAAAATCTATGATATTTTTATGGAGGGTCCCACAGCAGGGCCGCTGGCAACAACGCGAAGCTGTTTTGATGAAGTAAGTACCCATCTATTATCTAATTATTGGACTCTAATATGTAGATTTGTACTTTTTCATTGAAACAGCTCCACGTTGTTGGATAAGCCAGCGGCTCTGCTGCTGGACTCTCCATTAGTCATTACAATATAATCGATTTTCAA
This sequence comes from Myzus persicae, assembly GCF_001856785.1. Lineage (NCBI taxonomy): Eukaryota > Metazoa > Arthropoda > Insecta > Hemiptera > Aphididae > Myzus > Myzus persicae. The sequence continues at coordinate 236,878 of NW_019101341.1, forward strand.
CATCTTTCTGATTTCTTTTTTTCTAGTTGTCATCATCATCAATAAAGACCATTTTCGCTTATTACCCTGCAAGTTGTATAGAATATTAGCGGGCTTGAAATTCCAATATCGACTACCTGCATCAAGTTCATAATTGATGCACAGTAAATTAATATTTTTAATATACATTTTCAAAATGTTTTTTAAGAAAAAAAAATGATTTTCATTACGTTGTCAGTATGTTTTTACATGTACGTATTAAAAACACTTTTTGCAAAGCAAAGTAGGTATTATTTTTAATAATATTTTTTATTGTTTATTTATTTATTTTTATTTATGTAGGATTAAAATGAGAAAAAAACTTAATTATTCATTTAGGACGACATTAAACAGGTAGTTACTCTAACTGGTTATGATTGATTCTACAGGTAAAGGCATATCCGGTGCTTAATTTTTGAAAATACTTAAATGTGAAGGTGCTATTTTAAATATTTTTTTTTATATTAATTAATGATTTGGCAAATTAGCAATAATTTTATCAACAGTAACAAATTGTATTCGTACTTCCTCCCAAACTCCATTTTCATATTATTTTATTTGTTTCTTTGCTTTTATTCTATTGTGTTTAAATCCAACTATTTGATCAAATAACTTAGCATAATTTATATTAATGGCTTTATTTTTCATGTATAAATACATGCAATTTCTAATTTTTTAGCCTCTGAAGAGAAGTGACTAGACATTGAAATTAATTTTTTTTTAATATCGTCCAAATATTATTTCTACGGTTTGTTCTTTATTTACGGTTAAGTATATGGTTTGGTTCCTAAGGTTTCCATGGTAATGATAATAATACCATTGATTATAAATACTATGTATTATTATAGTCAATTTGTCTTATTCTTATGTGATAATAATAATAATAAATGTATTTTATCTTTTTATCTTTTCATTACAAAATTTAATATTTGGCCGTGATGAACCTGTTTTCAGACCCTTTGTAATGAAGTTTCACTTCATCTACTCGTACTAGCTATAATTGGAATACACATGATTTTTATTTTTTGTGTCTGTGTGTACTATAAGTAGTCAAAACAATTCTTCAATTTTCAACTGCAGCATATTTTTCATGGGGAAAGTGGATATAATTTATGTAGGAGATCAAAATTTTAAATTTCTAGAAGTTTTCAAAAGCGCCGGGAAATAAAAAATAATAATGAAAAACGGAAGTATTTACACAAAATCGGTTTTTGACAAAAGAGATTTTTATTTTTGGTGTAATACTAAAAAAAATTTGTGTAGATACAAGAAAATTTCACTGAATATTTTTATTAGCATTTCCTATACATCATACAATTTATTTTTGTAATTTTTTTTTAAACAATACACATATTTTCAGAAAAATGGGCTTAAGATGTTGCCTTGGCCCCTAGGTCTGTCCACCTAGAACCACCGCTGAAATAATTATAAAATGCGAAGTTATAATCAGCTGGCAACTGCCTTTGAATAGGCCACCTGATCACATACCTTTGTCACACACGAACGACGGGCACCGCGTTCTCTTGGCCAATAAATATTCACCCTATGCCCAGCTCGCAATATACTAGATAGGTACAGCTAAATTCATACAAGTTAATAAACTTCAGAAACTTATTACTCAGCTATTATTTAGATGTAACTTAGTCAAGGGTTAGCAGGTGCAAATACAGACTAATAAGTTTCAAACTTGTCTTTGTAAAGACAACAAATTACAGTCCTAGAGGAATTTCGTAATCTGTATCTTCGCCCACATAACCATATCGATTAAAACGGTTAAATTCAGTTAATAATGTTATAATTAAAAAAATTAATAACATTAACAATATTAAAAACATTAATAATTATAAAAAATTCAAAATACTAATAACATTAATAATAGGTAATACAACTAAATCTAAATAAAAAAAAAAATTTTTTATACAATTGGGCTAAATCGATGACCACGAATTGACGAAGCCATATAAATTGTATCCATGGTTTTTCTGATATTAATGTAAGATTGATGAGGAACCTTGGATTACATTTTCGAGCTTTTTGAAATAACAGAAAAAATTGTATCGACATTTCCAGAAAAATAGTAAACTCAGTAAGTACAATGAAAAGATTTATTAAGTCTTTAATTCTTTACTCTTAAAGCCTTAAGAGGACGTGATACCTGCATGTGTTGTCTCTGTCTTACAACTGCGTAACATTGCAAATTTTACGCTTAGCAGAACACGTGTAGCTCTGTTAGTTTAAAAATTAGTGCGAATTGACCTCTTATAAAGTCTAAAGGTAAGATTATTATCTAGGCAACCTCATAGGCTTTTTATTATATTTTAATTTTAACGCGAATTATGAGTATTTTAAAATTGTAATTTTTTATACATCTTAAAATACTTATAACTCGCGTTAAAATAAAAATATGATAAAAAACCTACGAGGTTGCCTAGATAATAATCTTACCTTTAGACTTTATAAGAGGTCAATTCGCACTAATTTTTAAACTAACGGAGCTACACGTGTTCTGCTGAGCGTAAAATTTGCAATGTTACGCACTTGTAAGACGGAGACAACACATGCTGGTATTACGTCCTCTTAAATTCAGTACCTACTGACAAATGTTGCATGCTACTAGAAATTTTTTCTCTGCAAAGAAAACTGAGGAATCACAGATATATTTTTAGGCAGAGCTCAATGGAAAAATATGCCACATTTTGTTGAGAATTTAATAAATTAAGAATTATAGATTGATTTTTAGAATAATAAAAAAAAATCAGAACTTGTATGATTGTTATTTTAATAATGACAAATTAACAAAAAATAAATTTATTTATAATACAATTGATAATTAAGTTGTAACCAGTCCAAAAAAGTCTATGTTAGAAAAAAATAAAAACACACATACACGCATAATTATTTAATCAATATTATAGATTCATCGCCCTGCTCAAAATCCTATACAGTTTAATAGACACAACAATAAAGATAGGTATAACACAATTTCCGGCCAAATTAATAAAAATAAATAGGCACCGAGGGGGCGTAACTGTTTTCCGCCAAAATGACCCTCGCCCGTTATCACCATGGCAGTTTTCCGCCAAAGGTTGTATTCCGATTTCCGCCAAAAAAAATTTATAAATTATTTTTGAACCCCTGAACTGAAACCATCAAATAGTAATGATCACGATGTACGCGCATCACCTTGTATCACACACGCGCCTCACCTCAGTTTATCGATCATAAACTTTTACCTATATCTTATCTTACAATATTACTATTCCCCACATATATAGGTGTACCCACTGCCCAGGGTGTTTCCCAACGCATACGCTATTATAATTGTGCTTAAAAACAGTATAAGTATTAATTATTATGATTATAAACATCACTAGTTTGTCGTCCAAATAATACATTGTTATAAAAATTAAAATTATATAAAATATATAATAATAGCACGTACCTACATAGTAATCATCACTATTTGATGGTTTCAGTTCAGGGGTTCTCAAAAATAATTTATAAATTTTTTTTGGCGGAAATCGGAATATAACCTTCGGCGGAAAATGACCATGGTGATAACGAGAGAGGGTCATTTTGGCGGAAAACGGAAGCCCCCTACCAAGGCACCAACGACGTATAAGTATAGGACTAGGTATTAGGTAGGTTTTAGGTATAAATCATAGCCTATAGGTAATTTTAAGCGTTAACTAGAATTTACAAGCTTTGACGAAGGGACCATAAAAGTTGTTAATAATTTTAAGTCAACAATATTAATAATAACCACTTGCGCTATATTGTTTATCTGACTTTATTATACTTTAAATATGTGAAATTATTAAACGTAAAATGTGATACCAATAATAAAAGTTATTTTTTTAAAAATATTTATTTAAATGTCATCAATTTGCAAAATGTTATGCTGAAATCAGAGTGGCTGGGTGCGCAAAATAATACTTTTGGACCTCCGCTAAAATACAATCTTGCGCAGTAAGTGTAGTGCGCAATCATAATATTAATATGTTGTTTGTACGATCTTATAACGATAATATATTTTATTTTCGTCGTATCTACAGCGCTCTCTGGTATTGAACGCCTGCCGAGTTTAGTTGTATAACTATGTCACAGATGTCGTTGAGGCGTTGGGATGCCGGCCGATTTTTATTGAAAAAGTATTATTTTATATATAGGTACCTAACTCCATTATAGTAGAATATAGTACCAACTACCTAGTACCTACCAACCTAGTAATACCTTTGACTTTTGAGTATCAGTCGTACAATTGAAGTAGATGCCTAGTATATTATCGTAATTATTGTCACAAGTCTTTAAAATAACTGAATGACTATCGAATGTGGATGGAACATATTTTTTTCAGTGCTTCTTTAATAATATATGTCAGAATTTCAGGAATAAACTATAATATCCTTCATATGATATTATTATGTATGATTTTGTTTTATCTTTAATCGTTTTATTTTATGCTCATAAGTTGTAATTTTTGTATTATATTATATCTACTTTGGCACTATAAGTTATAACTATAATAACTAATAAGTGTTTTAAACAGGTTGCTCATCAAGCATGTTCACCCCTACTTTTTCCTCAATAGAATCGAGTTAAAATTTTTGGAATTTTAAAGAACGTATAGTGTTGGTTTTCATAAACCTATATTTTTTACACCATTTAAGTGCCAGGTTGTACTATAAATTTTTTTTCAAACGAGAACCAACCTTTTTTTTGTGTGTGTTAATTAACAATGATGTATGTTTTTTATTTTATCTCTGAAGACATATTTCCTCATAAAAATAATGATCTAGTTATCAACTTTGACAGAAGTTTCTTGTAGCAAATTAGATCTAGTTGATACTATTGGTAAAATTTGAAAATTCTTAGAATACTTTTTTAAATAATCGGGGGGAAAAATACCAACATATTTCGGTAAAATTGTAATATTGTTTTTAAAATAATTGTTTAGTAGCTAATAGCAGTTAAAAAACAATTATTATATTGTCTTCGATATATCGAGGTTCTTATAAGAATATTTTTTTGACTATAAGAATGTCATGACTCATGATTTATCATTGCATATGGAAATTTAACACTACATTTTATAATTGCAGTGGTTTCAATGCAATTTTTTTTTTTAATATGACTCAGAGTTTTGTAATTTTGGGAAAAATTTGAATACATTTAAGAAAATCGTATATTTTAACCTTTTTACTGTTAATTTGTAAATAAATAACAAAATAAATTATGTATACTCTACACTTAAGCGTAGTTTTATTAATATTTTATTAATATACTTATGAAAGTGTTCAAAACCTACTTCAAGATTTCCTTATACAATTCAAAGTAAGATGTATTATTAGTTATTACCATGTTTTTTAAATGGTAGGTGCCAATGCATCCATATAATATAGTTTTAGTTTTGGCTGTCTGTTTTCAGAGTAATTCGCCATGAAATAGCTGACATAAATTTATAAAAAATCAATATAAAACTTGACAACAAAATATAAACACCTGCATTTACAAATATAGAACATTGAAAAAGTAAAATTTACAAAATGTATTATGACTTAGATAGCTATGAAGTTATGTCTATTGCGACGATATCGCGCTGGCACTGGCGTTGAATATGTGCGTGTCGCGTGCGCAGCATTTTTCTTTGAAATGTGGATTCTTATTATTGATTCATTTTTAATTGGTATTATACGAGTTCGATGATTTATTTTTCTCGAGAGGGGCTATGAGTATTTTTTGGGGGGGGGGGCAGGGGCAGGGGGCTGTGGGTTGACTCGCCGCAATATATAATATTTTGCTTTTTAACGTAATGTACATAATAATTTTAATACACTTATAATATACAGGTCGGTCGCGCACCGGCGGCACACGCACACGGCCACATCGACCTGACAGCTGCACCGGAAAACAACGCTGCGACGACGGTCTGACGGTGACTTGTACCTGCAGGCCACCTACGCTCGCGTGCGTGAACTTCGGCACGCGCTGTGATACAGCCGAGTCGTATCTATTCTTATAATCATTTTTTTTTTTTACAATGCACACAAGCACGGGGCCACTCACGCGTTTATTGGATCGCTCCTAATATACGGGCAGGGTGATTATTTTATTAGAATATAGGTAGGTACCTACCCGCAATAAACACCAAAAACCAAGCACTCGTCGCCGTGTTGAAAAGTATATTGTTGTTTTATTATATTATTGTGATCGCAAAACATGCCGCCGCCAATCGGATTTCTAGATCTTTTAGTTTTTTATCGGTCCGTTTCGTCTTTTCAACGGTCGTACGTGCTATATTCGCGAAGCTGACGTTTTTTGAGACCCGCCGATACTCGGTTCGTTTGCGAATTCGGTCTGAGCCTACGAGGTCGCGTTCCCAAACCGAGCGAGCGGACGTTTATACCCATAAATACATGTTTTTTTTTAAATATAAATATAAATTCAATAAACTGCGATATATCACGTTGTGTTTATTTCTTTTCCTCGGTAATCATAAGGCTATTAGACGGTTTTATTACAATATATATACATCATATTAATGAGTGAGGTTTTTAATCAAATAGCCGCTCTGTCGAACCGTACGTTGCTCATATTGGTAATTAGATATTTCAATATATACATTTATAATATATATTTTTAATATAACCCGATTACATATTCGTGTATTTCATTCCGTATATGTTGAGCAGGTCGGTCACTGTTGTTAAATCTTATAATATTTTTTTATGTTTTACCTATATATTAAACAATATGTGTTATTAATTAGTAAATTAGCACACCCATTGTGAAACAATAATCCACACATACTTCTGTCGTGTAAATTCAATTAATTATAGATATGCATTGAATCAAATTAACAAATAGGTTATTCACATAGAGACCAATTTCTTCCACATAAACTGTTTATTTATATTTAATAGGTAATAGTGATACAGTAATGGATATTGCTGCGGAAGTACACAAATCAAATGTCTGTTGTTTAAATGTACTCAAGGATAGTAAATAATAAATAATGTACAATATATATTTTGGACTGACTGATGTATATTATAAATTCAAAATTTATTATAGACTGAGAAAAAAAAAATAAAAAAAATTTTGAAAAAAAAATTATTTTGAAGAAAAGAAAAGTTATTAAGTTATATTATAAAGCCTGAAAGTAGGTATAACTTAATATTATCTTATGTATATAAATGTCGTCAAATAGTATCTACATGAACTTAAGGCAATTGAGTTAATTGTGAACGGCATCATCGGTGGTGTTGTCTATAAAATCAATCAAAATCCAATTTAAAACAAGTCTTTTAAATTACAAGCATATTTTATGAAGGTACTATATACATTTAAAACGGATTTTCAATGGACAAGTAATCACATTAAGGGGATAGCCCGTTTGGGCGCAGTATAAAAAAATTACCTTAAAATTGTTAACACCTTTGGGCGTACCTATTTACGAAAACACTTTTTTGCACAATAGTATATAACTAGTAATGGAATGTCTTGTGTAATCTAATCTAATGAGTACTTAATTGTTGTTTACTTTGCTGTAAACCATATTATCTTAATTATTGGAAAATTCAAAATGCTGCATCAATATAGCTATAGATATTTATCTACTAGTACAGATAATATTGTCTGTGTTCGCTATTTGATAGCTTATGATCGTAAAATAACTAATAAATTTAAAAAAGAAACTGAAGAAAAACAAACTTATGAAGTTGAAAAAATATATTGAATTACATGAAAAAATTATGAAAACGTTTTGCGGGGGAAAAATTAATTAATAACATAAAATAAGTAAAAAATATCAAAATTATATAGAATAATATTAATAAATAATAAACTAAAAACTAACAAAAATGAAATTGGGTCATTTTAAAAAGAAAAATATATTCAAATATTTTTGGAGGACTATTGAGCCAACTTCCTAGCGGTGTCTTCTGGGTAACGCTAATGGGCTCAGATTTAGTGCAATATGTTAATATATGAAAAAAATAAATGTGCCCAATATATTATTGTGGAGGGAGATATTGCGCCAAAACGTTGTATGGATTTACTCCCCAAACTGTTCTGTTTTGGATAAATGCCCACAAACGTATTTTCACTTTTCACACTACCGTTTTAAGGAGTGAAATAGATCTTATTACGAGGTCCAAAGTACTGACTTCAGTTTTACTCCGATAATAATCTCGAAAACATTTTGAATTTCTTATGTAATCTGTATTGAATCCTCCGAGTCTGAGTTTTAGAGAAAACCAGTATAAGTGTATTTTTTTGAAATTGAAATATTGAAATATGTCTAAAAATACGAAAATTTTTTATTTTTAAAAATAATATTAATTATAATTTATAAGTGTGACTAGAATGATCCCAAGTGGTCTTAAGAACAAAATATTCATTTTATTTTTAAGTGATAACATGCAATCATATTCCTCAGGTCTTATTGATATGTTGTATATACTATTCATAATATATATTTATATTAATTATAAATAGTGATATGAGACAAGAAATAATATATTAATTGATGAGCAAAAAAAATTATGATTAATGAGTTGTTAATGTAATCATATATAAAACAATAATTCTAATATCCTATATTGTGTGAATAGTATAGATACCTAAACAAACTTGAAGACTTTAACCCTCAGTCATATATTCATGGATCGACAGCAAACTTTTACACGAGACATAATATTTAACTGACAATATTTTTTTTCGATTCACATCACTCTTAATACCTATATCGTCAAAATACCATAAATAGCTAAATCTTTTAAAATTATTAATGTATTTTATATAATCATTTATAGTTTATGTATTTTTTTGTTTACCCTCATATTATATTTACTAATACGCATTGTATGTCACTATCATAGAATACTCGCTCATTAGTAAATCACTCAGGGTCTAAATTCGATTAGCATTTGTGGAATATTATGCGTGACTAAAATACATAATTATATAATATACACAGTATATGTATCGGTACATATATATGACTGCTTAATGTTTATACAAAGGTACACAGTTTTAACCAGAAACTCCCATATTACAATTTATAATACACAACGAGCTTAACCATTTCGCCCTTACCATTCTAGAATTCAATAATAATTACGTTAGTACCTATAAAGGTAGGAATTTTAGTATTTATCATTTATATAAATTATCATATGCATCCTACCACGGGCCATTGCAAAATACAATAATGCTCGTCGTTTTGAAATTATTTATTGTTATAGTCACGGTTTTGACCACAATGAACCCACATAATACCTATACATATTAATATTATTATAACATATAAGCTATTACCTACCCAAAGATCCATAGGATTTAGAAATATATAACTTCACCCTGCTCACTCAATATTTATTTATTATCAGTATTAAAGTGTTTTTTAATCCACGGTGGTTAATCGTTATATATTTGTTTAATCACTTATTGCACTTCGCGCCCTAAAAAGGGTCACTATGTAATTACTAATCAGTAATAACTATAATATAATAAAAAACAAGGACATTTGTACACATCAACACACGACTACTACACAAGTCATATATATATATTTCGTACATCTAAGTATGTATAAATGTACACCAAAAAAAAGTGTCGGATATTTTACTATTTACCCTACTAGAGTTGCGTGTTTGCCACCACTATAGGTGATTATTATCATTATAATGTTTATAATATCGTCCATATTAAATATTAACATACCATCATTATACGATTCTCTGTGAATCAGTGGCTGCTATTCTATGATCCAGGCTAAATAAACGCGTATACCATTTGATTGGCGGGTGGGTGATTAATAAATAACTATTAATCACCCAACATAAGGTATAACATAAATCGAACATTACTTTTCTCTAAATAGAACAAAATCAGTTAAAATATTTTGTAAATTATTACATGTCTTGTAATTGTATGTATGAATATTCGGTGAAAATTTTGAATCTCCAAGGTTTGAGTTGAAAAAAAAAATCGATTTGTTTAAAAACTGGATTTGCGTAAAAATTCCGAATAGTTTTATTGTTTTTTTCCTATTATTTTTTAAAGTTCTGGTAAATTTTGACTTTTGACTCCCAGAGTATCAACTTTAGATTCAGTTTGTTACAAGGAACCACCATCGAAATAGAAGTTCGAATTATTTTTCTACTATGATCTATAGAACCTCAGATGAATATTTAATAATCAATCACAAATTATCTTTTAACTATCAACATCTACAAATAATTCAAAAAAATTGAAAATAAATGTGTGACCCTCTGAATAAATATCGATGATGTGTTTTGTGGTATACCTAACTAGTGTATTTAACATGGGGATGATTTTTCTCCAGTTTTTTCAACTAAATAAAAGCCATAATTTGTACGAGTATTTTCCTAAACCATATGCTGTGACAATTGTACCCACTATTGTTTATATTACATTTATGTTTATGTAAAGACGTTAAGCTGCATAGCTTGCAGAGGTAGGTGTAAAAGATTGACAGAGAGTTGTTTAGAGAATGAAAGATGTCAAAAACTTTTTATTTACTATTACATAATTAAAAATAATAAACTGTATTCACGCACAACGTTATAAAAGGGAAAATTATGTTTGAATAATAATTTAGAATCGTATTCTATTGATACAATTATGTGGTTACACATTTTCGATAATCTATTATTTTAAACAATACGAAGAAAGCAAAATATGAAGTTTATTTAATATTATATTAATTCATGCTAAATTTGTGATTCGATGCGTATTTCAACTGTTTGAATGCCAGACCTGTTAATTATTTATTCCCAATATTATAAATAAAAAGGGCAAAAGTGGTAAGTTAGTTAACCGTTCTGCTGTACTGTAGCCGCCATATAGAGAAAGCCACTGTAATGTACCTTTGTGTTAAATTTGATTTCAATGATAAATCATTGCATAGTACAAAAAAACTATTCTGGACGAAGACAATAGTATTGTTGAGTCAGCCTTTATTACTATAGTCTATAAGTATGTTTTATCATGTATTTATATAATTATAATTTATAACAGTAATTTTTGTTTACTACTAGCTATAGCTATATTTATTGCAACGCATTATGGGTCGGTTTGTTTGTGTCAGAAATCTTATTTCTGTAACCAAACCTATAATATCATATAAACAAAAATATATTCGATTTAAAACGTTATAAAATGTTACTCATGTGTGAATAGCTATGAATAACGAAGCAAAGAATACGCCCAGACTTTCAAGGTATTTGTGTGTTAAATGTGGAGCCAATTAGTTCAGTAGTTTCCAAGTTATACAAACTCATACAAACGTATATTCGTTTATAAACCTTTGTTTATTGTTTATATAATGTCTAATATTATCAATATATGTATGAGAATCGCACATGCAACTAGTTTCTTTGCAATGCATTCCAAAATTACTCAACCGATTTTGATAAGATTATACTCAATGTGTATGTTTTGGTCCAACTTAAAATATAGGCAATAGGTTGTTGTTATCTCGATAAGTGGTCCTTAATTTTTTTTATTGAAAATTTAAGAAATTATTTTGAGATTGATGGAAATTGTTTGTACATTGTTGCTATTGGTTACAGCTTGCACATTATAATACCAATAAATAGTATTAGTAAAATTTAGTATTCATTGCTACTATGGTTACTCCATTCGTCAGATGAGGTAAAAACATACAATAATTTGTCGAGGTTATGGTTTCAAATAAAGAAATTATGTGTTGAAACAAAATAACATGACAGTTGAATGTATGTTTGTAGCTTATATAGGTACTCAAAAATTACTTAACCGATTTTTCGAAAATTTCCAATCATCTTTGGAGATTTCAGCAAAATGTAGAGAGTTTGAACTACGTTCGATTTATATATCAAGTGCTGTTTCCAATCCAATTGGTATTTTTAATGGGAAGCAAAGTGCACTAGAATATTATATACATACAATATGTAAATAGATTAATAATACTGTTAGTTGAATTAGTTATTGTCAAAAACATTGTATTTGAAGATGTGATAAAAAGTTTTAACTACCCACAAATAATATTTATGAATTACAACAAAATAACTAAAAACGTTTATCCTAATTTAAATTTGAACTTGAAATGTCTATAGACATATTAATAAAGTGCTATTTTCATGTATGAAAAAATGTATTCCTATTATTTCGAAAAATACTGAGAAGATTTGACATAAACACAATAACACCTAAAGAATCAACTAAATCAAATTTTCTACCAGAAACTACCCCAAAGACTCTCAGTAATTTTTTTACTAAAAAGAGTATTTACAGAAACAAAAAAAAAACGCATTATTATAAAATAAATAGTTCATTTCCCCTTTAAAATTCTAAGAAAACATATTTTACTATTAATAGAATTAGGAAATAGATAACAGTGGAGTAGATAATTAATAGCACCTAAATATTGCTTGTATGATTTTTTTTAATGATAGTAATTTTTTGTACCTACGAAATTTATAATAATATAAAAATATACAATTATATATACAAATAATACATAATGATTATATATGTTAATACATATATATATATATATATTAATATTGTTAATTTTTTTGTAAATATAATATATTTATGTGGATGTTTCAATAATTCGCAGTAGATAAATCATACTCATAGATCTTACCGTGGCAGTATGCTATACAGAGACAATATAAACTATGAATGCATGATAAGTGGTGACTTGTAATATTATATAATTACAATGTAATTGATGGCATTAATTATTAGTGCTGAATTTAGAGTTATGAACATCAAATGCATTCTATACATCCAAGGAAAACGATTAAATATTGCGGTATAGGTACCTAAGTATTAAGGTAAGTACTAAGTAAGTAGGTGCCTACATTTTAATAACCAAATCACGCATAATATCACACCGCATATAATTCGTACACTTTGAATGCAATTTTTCATGTATGCCTTCTATACATGTTTTTCTAGTTTAATAGTTCATATTCCAACTGTGAGTTTTTGAAAAAGGAGGTAATTAAGAGTTGAATTATAAATGGGTAAATATTGAATAGGATAAACATAAATTCAAATATTGTTTTACAAATTCTTCTTATGATTAAACACAATATTTATCATATTCAAAAAATTATATTTTTGAATATAATATTATGTTTCTTATACGTAATAACAAATATTCATCACTGCACATAAAACGAGAGCTTTTGTTTTAGGATATTTTTCATCAAGTTAAATGTATGTACTGACCTGATATAAAGCAACCAAAAATAAAAGTAACATAGTATATGGTATTAAATCTAATTTTATTAATACAACAATCAATTTACAAAACCTTTTGATTAGGTAATGAAATTTATCTCATTCAAAAAAATTATATTTAAAAAATATAATATGTTACTTTTATAGAATATTTATTATACCCACGTATAAGATCATGTACAATAATATTAACTTACATTTTAGGATATTTTTCATCAAGTGGCAAGTATGTATTTAATCACTGCTCACTTACTAAAATGCACCCAAAAATAAAAGTAACATATGGTATTAGATTTAATTTTGTTAATGTAAAATATGGGCAAATATTGGAATAGTAGGATATTTAATATAAATTCAAGTTTCACTTTATAAAACTTTATGATTAAATAGGTACATGGTTTTATATAAAAAACATTCAAACATATAATTATGTGATAATACAATTTAAAGCATAATTTTCTTATAGGTAAGTAATGTTTACAAATTTATCATTAAGATGGTTTTCTATTGTAACCGTCGAACAATTTTTTAATACAAATGTTTTAAAATGTTTTAATTGTAACGTTGAATTATGTGTACATATCTATAAGAATTTATTGTTTGTACACTTCAGTCACAAAAAATATAAAACTAAAAAAAAGTACACAAATTAATTTGGTTAATGTTTTGATGATCAATGTTTGTAAATAAATATGTTTAATGTGTAAATATAATAAAATATACAAATGTATAGTACAAAATATAATATATAGGTGTATACTGTATATAACAACTAAACTGCCGTCGGGGCCACCACGAATAGACGATAAAAATTCTGGTCGTAAGGAATATGCACCACACAAACCTCTCTAGAACCGAATTTGTCGCCGTTTTTCAAACAAATTCGGATCTACAGGGTAGATGTAGAGCATCACTACACCGAAGACGGACGGTTTCCAAAACCGCCGTGTGACGACGAAGACTGGTGGCCCTCTGCACGCAGTTTCCAGGCGGCCAATTGGGCCCTCTGAAACAATACGAAAGAACGCCAAACGTTGACTACATTATGAGCGGTTTATGAGGCGTAATAGAAAAAAGAAACAAATTAATAAAAAAAACTATTTCGGAAAAAAAATATAAAAACGTACAACAGTTAAATAATGTAACGTGCATGGGTCGTGTGCACGCGGATGTTATTCGCACGACAGCTCTGAGCTGTCTGTCCGTGATTTCATCGCGTTAGTCATCGGCATCGTCCCCTTTTTACACACGACCGCGACGTGTCAACGAACTCTCTCCCTTCGCCCGGCATTACGCACGCAAAATAAAAAGGGTCGCGTACACGCGAAGGGTCCGCAAATTTTTTTTTCGTTTTTTCGTATTATTATTATTATTATTATTATTATTATTCCGTTTCTCTTTCACACAACGACGACGGCGATGACGACGACGACGACCACCACCACCACTACTCGCTTACTCTCTCCCGCAACGATAAATCGTTTATAGAGAAATAAAAACAAAAAGCACGACACGCGCGCAAGTATATAACGCGACACACCCCTACGCCCCCGCACCCCTCTCCGCGTCTACCGAAAAGGGTGAATCGTGCGTACGCGATCAATACTCGACGATGATGGGGAGTGGAGGTGTCGCGAGGCGTTGGCGTCGGCCGCGGCGGCGTCGGGCACGAGCGCCGCTGAATGCAAATTACTCAGCGCCGGGCGAGTGTACTCCCCTACCACCACCCAACGCGACCCCGTCACCCACCCACCATCCCGCCCACCAACGCGTGACCAAGCCGCTGACCGCCCTAGCTGCAGCCCTTCTCTCGCGACGCTCCTAATCTCCGTGAACGCACGCGATCCGTACGTTTATTAACCGCCGACCGGTTTCCGTTACGTATTATAAGTATACGATTAAAAAAAATGAACAAACCCTCGTTAATGTACATAGGTATTAGTATATGCGTACAAATATAAATATTTATAATAATATGTAAATATAAATGTATATATTATAATAGCCATCTGCACCCGATTCGTATAAATTATAATAATATTAGGTATAATAACAATATAATAATATGCCAATTCGACAATAATATATTCTATATTTTAAATGAATAATACTTTTTTTTTATGTGAGATTACGTTTGTTTAGCAAAATATTAGTTTTCGATTAAGTTAAAAGTTTAGAAAATCAAAAACTAAAATATATTTCATCTTGGCGTTCGAATACTATATATAAGTAATAATGTACAATACATATTATTGCCATGGAAATAAACTATATAAGTAATAGTGTACAACATATAGGTATAATATATTATCATATGTAAATAAAAAAAAAAAGTTAAGTTAGATGAATGTAATTTATTAAGAAAAAATAAATAGATAAACGAATAAAAACATCGTATAGATTATTAAAATAAAAAAAAAAGTTTAAAAAGTGTTCATGCTTACCATACACAGTCGTGTTGTACGACCGGACAGCAGCAGGAGCAGGAGCGGCAGCAGTGTCTCCAGCAGCAGTGGAGTGTCTGGCTCGGCGGTTGAGTCATCACTGACGGCTACAGCAGCAGTGCATGAGAGGACCAGCTCGCTGGGCGCCACTGACCAGAATGAAGTGTAGGAACAGCCGTGTTGTCCGTCCAGAGTCTGTCGTCGGAGTACCGCACGTCGGGCGTTGCTTTTTCGGGGTTAGCTCGGTGGTCCCGGCGCGTCGGGCTGTATCGATCGGGGCGGCGGCGCGCCCTTTTCTCGGACGCAGGACGTGTGTGGAGGTACGACGGTTTCCGATCGGCGCGCCGTCTGGTGGCCACGCGCAGGGGTCATACGCAGACTCCCGCTGCACACATCTTCCTATGCGATCGGCGACCCTTCCGAAATCATCCCTCCGAATTTCACCCCGCCAAATAACCCTCACCGATGCCGCGGTCTTTGCCGTATTTCGTCCACCACTACATACCTCGTCCTGTTCAGCTAACCACCGCTGCTACCGGCTCAGCCGCCACGCACCGCCCGAACGCTCGGTCGCTCACCCTCCGACCGACACAATGCGCTGCTCGACCACTCCGCCGCCGCGATCATCTGACCCTCCTCGCGCGTATATTTATGCAAAGCTCGTAAATTACTTCTTCTTCTTCTCCTCGTCCTCCTCGTCCTCCTCCTCCGTCTTCTCTTCTCCTCTTATGCTGCCACTATACTTCTTCTCCTTCTCATCCCATTCCACCTCTTCCTACTTCTCCTCGTGTTCCCAGTTCCTACCTCTCTCAAGCCAACTGCTGCGTATATCCCATATTCGAACCCCTCGCGCACACGATCCGCTCTTTTCGACCCTCTTCTACTTGCTGCTGCAGCCGCTCCCCTGCACACACTCACACAAACTTTACTACGTGTGTATAATGTGTATATATACATGGATAGCTCGAAAACGACTACGACATGGGTGAGTGAGTGGGTGGATGGGTGGTAATGAAATTTGGTGTCGTTGTGGTGGCGGTCGGGTAGTAGTATTTTTGAGAGAGAGAGTTTCTCTCTGGGGTCTTCCTCATCCGCGGTAACGGGTGCTAAAAAAAAGGGAAATTATATATATATATATTATACGCGCGGTCTTTGCCTTTGTGTTGTTTTTTGTGGGCTCGCTAATTGCCCTGATGTAATCAAAAACCTGAAAGCGACCTTTAATGCCACCGTGATGGGCTCTGCAGGGTTGGATAAGATCGTTTCGTATATTATTATTATATTATATATGGTGTTTTTTCGCTGTATACTTATGCTCCTTATTCTGATGCTTTCTACAAGTATAATTTAATGTATTTATATAAATTCATAAAAGTGTGATGAATCGTTATATTTTGATTATAAAAAAAATAAACTTGACGTAGAAGTACAAATAAAAAGTTGAAGCTAAACAAATTTAATGCTTGAATATTATATTTCAACAAGAAAAGTGCTAAACGACCGCTGGGGATAGTATTAGATTGATGATAGAGTTGATTCATGCGGTATATAATTATACGATATATTAGATGTGGTATGTATCAAGGCCTTGGCTAATAATTCAATGTACCCAGTACTGCTGGAAATTGGAAATCTTAGTAAAAGAATTCATAGCAGGACTGTCGTGAAAACCAAGATTGGAGACCATCGTGCAACAAAAAGAAAATTGTCTACAGAATATGTATATGTAGGTACATATAGATAGGTACGTGAAATATTGAAGATTAAACTCGAACATCTCAAATAGGTATTATTTCTGTTTCTGTAACTTACATAATATATTTAAATAGGCGTGTAAACAATATAAATTGTAAATCATTAAAAATAAAATGTATAGTATATATACGAGATAATAGCAAGATTTTCTTTTTTTTGATTCCGAGTAATGATTTTACATTGATGTGTGTTTTATTATAGATGTCGATAAAAAAATTTCTGTTGGTCAAAAAGCTACATAATTTAGAGGTTTTGCAAAAATCGTTATAACTGGAATTTAAAAAATAAGTTGATTGTAAATCCACATATTTTTTCTATAAGCTTGATGTTAAGATTTTTACAAAATTCTTCAAAACTACGCCAATTTGCCAACTTTTGTGTAACTTTAAGGCAATATCTAATGCTTGACAATTTAATAGAAGGTTTCTCTTAAGTAGTTCTTACTGAAACATAAAAATCTAATAAATGTGTAAGTACAATAATTTTTTATAGAGATTTGATGTTTGAAATTCAAATTTGGACTAAATTAGATATTTAAACAATGAAATACAAATTATAGTTATTATTTGTTGGTCATTCAAAAGGAGGGACTTGAAACTTTAATACACACACTGTCAATTTAAATTTTTAAATGTAATGTTTTCGGAAAACAAATAATCATTCTATACCGTATAACTGATAGGGAAATAAATTACTTTAATAGCATTATAAATGTTATATAAAATATACTTAAAAGTATAGGCCGACTTTGATCGTGTTCAATGATTTAACCCACAAATTACAGGGACTTACTCAATGACGAGGTACACTCAACATCTACTAAATTGTACAATAGAGTGGTTCATTTTTTCAATTTTTTTTAGTAATGTCAATTGCCATATTATTATCTAAAGTATTTTTGATGGAGAGTAAAAAATAAAAATACCAGAAATAATAAAAAAAATTGATGTCTCTATCATTCTAACTGTTATAGTTTAAATTTATAAGCGTAAATTATTAATGTAATTTATTTTCAGTTCTGTACCTATATTTGAAATAAATGTATTTAATATTCATATTTTACAGTCATCCATCTATAAATTATGGTCATGGTAGAAACATAATATATTATTAGTTTTTAATATTTACTTTCCTTTTTTAGTGGAATTTTAGTTAAAATTTGTTGCTGATGTCTATACCGAACTTTACACTCTATTACTTTAATATTATATGCTCCAAAATATGTGTGGCTAACAAAACAATTGATCTCGATACTTCTAATGTTGTAGCCATTTAGTTGAAATCCGAAGGCATGAATAATAAATATAAATTATGTTATAATATATATTTTTTTTAGTTTGTTATAGGATACAGTTTGCTTAAAAATGTCAAAAAGTGTATGATTTAGATATTTGTTGGAGTTAAATATTGGTAATATTGTAAAATATACAAAACCACGAACATTTTTACTTTAGTTTTTAATTAATCAATGTATCTTACATGATAATTTATGTACCTATGTACCAATGATGCCTATGCTATATCACTCATTTGAAAAAAAGTAGTATCCCATTTGAATAAAAAATAGTCTGTTAAAAATAGTCTGCATGTCTATATATGACACTACTTATTCTAACTTCTAATACTTTTTACACTTTACTTTTTGCTAACATTTAGTATTATCTAATTATTAAAATATAATATATAGTACCTATGTCTTACATTTTATTTTTATATTTTAATTTATTTTCACGTTAAGTAATTTGAATCTATATACGAACCAGTTATGTACATATTTTTGATTACTTTGTCATTTTTTAAGAAAAATTAGTATTTTAATAGATTCTAATTTATGTAGATGTAGATCAATTATATCGATTTAGAGAGATAAGCATTACAATAAAGTATTATTAAATTTAATTTAGGCCAAACAATTATTACTTAGGTAATTATTTTTATAAATCTTATAATTTGTTTAAAATTAAGGGGGTGAATAATATTTTTAATGTATAAAGTTATAAATTATTTATTTTGTGTTTGTTTCATTTCATTAATCAGTGAGGAAATATTTCTGGAACGTTCAAACAATACAAAAATTATCTTGAGTATAATTCGCAAGGTATAAACTAAACAAAAATTAAAAATGAACCCTGGGTTACCTACTCGAAACCACGGTACAGAATTTTAATCAGAAAGAATTTATGACAAAAAACACATTTATTAAAAGAGGGTCCATAGTTTTTAATTACACAAAAAGGAACGTATAAGTGTTCAACTCTAACGTTTGACGTACGTTGATAAAGACTTTTTTAGATAAAATATAAAAATATGCATTCCCTAAATGTTGCTCTTTTTACTGTTTCAAGTTAAACATTCTTGTGAAGTAAAGAACAAAAAAACTATTCTTGAGACGTTAGAAAAAGTCTATATTCATAACGAAAAAGAGGGGAAGCCTCAACTAAGCCGACTTTTGTACAATTCTTTATTGTTTTTCATATACCTAAAACTTTTTCTTTGTAATAATCTTAGCAAACTCATTTATTTTTACTTTTATATTTCAGAGAATGTTGCCTAACTAACTTATTCTTCAAGATGTTAAAACTATATAACTACATTATCTGTAAATAAAATCTGTATGAAACTCATCTCAAGAGAAGCACATCTAAGTGTAAAAAATGTCGTTTATATTTTTAATTTTGAAACATCATTCATTTTATTCTTTTTATTTTTATTTGAACTAACACAGTTTTAGTTTTCAGATAATAATAAAAAAAAATTATATTTAGTAACTTTATTCGATTTGTAATCGAAACTGGAGCTGTATAGTATCCATAATATTCACCAAAAAGTATCTTTAGAATAAAATTTAAAAATTTTTAAAACTTTATTATACAGCCAATGTATTCTTTGTAAAATAAGTTTAGAGTCTAATAAGTTTTTTAGCATTATATAAAATAATATGTATTAATACATTTTCTTTTATAAAAGAATATATATATTTAGAATACATATTATAGGTACCTAATTAAACATTTGCATTACCTAACATAGGTAAATAATTAGATAAATTATATCAAAAAATATTTTTATTTTATCAGTCTTTCGGTGAACTCAGTTCAATACGGTATTTTTAAAAGTAATTTTGACGATATTTTTTTATTAAAGAAATATTTTCGAGGTATCACGAAAAATACCAATACAGAAGGAACCATAAGATTCCTCCGAAGAATAAAATCAATAAAAATACTTACACATCAACACATAATCTTTTTAAAACAGAAAATAATCGAACACAACTGATGAAATATCCATTAGTCTATATAGAACACTTATAGACGTTGAGCGAAACGTTTTGGTTCGTTTCATTTTGACGAAAGTAAAAAAAAAAAAGTATAGACGGTTTGAACATCGGTATTTTTATAAAAATATTTTCTTTGTAAACGAGGTTTTTGCACTGTTCGCAAGTCCTCACTGTATTTACCGACCATTTCGGTTGAAGTGTTATTTTTACTCATTTATCGTTTTGTTTATTTCCATCGACCCAAAATGTTTTGACAGTTTACGTATTATATTTCCCAGCTCCCATGTATAGCATACTTAGCAGGTAGTTCAAATACGCTATTGTGTATACAGATCACCGTGAAGATATAATATATTTATTATAGTGGAGTGAGTGAAGATTCTATTGTTTCGAAATCCTACCAATCAGCTAAACAGCCGTACAGTTATATGACTTCCAATCGTCGTTAACTTTCGGCAAACGTATAGAAAGCCAGATCACAGGAGATAATATTAGAGACTGAGAGCATATAATAGTAGTCGATTTGGAAATCGCGTATGACGTATATCTATAAACCGTCCTATGGAAATACCTACCTAATAAGAATATATAGTATGGATTCTATATCCCAAATAACATTATTCGCGGTTCGTCGAGTATAATAATATACTATATTATAATGTGACTGATTTAATCGATAATTCGGAAATTGAATTTGAAATGAGTCGGCAGCAATTGGTTGTTTTATCCCGGATTTTTTTCGTTCGAAATGCCACTTTTTATTTTTTGTGCTCACTGAAAAGTTCGTCTGGAACTTTTTTTTTACTTCATCCCTCATCAGGTTTTTAAAGTGTTAAATAATTTATTACACCTACAATATATAACTTTATAATATATATATATATATACATTATACGATATACCAGTCTTCACTCAGATCCTTCAAGTTTTATGTTACAGTACCTATATGTACTTTTATATAAGCTTATATCACTGAATGCAATTTTCTCTATTTTTGAAGCAGCTTATCCACGACCTACATATTATCCTACAATTGTTTTTGAAAATATAAAATATGGAACTATATAGTTGTATAGTAAACATGTCCTATATTATTATGGTTTGTTGGTATTACGATTTATTGGGTGTCACATAAATCAAACCAATTGGCTACCTATAGTCTTTACCTTTTTATTCGGAGAGATTTACATTTTTTCAAACATTTATAAACAACAATATATTATTATTATATAAACAATAGCCATAGGTACGCAGTAGTGTATACAAACTTGTTTCTGTATAAAAAATACAAGTATTATACCTACCATGTGTGTATTAAAACCGTTGTGTTTGATACGTTGTTTTGATATAGGTAATAATATATTATAATGTATACTCAACTCAGAAAATAGAAGAAAAATTGTTTTTTTTTTTTTTTGCGCCAAAGTTCAAAGCTTTCAAACGAATACACACATATACACATATGGAGCATCGAGCAGAGGATTACAGACATTTATGTATATGAATGAAAGCTTCTATAATCATATTTATATATATCATGTTTTCGTCTGATTTTATGCGATCGAAATATGGGAAAAACCATTTAGATTATATACGTTAGGTACCTGTGCAGAGGAAGTTTCTTTACGCGTATTATAATATACACTCGGTATATAATAAAAATTGGCTTTTAAATTTTAAAATACAATATACGTAAGTATGTATATCACTCTACACACGTAAACGGTTTTCTTATACATGGATGTTGAAAAATCGTTGTTTTACAAGGCATATATATACTATATGCTCGTATACACAGACGGTCGTATTAAATATACAATTTATATAGGGTGTCTAGGGTCTCGACGGTGTCTCATATAATATTAGTCATGATAATACAGTCGTAGTTACTATGCGTACAAGTATTTAATTATTATATATTTATATACTGCTCGAACCGTGTCTCTCCCAAATTTAAAATCGTATGTTCGAATACACTGGTAGGTACTCATCTCAGTCATAATAACATAACATTAAATTGTTAAGTTTATTTACTGAGCGCAATACGCATTTATCTCTTTACTATAAGTCTTCGAAACAAGAGAAAAGAAAATATTGTGATTTTGTAATACTAGGTAAACTAAAAATGACGAACACCACTCTTCATTCATATACCTCCTAATATTCCAATATATTATCATGCATCTGGAGTGACAATTTTTGGAAATATTTAGTCCGCGTATTGGAAAAAAGTTATTGATGGAGACAAGAAAGCTGCAACGAGACACACTGTATAGTATAGCGAATTGACGCAATTCCTTCGCTTTGGTTTTTAGAATTCGCACACGCCGTCGTCATCGCCATCCCTTTATACTCCAAACTGTATACGTCATACACACACACACACACACACACACACACACACACACACACACACACGCGTGAAACGAGGATATTATGTACGTGCGCGTTGTACGAAATGCGATCTCCGTTCGGGGTGCGGTGGGTCGGCGGCGGCCGCGGTGCTGTCGGGGGAGTTAATGTTTAGATTGAGGGGGCCGGCTCGGTAGTGCAGCACATCAGTTACTATATATATATATTTAGGGGTGAGATGGACAGAGGGAGGAAAACGAGGAAAAGGGAATGCAAATTTTTCAATGGTATAAATCATCCACAAAGGGTTTTACTATTGTTTAAATCGTGCGTGTGTGTGTGCGCACGCGCCGTGATGTGTGTGTGTGTGTGTTCGTATAACCAATTATAATATTGCCAGGCGAGATCCTTTCTCCCGAGTATGTATACATATTATTATATTATTATTATCGTTATAATATATTATAACATAATATATGTTGATGGGTTACCCCGTTCCCCATCCACAAATCTAACGCATGACGAAACCAGAAAATGAAAAATTTCAACAAAGACAATTTTTGTAGTTTTTTTTTTGAAAATTTTAGGTACCTTTAACAAAAATGTATGTAAAACATATCTCGGTATTCAATATTACGCTAATGAAATTGAAAATATTATTCATTTTTAATATTTTTATACATTTTATCATCTTCAAACTTAAAACCCTCAAAAAAAAAAAAAAAAAACTGTGGATATATTTTCGCTATATTTTTTTAATTACTCTAAGAAAACTTGTGTGAAATCTTGTTTTAAATTTTCCAGATTTTTACATCAAACAAATATTTAATCAATAAATAAAAATCAAGTTGAAAATGTCATATGTCAATTTACTGTATTTATTATCTATACCACAAAAAAGCCAAAATATTTTTAAAATTATATCTTGTCTAGAAAATTCTAATATATTCTATATTTGGTGCACAAATTCAAGTATGTATAGGTTATTTTTGAAATATAATAAAAAATCTATTGATTTTGAAACTAGTAACAGGATTTGCATAAATTTTATTTTTGTTTTTCCCAATTATTGTGAAAAGTACGAAGAATTGCTTGCCATTAAATTTTCTACCATAAACCACCTTAAAGTTTAAGACTGAAGCTCCTATAGTGAAGTTGACAACAAATCTACATATTATCATCGTACGATGTGTAAGACTAAAACATTTATTGCTCCATTCAGAATCTATAATATATTATTTCTTCAAAATGTCAGTTAAAGACCAAAAAGTTCTAACTGTATATTAAACTTTTTGTTTACGAATATTTTGTTTTGATTGAGTCAGAAAATTTTTTTTCACGGGAAACGAAGTTTGATTAAATACAAAAATTATGTGACATGATGTCAAAACTAAAATAATTTGGTGGTTCTATATTCTTTATAGAATTGTTTACTTTGTTGATTAATGTACATTTGATATTCCACTATCATTATAAGATTGTAAATGGTTGTTAATACAATGGATGTGAGATAGTAATTTTTGGTAATTATACTAATATATTTTATATTATATATTAAATTAGTTATATTGTAGAACTTATATTTTTCTAAAACTGTACCTATATAGTTGAGAACCAAAAGTTCAATTTAGAATTTAGATCACTGTTGAATAAATTTGTTAATTGTATTGATTTTTCGAACCTCTTACATAGTTCTCGATAACTCTTTAGATGATAAGCCTATAAAGGTTGTTTGTGTGGTTAATTAACGGGCATTGATAGTTAAGTCTACATGTATAAAAAAGTTAAAAAAAATCACCTTTGCACTCTCGCAGACCTATGCGAACACAATATTAAACATTATAATTATAATGCATAAAATATACGAGCACACCTGCAAATACTGCAGAATGTAATGCGCTTGTAGTACAACGTGTGTATACGTATATATAGATGTAATTTTTTATGATATTATCTACTTTAATTCTATTATATTTTGTTGACATGTGTTGTAATAAAACTGTGGTATAAACCAAGTTTTTTTCCCCAAACAATTCGCGTAAAGCCGGGAGATTTCAAGTAAGATTCAAACGCATCATGACTACGTGTGCTGTGCATCCGTGTGTTTCGGTTTCATCCCATACAAGCGCGCTCTGTGGTCGACTACGGCTATAACCTATCGATCGGCGCGAATATTGTCGTCTTGGCACAAAAGGGTCACTCGGAGGAGTGTGTAGTGTACCAAATCTGCAAGACCGAAAATCTGATGAAATAAATATTTACAAACACACTCGCACACATACACATAATATTATATGCACTGACTGTTATAATAATAATATATTACTTAGACGGCATATTATATTGTCTACTGTATAATTATATTTACTAAACTGAATAAATAACATGATAGCACTTTAAAACGTTTCTAGAATATTTCAATTTATAACTAACTGGACCAGAGCCCATTTTTTATTCCTCATTCCTACAACACACTCCATATCTAATGGACAGGTTAGTCTTACGCGCGGACACCCCGCACCTCACCGAATGATGGGTCTCGTGAATTATAATAATTATTTAGCTTGAACTATTTTTTTGTTCTTTGGTCACTAATGAATCTATTAAATCTGTTAAAAATGTACCTATGATTTGCTGTATCTCCGTGTAATTGTTTTGAAACTTCCTCGTTTGAACGTCGAATCATGATAAACAAAAAAAAAAATTATACCTATCTATTGTAATATATTATATTTATCGGGTGTGCAATTAATGTGGCTTGAAGGCTCAATAATAGCCTATGTCACATTTGGACGAATTTGAGATTGTTATTGACCAATGTCATTAATATTTGGTTAAGTTACTATTGTGTTTAAATTGTCAATGCTTGAGATGCAATATGCCTAAATAAACATTGACATTGGACATTTTGACAATAATCAACCGAAGTGTATAGGTAGGTATACCAAAATAATATTATGAGCCTATCTCGATATTGGCCACGTATTATCGATAAAGTCACTATAAGGCTATTTTTAAATCAACCAATCAAGTTTATAAATGTATAAGTTACTAATAGTTTCTATGTGCAATTCAATATATTATTATTAGTCGTCAGGTTTAAATAAAAAAGTCATAAGTTTTTAAATATTAAAAAAGTATTTATTTAATATTTTAGTTTTCGGCCAAGCGTCAGTTATTAATAATATTTTAATATTTATATCCACCAAGAAAGTCCAACGTCAAAATAAAATAATACATATTCTTGTTTCTCAAAATACAAAAGTTTCATTTATGGAAAACAAATGTATATTAGTGATCTAAATCTCAAACATTTAACGTTAAACCATTAATTGTTATTATTATTATTATTTTTTAAATTCTTATTCCGGACATTTTATTTTTTTTTTGACATTGATCCTTCTTGCTCAAGTCCGCAGAATAATTATATTATTTGGAAATAAATTGAGGATTTTTTCGATTTTGATTTCGATTATATTACTATCCATATATATATATATATTAAATGCGTGCAAATAAGCAAATATAATCGAAGTCCGAAAAAAAAATTTAGAAAGTTATTTTTCAGTATACCTACTTCCCGCATTAATCATATTAGTTGTGCAAATGTTTATATAATATATATGTTATATTAATATAAGTAAATAAAATATATAAAATATATTAATATGTTGTAGTACTCCTACATAATATTTTTCTATTTTTAATATATATGTTCTAAATGTAAATGTTAGCGGAATTCTGTGTGTGCTTTGGTGAATATTGCATCCCCGTTGTTCTGTAATAGTAGATGAATATTGAAGTTGTATTTAACTACTGGGTCGTCTAGGTGATAGAATCCTTAAATTCTAGGTTCATCCCATCGGGATTACACAAAAGGTGTGATGGTTATAGCTAGGAATATAGTATACCGACATTGGGTTTTATTTAGAGGTAGGTACATTTTTAAGTAGTTTCAATGTGTATAATATAAATTAAAATAATTGTTGATTAAATATTATTTATTTTTAATTAAGTGCTTGGGTAAAATTTTTCGTTAATGGTTCATGTAAAATAAAATGTACTATAGGCTCTTGATTGGGGATAAAAATATAATTAAAAAGTTCTTATTCAAATCTATTAATAGTCAATATTTTATCACCATATTCAAAAAGTTTGTGTCTTATACGATTTTATTTTTGACAGTGTTACTCCAATTTCTTTGTACGTTACTTCCTATCGTTATGTATATGTTTCGTACAGAATATGATTTAAAACGTTGATAAAATTGTATATATTTGTGAGCAAACTAGTGTAAAACCAGACAATAATATAGGTATTTAATTTTGCCTCTCTACTGTAGGTTGCCCGATTGTTGGATGGTAAATATTCACCTCACATTATATTGGGGGAAAAGCATGCATCTGTATTTTGCAGTTGTAATTTAAGTTTGTTGTAGGTATTTTTTTGGACTAACTAATTTGTTTGTATTGAATAAAACAATATTAATTTAATACTTAACCAAAACAAATAGTATGTTAAACCAAATGACTATAAAATTATCTCGAACGCGATTCAGTCACTCTTTAGATAAATACCATGGTCACTGTATTTACCAGTTATAGCTACCAAAGCTTAATAATATTTATTTTTTCCAGACGCAATTCACCTGACAACTGACAAGAACAATTTTTGGGCCCACCGGATTATATTAAAAAAATATATATTGTGTGGTACAAAATTATTTAAACGTTGTTTCACAATATTTTCATTGTATATATATATATATATATATATATATTAAAATATTTAAAGAATTTAATTAAAACATCACATCATCACAAATAAAAACTATTGACGACTGTCAGTGTGCAAATCCATGTATGTCTACATAACATTACTTTTTATAAAAACTATGAAACAAATGTTGACTAATTAATCAGGATAACTTATAGTTGTATAATTTATATGTTTCATAAAATATAGTATCGAACAATTATTTTGAAAAACAGTAACTCAAATATTGTCGGATCAATATAACAGCGAGTTTACTTTGGTGGCTATTTATTACGGAATGTTTTCTTTGCAAGTCACGATGTTTTTTTGTTTCAAAATATTATAGAACTCAAGGGTAGCTTTACACTGACGCACGTAAAACCTAAATACATCTTTTGTTTCGTCCTATTCAACATTTACACAATGTCCACAAATTGCATTAAGTTTTAATTAATGATTTCAAAAATATTTCATCTTGCCAAATATTTTTCTGCGATATTCTATTATGTATAAACTCGAATTTTGTTTGGTTGTACAACAATATATTGTTATTATGCATATCTTAAAATTATAAACAAAACGTATCAAGTAATAAAAGCCAATTTATATTTACAATAATAATAATGATGATAAATAAATTAAAAATTAAATTGGCATTCTTACCTATTTATTTTTGTATAATATAAAAGAGTAATTTTGAGCCTTCACTCAAAGAGCATTCTAACATTTATTACAATATTTCTAATATGCTATTTAGTATACATATCATCTTTTGGCACACACCTGTGTTTAAAATTATGGTGAAGATTTTAGATCTCATACATCTCAAATCATTTTAAAATACATACAAGGACTAAAATATTAATTTACCACCTAATTAATAATAAATAAGAGTAATTTAACACTGACATGCGTTGAGGCGAGCGAAGTACCCATCACGTCAATAATAAGTATCATGTCCACACATTTTTAATCAGAAAAAAGTAAAAACTCTTAAAAATCACGTAGTTGGGAATCATGTTAAAATGAGATATATCTATATAGCCTCCCTTATGCTATATACTATATAGTGGCCCGTCTAAAATAAAATACTAAATAGCCTATTTACACGCGAAGAGTGTCCGCCTTTTTAATTGTTTGCTGTATATAGGTACTTCATACATTGTTTTATTTTAATTATCTTTCCCCATAACCTTTTATGTACCGAATACTGGATTGTTAATAATATGAAAAGGTTTAATTTATATCTACATTTTTTAATTTGGACACATGTAACTATGCGAAATGGTTATTTTGTACTAACGTTAGTAATTTATACTAAACTTGTATTGATACTATTTAATACTTATCTACTAATGTAAAATATATAGACTATATTATTATAAACATTTATAAAATATGTGTATTAATATTATTATAAGTGTTTGTATCGAATACAAAGTGAGCTATTGTATAGAACTGTACCTATACTTATTAAGTTTATTTAACGTACAACTACAATGCAATATTAACCAATATTTGTTTCTCTCTCAAATTTAGATGCCATGTCTAAACAAAGAATAACGTGTCCCAGCAGTCTACATTATTACCCTACTTGCAATTGGTACAAAAATATATGTACCCTTAGTCATAAACACTGTAGTCATTAGTCACCCTTCTATCTCGATATAAATCGATGTAAATAATGTTTGAGTACATATTCACTGAACAAATAGTGTTTTCCCGATGTGTTCATAAAATACACTTCAAATAAAAATACGTCTAATATAATGTTTGAAATACTACATAACTCGCATCACCTTCAGTCACTAATAAATCGAATCATAAAAATAAAAATATACCTGATGATTGAAACTTGAAATTTTAACACGCTTGACGAAAATGTTGGTATAGTTATCATTTAATAAGTTCATACTTTATTTTTATAATTCTATGCAATATGACTAATATACAACACTGAAAACTGAAGTTATTGGTTAAATATTAATATAATATAAATATTGATTGAGATTTTTTTTTGTTTTTTACCGTTACGGTAAACTTTTTAGTGCAATAAAAGTGCTCCGGATCAGTGTGTGATATTATGGTTGTATAAAAGTGGATGTAAAGGCTATTTTGCCAGAGTGTGCTGCAAGAGATTGTAAAAAGGCCATTAATTTAGAGAAAATTACATAAAACTGTCAAAAGCTGCTAAATTTACTGTATAATACTTAATATTATTATATATTATATTACATACATATAGCTGAGTTCAGAATCGTTTAGAGAATGTAATTATATTATTGTTCATTGTAGGTTTTAAAAATACGTATTTTTTGTGATATATTGTCTTTAATTCGCTCATTTAAAGTGGGTTGACTTTACGTCATGCCATAGCTTGCAAATCCTTTTTCACGGAGTTAATACTCACCGCAGACAAGTCGTAGCTGGTGCAAAAATCGTTATCCATTATCCATTCAGGGTTTTAAGTTTTCTGCAATTAAATATTTGGTTGTTTCGGTAATATTTTGGTTTAATTAATACACACATGAAGTTTCATATTTAATCATACAAAAATATTATAATCTAAATAGCTATATGGTATATATTATATCCTGTTCGAGCATCTGTTTGAATAATATTATAATAATCTTTCGCGTGTACGGCTATGAAAATATTTACATAATATTTATATACCTTGTAATATCATGTTTACGTGTACAACACAATATATATATATATATATACCCATATATTTATTGTGCTGTCTTATACGTTCTAGTATATAAATTATAATAAATTAATTTTCATTTATTAAACGTAATTTTTAGGGCACCTCCGCAGATGGTAAATACATGATTTTGATTTATAAAATATATAAATATCATAATGTGACCGACTGTCAAGCCATAAATAACTCAGTAATGACGACATGTTATGGTAAAAAAAAAAAAAATTAAAAGCTATTTTCAACTGTTTAAACTCGTGTGAGAAATGTTGTCAAAACAAAGGCGTGTGAAGTAGGCAATATGTGTACAATTCAGTTTTGATAAAACGCCGTTAAAAATGAGAAATAGACAAAATATTTACATAAATTTAACTCGCTAGAAGTATCGACCCATTCCTTGTACCGTTGATGCTTTTATTAAAATGTTCATGCTTCCAATGTGGTTCGAGCATTATACCTTTCAGTAAAATCATATTTTAAGTAAATTAAAACTTGATCGATATTGTATTTTGAATAATGTTTTCAATTCGGCTTATTGTTTGACAACTCGCAAAGCGTAAGAATTACATCTTGCGTTATAATAATATCGTACACGCACGAAATAATGATAAAAACAAATAATGCCCGTCGTGTGCTATATTATAACTACTATTAACTCCAAAATAACACTATTTTATACGTCGCTAATGGCAACACATTATAGGTACTATATTGCTCGAAAGTATTTCAAAATCATTCGCATTGTAACATATTTTTGTGCTCCATATCATATTTAATGTATTTTTTTTATATTTTTTTATCGTCAGCGCTTAAAATTTATGGACGTTAATAATACCGATAAATATTGAATTGAACATAAAACGAACTCATAAAATAATTCAAAACTATTTCCATTCTCAGTTCGACTGCACGATGTCATATTGTCACACTAATGTCATACCAATTTTAAAGAAGAAAAAACAACCAAATACACAACTAATAATCAAAATACTGCAGTCGAGGCGATATACTTGGCGACGATCCCGGTAACCGGTAGGTGCCTAATACCTCCATTCACCATATTATAATGAATTATGCACGATTCGGCGGCTGCAACCCTCCGTCGAAATATCTAGCGACATCTAGGGTATAACTTAGGCGTAAAAAGCAGGACGGCCGCGTTTGAAATGATTATCCCGACAGACCCCCCACCCTAACCAGGTCCAGGTTCAAAATAACCTAACCATTCGTCACCGAAATAATATTATAATAATGTGTGCGATTGACCGACTCAAGTCCGACTCAAGCGATTGATATATTCATTACTATTAATAATAATGATAGTAGTTTTGTTGTTGTTGTCATTCGGTGAGATATGTGTTTGTACCGACGGCGTGAAGTGTCGTCCTCAATAGATACATAAAAGTCCGGGAGAATGTGAACGATATCATGTTCTGTCCGGGCGATAACAGCGGGGTGTTGTCAAAAATTTCAGGAGCAGTCCGCTAAGCGTGCACCGATAGGAGAGGGATCGCGGTCCACCCGCCGATTAAATATATATATATGGGTATATGGTATATACGCGCGACCCGGCGGGGCATTGATTTTTCGGCGGATTTCGGGTCACAGATGTGTAAAGCCGCCCGGCGTTTCGTCGCGTTTACTCGCCTAGGAGAGGAAACGTTGGAGAACGCCTCCCCTTCACCCCCATCAGGAGAGTCTTTTCCGAGAATTTACCTGCGTGGTGCAAGTCTGCAGCGGTAGTTTTCCCTCAGCTCCGCCGTTTCCACTCGCAAAAATATTTTTGCAATAATAGCATAATATTATACTACAATCAACATAGTATTATTATTATTATTTTAACTATTATTGTCATGACGTCCAGCAGGTGTCCGCTTTAATAATATAATATTTAGGTACCTATTTTGCCTTTATTAGATATTAGTGTATAACAGACCCACTGTATACAAATGCGAAATGTCAGCGGCGTAACTATTTGAGAGATTGTATAGTGGTCGGAATCGCTTATAGTAGACATTTTCGTGTTCTCATAAAATAGGTATAATAATTTGTAGTAAAAATATTTTTATTTTTGCTAAACACTCCGGCTTACTCTAATAAAAAGAAAAAGTGAAATTTTCTGAATAGGGAAGGAAAGTGGAAGAAGGGAACTCTCATAGTTTACATATATTACAAAGAAGCGGTATAAAAAAAAGTATTAGAAAAGCTACCTGTCTCAGGTTACGAATACGCTCTGCAGAATCTAAACACCCATACTTATCTAAGTGTTGTGAATTATATTTTTGGTGTTCATCTTAATGACAAATGACGTCACCGTAGTAGCTGATAACACCTAGAGCATAACAAAAACCGCGTCTTACGAATTTCAGACGGACCTGCAGTCAGAGAGAGGAACCCATTTATTTCCAAAAATTTGTTCATTGAGACTTTTACTAGCCTTCTCTGTCACTGCTTTGGAAGCACTGAAAATGTCTGTCCCAGAGTGTGAACACTTCAAGAGTTATGCTACAGACCACGGCAACTATAATTATACACCCTATACCTACCTATTATAATACTGCTGCTTTTATATTATACTATTATTATGGGAAGTATATGATAATAAATAATATTACACGACCCACGTACCCAGATTCCAGGGATCCACCTACAAAACCACTTACCCACCCACTCGACCCCCCGCTCGAGGAAGCGACATAACCTTCGAACGACAGCCGAAGGGGCGGGGGAGATTGTTCGGGCCGGCATTGCAAGGTGGCATGCCGTAAGTGCGTGCGGGCGTTTATACAGGGCGACGAGGGAACCTATATGCACCTATGTGTAGGTACTCCGCAAGAGGTAACAACCCCCTCCCTCACGCGTCGGCGAGAACGGAAGTTCCCCCCTCCCAAAACCGCCCTTTTCGCGTGACTGCAGCCACCTCTGCCGTCGTCAACAACGCCGCCGCTGCCGGCACCACCACCACCACCACCACCACGCTCCCGACCTCGTTAGCATAAACCTCCGCCGAAAATCCACCACCTCCGAGCGAGTGGGTCTACAGAGCGCTTACCTCCTACGTATCTCGAATCTATATAGATAGGTACATGTACGGCCATACGAACAAATTAAAAACCATCGTCTGCCGCCTTCGTTTCCGCGATTGTCGCGGGCGCGCCTCGGCGACGACGGCGGCGCACTGCCTTTCTCGTGAAAACGGGTCGATGGCGCGCGAAACGACGCCCGCCACGACCGAGCCCGAGTCCGCTCGCGAAAAACCACCCCTACCCTCTAGTCAGAAAAAATGGCGAGTGCACCACCATCGGCGCAGGCCCTACGCGTAGGGTACCTATATTATGATATTATTGTATTATATATTTTCGCGATGCGTTCGCGCGCACCCCCTCAAAATATGTCGCCGTCGACAAATGAGCGCGTTCTAAGTATATATGTATAATAGGTGTTATTACATTAATGGCACGAATGACCGCGGTCGGTGTTTCGAGTACAAACTTCGGCTAGCTCTTATATTATATTCAATGTTATAAATGTAAACAAAAATAATATATTGTATAATGTGTATTAAATAAAATGTTTACGATTAAAATGTATTATTAAATTTTTTTTTATGTCAACTGCATTTTTGAGATGTGTATGAAAAAACAAATTAAGAAGATTTGATCGTAGACTTAAATGGCAAACAGTGTTGCAGTGACAAACACACATTATATATACAAGACAACAACTATTCTCGTCATATTTGTTTTTACCTATTTCAAAATATTGTAAAAAATAAAATAATATTGTTTCATTATAATTAGTTTTTTTTTGGGTGGAGAAAGAGAGTAGGGGTTATTAACAAAGATGTCTGTCTGCACTTACTGCAGTCTGTAACATGCTCA
This sequence comes from Myzus persicae, assembly GCF_001856785.1. NCBI lineage: Eukaryota > Metazoa > Arthropoda > Insecta > Hemiptera > Aphididae > Myzus > Myzus persicae. The sequence goes on from NW_019101341.1 coordinate 271,333, forward strand.
TTTATTAAATATATAATAATGTCACATTTATAAAATGTCATAAAATTGCCTATATAGAGCCCCGTAAGTGTCATAGTTAACTGTGCTTTCAGCCTTTAAAATATTTTCAACTTATTTCATCAATACACAGGAGAGCCTTAATTCTTTTTAATATACATTCATAAATTATAGTCACCAATATCGTTAAATTATTTTTAATGTTGATTATTCGCTATATTCTATATTATCTACTATCTATTTATATTCTATACTAATTATTAACACACACTTATTTTGTAGCTCATCGACACGTTTGGGTTTGAAATCAACAATTTAAAATTATGGAAAATTTAGAAAATTCAATATGATAATCATTTTTGATTTCACAATCAGTTTCGTCTAATTAAAAAAAAAACATGTGTATATTTGATTTTATAATATTAAATATCATTACATTTTTATAGGTTTAATGTGAATACTTACTGAAAAAACTTAATACATCCAAAGAAAAAAACAATAACCTTTCATCATACTTAAATTAGCTTAGTAGGAATTGGAGCCAAACCGAAAAGAGCCAGTTCTAGAACCAGGGAACCTTTAAAATATTCGTTAATTTTATTTTGATATTTTAGTCGGGAACCGGAACCTAACGTTCGAACCGGTAACCATATTACTACTAAGCGAAATAGGTTACGTTTTACAATGGTTATTAAAGTTGGTTATTATATTCATATAATAATTTATTGAATTTTAAGATGCGCTTCGATACACTAATATTGTTTTTATTTCTCATGAAATCGTAAAACTTAAATAACTATTCATATTTTATTTTTAAATACATATTATATTATTATTTTATGCGTATAAAATGTAAATAGATACCGAAGAGTTAATTTAAAAATATGTTTAAACTATTGAAGTGGTTTTACAAAAACAATAAGCTTAAAATTAATCCTTAATTTATATTTTCAAAAACCGGAACTGAAACCAAAAAAAACAGATGGTACCGGTCCTTGCAGGTTTATTCAGCAAATACGATGTATTATATAGGAGCGATGTATTTTTACATAGTTTATGCCCTTCGTTCAGTGACTTGGAAACTGCATCTTCATATGCAATAATTTGCGTCAAAGTGAGGTAATCACTTCGTTTTTTGTTCTACCAAATTCACCTAACTATTAACACACCCACACTAGAAATTTGATACTATCATGGGGGGAGGTGATATGTATTTCCCTCTTTCCCCTCACTCCCAAAGTTGCATTACAGCTGTGATAACATAATAACATTATAAGCATAAAATTAATTATTAAATTATACGCAATATGTCAATATGTAACCCGTTAACTACTAACCTACCCGAAAGGTTAAGAACTATTACTTGATTATAAAATTTATACATAGAAATTTTACACTACTATAGAATAAAAAATTTAACTATTTTTTTGATTTTACTCATCAATGATGGGTTTATCTGGCATAATTTAGATTTTCCGGTGACATACCAATATGGGAAACCCATTTAGTTAAATCTTACTCATACGCTTTAGTTCAGCTATAAGTTCAACAGATTTCAAAATTGTTTTTTCATATACAATATTGCAAATAAATAACTCAAAAGAATGGTTGTTTTAGAATTTTTTTAAAAATCAAAAACATTTTTAACCGATTTTTGGCTTTTTAATTTTAGAACATTGTACAAGGGAGGCATTGAAAAAAGCTGCACTAAAATATCTGCATTATATTTTGAATTGCAGCTACTGACTTTCCAATTAATTTACATGCTGTATAAATGTATAATATTATATTATATTATAAGACTATATTTTGCAAATGAGGCAAATGACCACTCCTAAATACTCATACTTTTAATTATTTGCATTATAATTTTTTATTAATTGTTAACTGCGTTATTTTACTTTTATTTAGTGTACCTTTAAGTATTATATTGCGTGTTTTATAATGCGTGCAAAGGGCTTGTCTGGTGAATTTGTACAATTTATAATGAATATATTTCGAATATCCCATGCTTATTTTCTCAGAATCAACATTGGACACATTTGAGCATTAACTATTATTGTTATTACTCATTTAACATTTGTTTACAAAATATCACCCAATACTACAGTCTACGTATTTTTTCTGTAGTATAAAAATAAAAATAGTTACATATAATATATGAATAAATGTTTTATGTAAAATGGAGGTGGAACGTCCCCATATGGCCATATCCACCCCTATCCTCTGTAAATAAGTTATTTATGTGGGTTAACTTGTTTAAAGAGCACAAAACGTGTGACAATATGTATAATAATATATGTCAGATTTATATATTATTAATTATTCACTAAAAATCGTTGACTGGACACATAACGTATAATAAAACGTAATGATTATAATTCGGGGATCTGAGAAAAAAATAATCAGCTGAAAATTTAGACTGCTTTTTATGCAAAATAAAGTTTTTGAGTGTAGAAAATAGGGATAATGTAATTGATATAATAATTTCACTACTAAATATTATTTTAAATATACAACTATTACTTTAAAATAGGAAAATAAGTATTCAGAAGTAATATAGGTACTTATAGTAAGTTTAGTACCTATATATTATAATATTATCCACAATTATAGATAAATAAGTGTTCTTTTTATTTTCATTAGTAAGCTTTTTGAAAAGTACGGGATAATTTTGGTTTGTTCAGTAAATGTATACCTATATGCTGTAATGTATGTACAGTATATATATATATATATATATATATATATATATATATAATACTACCTACATACACTTAAAACTAGCTAAAACCTTTTAAAAGAAACAATTTATGACTATGCTACACTAACCTATGATCATTATTCATTGTTTATACCTACGTTAAGCTTACTGCATTTAAAAGTACGAGCTTTGAAGAAGAAACGGATCTCTTTAACCAAAATAAAATGTACATCCCCTGTTCTTTGAAAATGATACGAGAAGGTTTTAATCTCACTCGTTGGCTGAAAACCAAAATTAATCATTATTATCGTTTTGAACTACATGAAAATATTTATTGTTGAGTAAAAATGTTGTTACAATTTGTGTAGGTAATATGTTATTAACACTACTTAGAATTTTGTTTATCAACTGATTCGTAATTGATTCCGAATTGTTTATGATATATACTATATATTATTATTATCATACAGTAAATTATAGTTGTATAAAATTATTCGTATTATATAATCAATACTGTTTGCATACCCAGAATAATCACAATTTACAAACATTATAAAGAATGTCAGAACGACAAAGGTTAGGTATACATGTATATAGGTACCTATTATTTAACCTTTAATAATTTTAGAACTTTCTCGTATTATTAAATATCTTACACGTATAATATTTTTAATATGTGTTACATGAAAATTACTGTTTATTGTATTAACTGTTTAATAATCTTAGACAATAGATTTGACAATCTTAGTCTAATAATTAATTGTCAACGGAGCGTATATGACATACATTAATTAGCAAGTGAGACACGCCACACACATCCGCAATTTAGTTAGCATTATTGGACAATGGACATCACTATAACTTCAGTAAATTAACCAAAATAACGGACTAAATAGAATGACATCCAACCAGTAGTATAATGTTTCATATTATAACCTTATAGTAATAACCCAATTTCGTAATAACCCAATTTCGATTTAAAATAATATGTTACTAGGTACATAAACTACATTTAACATAGTTTGTAAATTGCTTTTATAATTGTATTGCATTTATATGTATTTTCAGATAATTTACAAGTATTTTCAAGTCTATTTTTAAAAATTGTATGTCAAAATTTTCACAGTGAAACCAAAAAATTAGAAATTGAGCCAACTTCAACTATTCCACCTATTTTGACACAGAACTTTGAAATCGTTATCAAACGAAGGTTAATGATTAGCAATTATTTGTAAGCCCCTTTTTGACATTTTCAAGTCCCTTTTGTAGTACCTACAATATTTAAAAATATATAAAATATATGTTAAAAAATAAATGTCCATTGATGGTATGTATTGGAATTAATTCGATTAACTGTATGACATCAATATATAAATCAAAGTGTTGTTTAAGACAAATTTGCATGTCTCATAAGTGTATTAAGTCTAAACCCATGTGTCAATGCATATGCGTTTTTAAATAACTTTAAGAATTTGCAATGCTATATTATAATATATAAACGAGCTGTGTTATACTTTTTCCTATAATCATGAAAATTCATTGCCTATATTAAAATAATATAATTAATTGTCATGCATCTAATAAAAAATAATTTACTGAAATACTAAGTAGACGTTAGGTTATGTTACGAGTGTTGGTTTACTCAACACCATTCTGTTGTCTAAACAAGTACGGTAAACCTTTTTTTTTTTATTAAAAATTGAGTTACAATTTATACAATACTTATCTGTGCAATAAGTAATGTCGACTAATGATATTTTGATATTTACATAGCTGGACTAACAGATATGGGAGGCACTCAGTAGTGCCACCCGACTATTACGGTGAACCTATAATTTTTTTGACCCAAACGTGTTAGGTATTTTTTAGGTAATTTTTGAAATAAATGAGTGGTTCACTATAAAATAATCATCCTGAATGTATATGATAATAATATTGTAGTACGATTGCTAATCCTGCAGATATCACATAAGTCGTCGTACTTGTTTAAATCGCTGTATTTACGAATATTACTTTGTTGATTCATATTAGCAGACATCCAACCGATACGCATCGTTATCGAACGGACGGACAGTTGAAAAGCCGAAACAGATACTATACACAGTGTATATTATGTTATAATTATTATCCACTGAACTTTTTAAACGAAACACAATTGACCGAGACCGACGACGTCTCCGAATAAATAAATAATTGTGACCCATCATCGTCATGATTATGTTCGTTAATTGAAACGCTGCATGCGAGAACTAAATAACTCAATAGCACGCGCACGTCAGACTAACGCGACAGACGAATATCCGTATTATGTCCAAGCTATAATGATAATATAGCGATTTTTTTTCACATTTACAATTCATTACAAATATTGCATGTAAGGACGAACTTTGTTCTTGTTAAAATAATATCTGTTCGGTATTTTTAGGGTTTCGAGTTTTTTGTTAACATACAAAAAGTATTGTGCTGATGTATTGCATGGTGTAATCTTGTTTTTTTGATGCAAACATTTAAAGTAAAATATATTATTATAATAGCTAGTTCCCGGATGAGTGACCTCCCGGGTTTTTAACAACGAACCCGCGCCCCACATACACACTTGTTACTAAAACCCGACCATACCCTCCTCCTCCCCAGCACATCGGTAATCATCATTCATAGTTTCCGATGCTTTAGACCAGTAACAAATAATAGTTATAATAATAATAATTTAAATGATTAACATTCACAAATAAAGCTAGGATTTAACTTACAATAATTATTAGAACATAATATGTTAAAATGAATTGATAGTTTTTCAATATTTATTCGCATGTGTGTACTGTGTATAAAAATAAAAAAATGTTATGTAAATTAGGTATAATATGTTTTGTCATAAAAGTCTTGTCATAACTATATATAATTGTATAGGTTCTCTAACCACGCTCGTGGGGATGAATGTGTACTACAATTTAGAGATAAGGCACGAAAGAACTGTTTTTTTTGTTTATCAAACACAACCGTTGAACTGATCGACGTTATGTATATAATATACGCTGTACAGTATACTGTACAATTTTAATTTATAAGCATAGAATTTTCATAAATATGTCATCTCGATTATTCACATAATTCAAATATTATTATTGTGTACTTATCAGTGGTAGCGTAAGATGGAGAAGATAAGGTGTGGTGGTAATCAACTTCTGACACTTCATGGGGTGGAGGTAGCTGAATCAGTTAACTGTTAAGAGATAGGTTAGGTTAATAGGTAAGGTGGATACTTACAATTTTGACAAAGATTATGGAAGATTATTTTTTGTTAAAAGTTTTTATTGTATGCGTGCAAATGTCTGAAAAAAAATGTTTTACTGCTACAAACTCTTTTATTGGTTAGATTGACCTATGGGCCATTTTAATATTTTTGTTTGGCCTGCAAAATATATTATAGTTTGCCCTTGTATTATATTTATGCTTTGTAATATCGTTCATGTAATATTATGTGAATATATTATCTATAGTACTTATAGGAATATCATATCGTATCGTCAATGGTGACTCTTTTTGAAAATTTAAAATTGTTTTTATCGCACAATTTTCCTTACATATATCGAAAATTAGGTAAATGTGATGATGTGTAAAAATTATGAAAAAAATAATGATTACCACCGGAGGAACTTTTTTTGATGTACGACTATACATATGCTCGAGTTACACTTACTTTTAGCAGCTATACATGTATATGAGTCCTGCACAGAACCGTGGTTACCTCGTATATGGTCGTATTTATACGCACCGTACATAATATTATATGAATAAAACGCGTTACAATAGAAATAATAATAAACTATTGTTGCTTATAATAATTGTACTGGTAAAAACGGCCGAGGTGTCATCGTATACGTCAACGGAGTCGCAGAGCCGGACACTACGCGATAAACTGGCGCTGACGACCAAACGTTCGTCACTGTACATCATCAAATATTAATGTCTGCAGAATCAACTGGTTGATAGACGCACAATCGAGACGAGTGTAATATTTCGATCGCTGCGTACAATAATAATTTGTTCGTCTTTCCGGTCTCCGTTTCCGTGACGAGCGACGCCATCGCGTATTGTAAAATATGAAATATTATACCTATACGGGCTATACGTTTTATTGTATTTTTATTAATATTAAATTCGAAGCCTCTAGAACAGGACCATTGGCTTGTATTTACATAGGTACTTGAATTACCTAAACTAAATCATACAATTTAATGTGTTTCATAAATAATAATAAAATGTGTAATGGAATCTTCGTACTCAGTGCGTCGTGAAGGTGGTCCGGGGGTATGTCGAATTTTTGTCGGGCCTCTTATTGAGTATCTTATGCATTCTGTAATAATGTGCAGTTTGATTGCAAGGTTAGTATGTGTAAGGCAAGTGTGTATGACCTTCACTCTGAGGCGTTTCCTCGTTCGAGATACATATTAGATAATTCCATTTTTCTGCTGTTCTTATTATTCCATTTAATTTAGACAATTTAGTGTTCATTTGCAACCATTCATTTCGCCATTTATTTTTAAATCGGTCTTAGATATTTTTTTTGAAATCTTTGTCTGTTTTTATATTTCAGAAATGTTGATTTTTCCTTGGAAAGTACCTTCGTACACTCTTTCATTGCCAGTTATTGCGCAATGCCCGCGGTATCCATCATGTGAAAATTATGTTATTTATACATTAATTAGTCAAGTTGACTATTTTATTAACTATAACATTATCCTTATTAATATTAATAAGCCTATAGATATAGTGCTCATGGATGAGTCTGTTAAATTTCATACTTTTTAATTTTCAGGTTTCACTTATTTTAATACAGGATAGGTGGGGCTTTATGCGTAGCAAGTTTCTCAGCTGTGTAACTGCTACAACCATCCCATAACCTTTCGAATAGCTCGGTTTGTTGGGTAACTGCCCCAATAACACCCTTGGTCTGTTTTTTTGGTGTCTGTATATATATGTATGTGGTCTGGTAATTTGTTTATTAATTCATAGTATATACCCACATTTGTGTGTGTATATGAGTTGTGGTTTCTTTTTAATTTTAATACTCGATTGACACAACAAATTAGTATTTTGGTGTTGCTCATGGTGGTTTTGTGAATACTTATCTCTAGTCATTATATCTTTTATTTCTAAATTGAGTTTTCGCTGTTATCTCCCTTTAATCCTTTTGTATATAGGTTGAGTTAATTTTTTGTTGTATTCATTGTTTTATAATAAGGTGATTTAAAAAAAAAATTCTTCATCAACAGCTATTTTGCAGCCATCGACGATCAATATCGTTGGAGTATATTTTTATAACATCGCGTGACGATTGAAATTCGCTATGATATCAGGTAGACACAACAATAACCACGGTGAATCGTTGATGATTTATATTTATAGGTACCTTTGCAAACAATATGAACTACTATAAAGTGGCGAAATAACAATAGTAATAATTATTATTATTCCCAAATAACATGATAACACATTTATCTGGTACGCGCGCAGGACGCAGGTTAATGGACGGCCGTTATTATTTATTCACATAATTTAAAATGATATATGATAATGATATTATATAGATATTACGTATTATGTTATAACAGCTGTATATACCTATACGGGGACGAGTGCACACATGCGTAATTAATATTTTTGATATCAGTGTAATGGTATCGCGATGTCCCTTTGCTGTATACATAAAAAGCCCCTCGCTAACGCTTATTCCGGAGTAAAAACAAAGGAATGATATTTTCGCTTTTTAGCTGTCCAGCGTGGAAAATCGATGGGAATAGAGGATTGAGGTATTTATACAGAAAATGTGTTGTTTAACGCCTGCTCAATGATATAACAATAGGGGACATGACGAGCGCAAAAGGCCACGGGCTCAAGAGTATATACAAGGGTCATCGCACATTGAAAATATTGTAGGGACAAAATGTCAATGGTATACTAACTTTATTGAAAAATAATTACTATTTCATTTTAATATTATATAGTTATTTTCTTGTTGTGATTTTAAGTAATTATTTTAATCTAAATTCATGATTTTCACTATTCTAGCCATCCTTTATAGTTTATACACAATAGATAACTCGAATTTTTGGGTAAAATATTAAGATTAACAAATGACAGTAGATACCATTACTTTTAATTGGACAAGAGACAGCTCGGAAGATGGATTTTGTTGAAAAGATTGATGTACTTGTGGAAACAAGACCTAGAAAGAACTAATTTTCAAAATACTTCACAGTATAACTCATGTAGGCAATGACATTATAATAATATCATATAGAGTATATATATGTATATGTTATTCTAATTTATGAATGTATACAGATTGTAACTTGTACTTAATTTGTTTACTATTACACTACTTCGCCTGCTGTGGATGTTTTAACGAAAAATCAAAAATATAAAATGTGTACCTACTGAGCTTGTAGCATTATTTTGCTTGATTTGTATATTATACCTACTATATGTTGTCAAATCTCACTCAATGTTTATATAAGAATCTAGGACCTACATAGTATTTTGTGTTACACTTTGCGTGTAAAAATTTGGGTTTAGATTCGCATTTATCCTTTTCGCTTTGAGTGTCATATTATGTGGTCTTAATTTTTTGTAATCATTTAAAATTATATGGGACAGGAAGATCACAAAAAGTGATTCAAAGTGATTGACCAATCATGTTCAACCCTATTTTCCTTCAATAATGCAGTTATTCAAAAAATGGTTTAGAAATTTAAATACAATTTTTGGAAATTAATACTTCAAGTTCTTTTATCGTTATGGTTTTTTTATCGATGGAAACATAACATATTAGATTTTTCAAACAATACATCCACTAGGTAGGTACTTGAATTACGAAAAACTAAAAAATTAACGGTTTAGTAATTTTTGATGAGTGACATTATAGAAATAAGACATTTTTACGAGGGTTTAATATCATCAATCACCATAATAGCTGCTAATGAATACATTATTCTGTGCACAACGCTGTACGAATATTCTATCAAATCACAACTACTATTCTAGTATTCTGTAACTAATCGTCGACGTTTAAAGTGAAAACAGCACAATATCTTAATATAGTAACATCAGATTATGCATAGCTGGTCGCAAACGTCGTCTCCGCTTGTCCCGGGAGGCATATTATTATTGTTGAGTACCTATATACCAGCGCACCCGTTTACCTACCTATTATATTGATATATTATGTACACGAGCATTTCGTACAAGTAACTTTATAGCAGNCCTGTACGTCAAAATGATGATAAAGCATTTAACATCGTATTAAATCAATTTTATGTAAGAAAGCACAAAAATAGTTTTTCCACAGAATTCTTGGCAGATCATAATACTATTTACTTGGGGTTAGTATGGGTTTATTATATAGTTTTAGAACAATCACAATTTAATATTTATGCCAGAATTTCCTATTTTGACCTATAACATACAACGTCATATTTGTATATTATTATATATTATGCATCAGAATTCAGAGATAGATTCCGGGAGCGACGATCCTTAAACAATTCGACGGTGGTGGTTTCCCGAGAAAATTAAATAACTCAAAGTCTCCCATTTGTTTTCCGTCACCACCTCGAGAGATTAATGTCTTCGCGAACAGTGTGATTATTATTATTATTATATCGTTGTCGTTAAAATTTAATCCACCTCGTTTGCGGCGACAAATACCTCGACGAAATAAATGTATTATAAAACTTCTATGAATCGACGACACCGTGGATACGGTGTGGATGCGATGTGTATACGCGTTTACCATTTCTCTCCGTCCCTCCCGCCCATTCACGGTGATTTCGGTATACGGCTCTTAGAGTATATATGCATGTATACGGTACGAGTTTTCGTTTTGGATCGATATTATATTATTGTGCGATACATATACATATATATATATATATATATATAGTACTCGGTAAATGGTAAGATATAGCGTTGTTGTATACACGCGCTGCACAGCGCTCACTATGTATATATATATATTCATAAAATACGATTATGTACATAAACATACTCGGCGCGTGTACAGCACATTTTACCGCAGCTCTACGGCAGCGTTGTATATTTGTAAATAAATTCGCCGGTATAAGTCATATATTTTGTAACTTTTTACAAAAACACTTTTCGTAAACAAAATTATTACAAAAAGTTAGAGGCAAAATAATGCAGTTGTAGGACACAGAACATTTTTCAACAAATCAAAATATATGATGTACATTATTAGATACCTGCTTATAAACTACTTTATATTACCTTAGATAATAATATTTTAAACTATTTATTCAACCTACGTAGGTATACTACACAGTACACGGTATACCAATACAATATGATATATGTTGCATTGAAATTATTATACAGTTGATAAAGACAGTTCATGATCTTAAGTTTAATATATAAGTGCGATTTACTGAAAGTATATAAAACATTCGTAGTACCTATATAATATCATATAAGAACCTATACAAATAGCGGCTACGTATATCAACCTGTACGTCAAAATGATGATAAAGCATTTAACATCGTATTAAATCAATTTTATGTAAGAAAGCACAAAAATAGTTTTTCCACAGAATTCTTGGCAGATCATAATACTATTTACTTGGGGTTAGTATGGGTTTATTATATAGTTTTAGAACAATCACAATTTAATATTTATGCCAGAATTTCCTATTTTGACCTAAAACATACAACGTCATATTTGTATATTATTATATATTATGCATCAGAATTCAGAGATAGATTCCGGGAGCGACGATCCTTAAACAATTCGACGGTGGTGGTTTCCCGAGAAAATTAAATAACTCAAAGTCTCCCATTTGTTTTCCGTCACCACCTCGAGAGATTAATGTCTTCGCGAACAGTGTGATTATTATTATTATTATATCGTTGTCGTTAAAATTAAATCCACCTCGTTTGCGGCGACAAATACCTCGACGAAATAAATGTATTATAAAACTTCTATGAATCGACGACACCGAAAATATATCATACTTACTGTGAATGGTTTTTTTTAAATCCCGTTTCCTAAAGTTTCATTCAGAGCCCCGACTGGCGACTACACCGTTTAATAGTTATTTCGTGCTAGCACATCGTTAGAACCATGTTTCGTATATATCTGAAGGTATTCTGTACATTATATATGTTATTATACGTACGTCGATCAATATTTTACGTCACCACCTGAAACTTATAGAGGAACCCTAAACGTTACATATTATTGAAACATCTATGAGAATCACATTAAGACTCTTTTCTAAACATCATAATTAGAGGTGGATCGAACTCAGAAATATAGTCTCAAATTGAACCTTTTAATAGTAAGTCGAACTGAACTTTTTGATCGTATACATCGAACCTAACCTGTCCCTAACATTTTGTTTGATACTAAACGATCTTTTGAATTAAATTCTTACTCAGATTTTTTAGTTATATGTCAAAACAAAATATACAGGATAAAATTTTTTTGTTCAAAACGTATAGGTACGTACGTTACCTTGAAGTTTGAGCGATTTTGGAGTTTGAATTGATTATAATTTATAATATTGAATTTCAAACTTTTTGTCCCAGCTCGTTTGGGATATTAAGACTAGGTTCGACTTTCAAACTCGAACGGTTCGACCCAAATCTATAGTTCATATAGCACGAGTGCAATGTATATATATCTATTATAGTGGAATTTCGCTTAAAACTCGTTTCAAAGTCAAAAGTAGACAATAATAATGTAATCGTAGTTTGGAGTGTAAACTGTAGGAATGCAAAACGTTTGTGCGTTTTGATACCTCTTACAATATTTTGGTGGACTCGCGAAACGGAAAAAAAATTAAATTCATAAGTATTACTAAACATTTTATTACTATATTATGATCGATGCAACACTTTTTATTTGATTCGTGATATTATCATGTTATAACTGCTGTCTACGCGGTGGTTTTATATAATATATAGAACACGAACCTTATTGTATATATCGTATATATGTGTATAGTATAAACGCTGGTACGACGTGCTGTTTTTGAAAATTTTGCGTGTCTTAATAACATTATACGTAGGTACCTATATTATATACTTTTGCAATTTTCCGTAACGACTCACTATAATATTATATTATATAGAAGACGCTTACACATAAAACACACCCTTCCGAACATTATACGGTTATATATATATACATATATATATATGTGTGTGTGTGTGTGTGTGTGTGTGTGTGTGTGTGTGTATGGTTAAATTGTATAAGTATATATATCACACTCTCGTTGCTATGCTGCACCGTTTCTATTTTATTTTATTTTTATTGTTCTTACGCCCGGGATAATGACGTAGGTATTTTCCTGTGTATAATAATATTATATACCTACGATTTAGATGCCACAGGAACCGTATGTATGCATCGGATCTTCGCGATGAAATTTGTTTTCTGAAGGCGATGGCGACTGTTTGAAATGTCTCTCAGACCATTAATATAATAGCAATATTTTTTATGATTTCTAGTGGGCGCCAGCCAAGTGTGTGTGTGGTCTTATGTGCCTATAACGGATGTACCATATTTACGTTTACTATTAGATAGGTTAAATGATCGTCTGCATCGTTGCTAATTCTGTCTGCCTTCAATATGACACGTGAAATATGTTTCATTATCTATCAGATAAATCTGAAATCACATAGAATTATTTCAATATAAAATGAAAAAAAATGTCATAGCTATAATTGTATTATATTATTTTATTGTTTTATAAAATTTTTTCAACGATTGAAATATAATTGTATTGAATTGTTACCCGCAGAGACGAGTATACGAAACTATACGATACCACCGCTGCACAGTGTAGAATTGATAATCGGTCCGTTTTGCAGAATATAATATTATACTTCCAGTAAGCGTTTTGTACGAGCGATATTAAACATTTATTCTAAATATTATAGATTTTGATTGTTACCAAAAAATTATGATGGATTCGGAGGTTTGCGTGCGTCACGACTCAAGAGACACGACGGCCGGATACGTTGAAATTAGCATATTACGGTTTAAAAAATAATTTATTTTGACTAGACAATTTTTTCAGGGATGCCGGAGGGGAGAGTCTAACGGTTTTTAGAATATCTTTACTATTAATTTTAAATTAAATCTAAAAAGCATCATATTTAATTTGTGTTATTGTGTTAAAAATATAGACATAAACCAAGAGTGCCTGAGGAGGTGTTTATCATATGTATAAAAGAACCATAATACTCTCCGGATATAATAGCCTTCCCCTAATAATTAATTTGGTAGATATACATCTATAAGTATCTATACGCACTGGATTAAATTGTAACTTTATAATATTTTAATTTAGTTTAATGACTCAAAATTGTTTCCATGCCAATATACCTATTTTTCCGATAGAAATGTATTAAGCGTATTTTAATAATTAAGTAAGATCTATCCAATACATGTTTATTATACATTAATTGCATACAATTATGTAAACCATCTATAACCATGGTGATCATGAACTCAAATCGACAGTGGAACATAATTATTTTGCTGTACCGTCGCACCAAAAGAATTTTTCATTAAAACCCAAGGGTTGATAGTTTGGTACATTTTATTTTTCATTTGAAACTCATTCAAGTACCTATAATATTATGTATTTTGAACAATTTATTACAGAAAATATTGATGTGGTACCTTGGTAAAAAGGTAAAAGTCCCTCATTTTTAGTAATACATAACATTTTAAATCATTAATATCTTAGTGCTCGAATATTTTATTCATACTCATCATGAGTTTTTCTTTCGGGAATTTAAAAAAAAAAGAACTAAACCACAATGTTTTCGGGAAGATAATGTGTTGATGAACATTTTATCCTCAACTCAAGATCTAATATTTTAGAACTTAATACAATTATTTATTATTGTATATTCACCAATGTTTGTATTATTATTGTTATAATTATTGTAATTATTATTTTACTCCTACATATTATCTATTCATAATTTCTTTAAAAATATTTTATTTTTTTTAAACTTTTATATTTAAGCAATCACCCCTATATGATATAAAATTAAACGATTGTAATTAAGGGTTTAACAATATATTTTTGTCAAGGACTTTTCAAATCCAATAGCATTAGCTGCCTCTGCACACATTTGGTGAAAGTGTGTGAAAGAGAGAGAGAGGAAGATAGAGAGATAGAGAGAGAAAAATGATGTTTGGGATGTAGATAAAAACAGGAAAAAATTAATTGTCGGGGGTGAGTTGCGATTCTCACACCCCTCGGGCAAGTCTGCCACTGCAACGGCATACACTCATACACTCGGTATCCAGATCCATAACCATACGGACCAAGTGCGCTGTGTATACATTATAGATGTACCTGTGCTCAGCTTAATATTATGTTAGACGTGTGAACAGTTGGCAACAGCGCTGCGACGTTACTTGTGATGTACAATATTTTTTATACCACTATTATTATACGTGCAACAACGTTTTCATCCATCGAAAAGAATTGTTTTCTCATAACTACAGAAACTTAATCTCCATATTTTTTGATGAAATCGAATCGATGATAGATTTGTCAACCACCTGGGCATTGTAAATTGCTTGAAAAAAAAAAACAAAACCACAAATTTACTTTTAATATTTTTAATGAGAAGAATGAAACTATTCCATTGTTTGATTTACAAAAGATTTTAAATTGGGTTTTATATCTGGGAGTTGAATCGTAGGTTTGGTGCGGCGTTCAATTTATTTCTGTATTTACTTCTAGAATAAGAGAAAAGACTTTTGTTAAATGATAAAAAATAATTATTTTTATTTATTTTTTCCAAATATAATATAAAAGAATTTTCTAAATAATCACATACATCTAGCGAAACCCTTGAGATGGTTACCATTTTAAAATCCAAAATTGCTACGCGATTATCTTACAAAAAAAAGAACATTTTAAGAATATTAATTATTTGTAGATAACATCAAATTTGAACATTTCAAAAAAAAAAAATGTTAAAATGTGTAAACTTCTCGAAATAACAATGTGTCTTACGTTAAATGGATCAGCCTGTATATCTTATAACTGAATAACAACAACTGCAAAAGTTCTAAACAAGTGCGTATTTCAACACATACATTATCTACAACCACAATTCACGAATCTTGAGCAAATAATATAAATTCTCTAAGAAAGTAAATATTTCTTGAAGTTCTTGAGCTTTTATAACTACTAAACCATAAAAAATAACAGTACAAAAAATATTGTTTTCACGTTTATTTTCTTGATTCTGCCACATTTATATTATGAAAAATAATAATTTTCATAATACCTAAGTACAGTGATTTATTAAATTCACCTACCTACTACATTGAAAGTTTTATAGCATTTATAGCTTTATAGAACATATTATATAAGTATCAATTTTATTTTATTATCGTTATACTAGATAATTTATTTAGCTATAAATTGTTTCATATTTTATATATGTAGGCAATATATTGCTTAGAAGACTTTAAAGTATATATGATTGTAATATATCGATGATGTTTGTACTCTCGACGAATTAGGCAATTACTATTACTTTGTAGTTGGATCACGTTTATAATATAGTACTAAAATAAATGTATTTACCTGTATAATATACGATGTATTGGTTATACAATAAAAAACGTTTGTGAAGGTTACGCATTAGTCATTCATATACCTATGTCCTATACATTTATTTATAGTAATATTTAATTCGAAAATTCGAAAAATATTACCCACCTATTATAATATAGACGTATATTAGGTATATAACACCTTTTGGTATTTAGTATCCTGAACTTTTAACGTAATAATATTTACTCAGTGAATTTAATTTGGTCGAGGAAATAAATATTCGTTGATCTTATAGTCTATATAATAAATTCATGCTTTGGGAAACAAAACTACCTTGTATATAATACCCCAAGCTTATTTTTATTGCAAAAACAGCCAAATAAAATTGTTTATTATCCGAATTTCGATTTATTTTTTGGTACACAAACTTAAATCAACCCCTGTAATATAGCCGCAGTCATGAAAATATTATGGTTTTTATTTTTTTATTTGACATTTTTAAATCTGGGTTATAAATATTGTTATTAAATTCTGTATTGAAGATAATTACTTTTGGAAATAATAACGGAATATTGTTTGTTATTCATTTTTAGGCTTCTATATAAATTATATTTTATATTTATTTCTGTTGGGAACTTAAACGTATCAAAAAAAAACTGAGTAACTACTCTAGTATGCAAAGATTAGTGATATCTAAATTTAAAAAAGCGTTAGTATGTATTTGTTAAATAAGTATAGTAAATAGTAATATTACGTTTAGAAATTCACTCTAAAAAGCTATGTAAATATCTGAAGCATATTAAATTGTGAAAATTATAAAAAAAAATTTTAGACAAAATACATATTTTTTTATGTTAAGAATATTTTGGATAAATACCTACATGTATTTGTATGAAAATATTAATTGATAAAGGGTGTGTCTTATACATTTTTTTCTTATACCTTATCTCCAACTCTGAACACTTTTGAGTTTGATTAGTTAAAGTTGAGGACAAGGACTCACAAATCATTATAATATTTAATACTGAAGTAAGCATAATAAGAGTATATTATAATGTTTTGGTAATAATATTGCAATAATGTACGTTTTTAATTCGAGCTACCACCCTATATGTAAATAAATAAATGATAATAGTTTATCCTACAGCGTTGTTGCAGTGGACTTAGGACTTGCCAAGGACGTCATTCACGCGTTACGATGTAACCATCTAATCTCTCCTGTGTTTTTTTAAAAAAAATAGTGAGGCCTACCGAATTAAGAAAAAGCTGATAATAATATGCATAATATATTGTGTTCACTAATAATATTATACTATCTTTACAAATGTGAAGAAATGTCGAAGGTGGTGATGGCCGATGTGAGTGATGGTGATACCCGGATAAGGGGTGAATGATCCTGAAAAACCCCGAGGGCAGGAAGTAGTTTTTGTTCGCGTCATTACAGCAGTGCAACAGTAACGTAGTTTAGACTGTGGTGTGACAATCACGACAATATTTGTACAAAAATAACAATCATAATAATATTGGTTGAAATGTAGGTGGGGTATAATAGTATTTATAATGTTAGGCCAAATAACTGCATCATAAATATAATTCATATTTTAGCTCATATTTTTATTATATTATATTCAATAAGGTCTATGTATAGTTTTATATTAATATTTAATTGCAATAATATTATAATATCCCTTTAAACTAGAGGATTTCACGGCCGAAAATATCTGTCTAAACCAATCATTTTTATTTACAGCCCCACTTGGCCAGATGCGTGATTGATAGCAATTTATTTATCACAACCTCGATTTAAAGTCTATATATAATATTATAAAAAGAGAATCATCAATATCGTATTCTTCAAAATCGAGAATTCGTACTCAATTAGTCATTAGGCAGATAACCATCATAATCACTAAACAGCTATTATTATAAATAGTAATAGTCAAGTGTATCTATTTTATACCAAAAATAAAGAAAACATTTAAATTGCACCGCATTCCCGACTAACGTTTGGACATTTCATTGATAGCTTGTTAAAATTCACAATAAATAGTCGTATATAAGTGCTTATAACTAATGCAGACAAACAATAATAATATGGAGTTATTGAACACGAGTAGTATCATCGTACACACTCACAATCACATCGAGCACCATTACGATATCATACTCACAGATATTTCCTACGCATATGACCACGGCGTTCTGCAGACAAACCGGATACAAATCAAATGCGCCGCCGCCGCCGCGTTGATGGATTCGGTGCTGACAGCGGCTCTCCCAATGATAAACGACCTTTTAACAGGCCACCGTCTAGACCGCGGAGCCGCCCTTGTAACAATCATGGCCGGGAGGGTCGCAGGGTTGGCCTGCGCGCGTCGGCGGCTCCTGTCAATCATCTGCATGCACCGAGGAGACTGCATACGAGCATACGGTTGCAAATGCATACTAAACATTACTATATTATAGGTGTGTAAAATATGTAATATTAAATATAAGTGTCATTATTAGTCGCTAGTGGGTAACAGATGAAAAACAATTTACTTTTTGATTAACAATATATAAATACCTATACTCCATATATTCCGTTGTATATAATGTATGCTTATTTATAGTATTGTATTCAAATATTCAAAAGACTATAGTCTATAGCAGCGGTTCCCAAACTTTTACGACCACGGCACCCTTAAAAAATTGTTTGTGTTTCGCGGAACCCTAATGTCTAATCCAACCCAACCACAATTTTTGTAAATTAAAAAGGAAAATCAATTCCTTAAACTCTCAAGTCCAAATAATATTTTAATGATACTGTTAATGACTTTTTATTATTAAACTTAGTTTAAAAAAAATTTTCAATCAAACATTTTTTAAACAACAAACATTAAATAAACATAATTTTCTCAATAATCTCATACATCTAACGGAACCCTTGACATTGTCCCACGGAACACTAAGGTTCCGCGGAACACACTTTGGGAAACGCTGGTCTATAGTATGTTAGGTACAATACTATTTTACTCGTTTTATAATACCTTAAGTCTTTATGTATTTACATTACTATAATATTATTTAAGTATATAAAGTCAAATCACAGGAACTACTCTAGTTCAAATTTCGGTTTTATGAAAAGTTTCAAAAACAACTTTTTTGACCTCCTTGCCTCTTTAATCAAATTTATCAGTGACAGTTTATTGAAGTCTTAAATTAAATATAAAATACATTCTATATAGACACCTAACTAGATCTTCGACTAATATTAAAAAATATTTAAAATTAATGACCGTATCAACACTATATGTTTATATCACGGTGAATTAATATTGCTATTATAAAAAATAGTATTATGTAGATTTTTGCTGGGAAAATACGCCCCAACCATTCTTGGCCGATTAATTGATCGCGTTATCATAGATATATTATGGTTTTGGGCTAGATAATATCATTTTTTTTTTGCTGACCATTAACCAGTATTGTGTGACCGCAAAGCAACCATAGAAATTCAAATCTTCAATGAATACATGACGTCTATGATATGATTCTACAATCAGGAAAAACATCGAGTACTATGATACATTTTACCCGCAGTTTAAACGCTGAACATCATACCTGCACCCGATATTACAATGAAACCCATCATAGAGTATAGAATCTATTACGTATGCGGTTAAAAAACGACTGCGCAAGTCGTGTCGTCGACGAATAGAAAGATACGGAGAGCTTGGGGAGAGCCAGAGGTGAAAAGTCTTCGAGTAGGAAAACACAAAGTGACTGCGTTGTCCGCGGAAATCGAACGAGCCACGGCCGCCGCGGGGCTGTTGTCGTTGGCGTACAATATCCACGTACAATGTTGTGTGATGTGATCAAATAGACGCGTGCGCATGCGCGTGCGAACGGCCAAGAGCGTGATATAATCCCGGGGACGCACGAGTCCGGCCCTCGCCGAAAAGTTTTTTCGGAGGAGAACGCCACAGCGGTGTTACCATGACGACCACGGCGAGGGACTGTCGTCGTAGTCGTCTTCTTTGTCGCCAAAGCGGGAAACCTTTGCAGGCCGCGGGCATGGAGCGCGTAATGTTTGTGAGGTGTCGTCGTGGTTATAATGAAATCATTGACGACTTATGTTCACGCAACTTGTAGACGACGAACTATAAAAAGTTTTTTTCGAAACTTATAACTTTTTTCATATAACAATTCCATATTTCCGTACTAAATCATTTTATTGGTTCTGCAAACCGGAGCGATGAATGTATTGATTTCACAATGATGTGTGTCATCACCTTTTGTAGCTGTGAAAATGCTAGAATTTTCATCATCGACATATCTATTCTGGTAGAAAAGTGAATTTATAGTCGATCGTCAGTACTATGGGAGGAATGGGTGAGAAGAAGGGCAAGAGTGGAAATACTCAGTAACTTTCTTAATACCTACCTAATTTTTGGAAAAAGTAAAAAAACAAATTATTAGGGAAAATGTTATTTTTACTGAAAACCAGTTTTAACAATACCGGATATCGTCTATTGTTGTAATTCAAAAACGTACAACCGTATTTTCATATTAATTTTGGTTCAATTAATTTTTCTTTCATCAGCTAATATTAAAAATGATAATAGAAGATTCCTAACAATTTGTTTTACCTGAAACAAAAAAAAAGTTTACAAGAAAGTAGCATTCATTTTTTATGAGCATTATTGAATCTAAGATTTTTTACGACATTGGATTTTCACCTGAAAATCAATGAATTTGCATTAATAGATTTTTGATTTTTTGTTGTGCTTATACCTGATTCGAAAACAAATAACCTTAGACACTCAAAATTAGTAAATAGTAAAAAATTCCCAGTTGTTTCAATAGTGTAGGGAAAAACAATAAAAAACTATTAAAAAATAGACATTTATCCATAGATGATAACATTTTCAAAATACTTTTATTTATTTGAGCTATTTATGGGCATTTTTTCAGTTTTTTGTTTAAAATTATTGTTCATTTAACTTCATATTTTGAATACAAATAGTTCCTTATGAGTCTTAACGTTCATCTGAAAATATATTTTATGAATTATTATACAGTATCTGGAATTTAAATAAAAATACCAAAATGTTTTTAACATATATAATATAAAAAAAGCAAGTAAGTGGATGTCGCTCTGCTGTACAGTAGGTTACAAGTGGGTCACTGTATAATGGATGGAATTAAATTTGAATTCAATGATACAATATCATTGTATAAGAAAAACGATTCTGAGTGGAGACGGTATGTCAGTCTTGGTTTAAGACATATTAATACCAATATATCTGAGTCAAAATTCGAATTTTAAATGCTTATAAAAAAAAATTGTGCCTATGTATTTTAAATATTTTACAATTGCTATTGTAAAAATATATCAGGAGCCTTGTATTGAATTTTCAAGCTTTTTCGCCCAACAAATAAAATTTTATTGATATTTATAGAAAAAAAAACTAAGAAAATTGAAAATTGACAATGTCCGTAAACATCTCAAAAAGAGTCAAATTATTTTCAAAATTTTATCGTGTTTAGAAAATCCTAATATCAAGTGAAATTTTCAAGTATCTACAGCCATTCGTTTTTTAATTACAACAAAAACAGAAAATTGTTACATGAGAAATCGAGTGAATATCAAATGTTATAAAAATATGAATTTAAAACGCTCATAAAAATTTAATTTGACTTTCTTCTAAAATTTTTTTTTTTGATAAAGGTAGACAAACTTATGAGGAATCTTGTAATAAATTTTAAAATCTTAGATTTAAAAACAAAATTTTTTATGAATTTCTAACTTAAAATAATTTCCAAATTTTCGTCGTTTTTACGTATTTTGTCAATATTTAAACTTTAAATGATTATAAAAAAAAACTGTGACTAAGGATTTTTAATTTTTTTCATCTGCCTTTGAAACAATATACTAGGAGCCTTGTACTAAATTTTCAAGTTTTTTTAACCAACCAATAAAATTATATTGATATTTATAGAAAAAAAATTAAAAAAATTGAAAACTGACAATGTCCGTAAACAGTTCAAAAAGAGTCGAATTATTTTCAAAATTTTACCGTGTATAGAAAATGAAAATATAAATAACCTGTGAAAATTTCATATATCTACGGCCATTTGTTTTAGAGTTACACCAAAAACCAAAATCGATTTTGCGTAAAAATTCCCGTTTTTCCTTAATTTTTATTTTGTTTTCAACTACTGGGAAAACTACTGGGAAATTTTTACTTTTGATCCCCCAAAGTACCAACTAGATTCACTTTCCAATCAGAAAAGTTGCTGTTGAAGAAAATCGAAGCAGTTTTACTGTTCTAAAAGGTGATGACAGACACAAAAAAAAAATTTTAAAAAAAACACACATCATTGTAAAATCAATACATTCATCGTTCCACTCAGAATCTAATATACGTCGGTTTTCAGCAAATATATTCTTGAATCGAGAAAAACATCATAATCAAGGGATTTACGTAGGATATAGCGTTAAGTATTATCATTAATAACTTAATAGGTACTATATTTATTTTCGTTAATATGTATTATATTTTAGAAAAATGCTAAAATATGCATACAAATTTAAAATGGTCCAAATATGCAAAAATATGCAACATATTTTAAATTGTTTTAGTTTATTTAGGTTTAGTAAATTAGCAAATAAATGTATATTGTAACAAAAGTTGGCTAGTGTTTTTACGATTAAAAGGGAATATGTTTTCTAGTTTAATATTTATATGATACAGGATGGCTGGTGCTCATTATCCCAAGCATGCTCACACCTTTTTCCTTTCTATAATGTAGTTATTCAAAATCTGATTTTTGGAATCTTTAAATATAATTATTGACCATATTTCCAAACTCTTGTATTTTTGTAACCTGTGGTGACACAAACTTCCGTTTTTCAAATGAGAACCAATTTTTACTATAAAATTATTTAATGATGTACACAATTCTAAAATTGTATGAGTAGTTTCTTAGCTACTAAAATGATCGTACTAAATAATAAGGATAAATTAAAATATTCCTTAAAAATTGTTTTTACAAAAATATAATTGATTCCATAGTGTTAATAATAATTGGGCGATTTTTACAAATTATTAATATTGATGGATTAATATAAACGACTAAACCTGTCATATCAGATTAGGCATTAGGCATGAACTCAAGGTTAAATAACACAAAAAAAAAACTCCTTTGAATTTTTCAATTTTTATTCTAATTCGTCAACATTTTCAGAAAATTATCCACTGTACAGTTTAAACTATAAAATTCCTTTGAAATTCTTTAATTTCCCTTCTTTATTAATAAAAATTCAATATTTTATGAAAAAAAAATTTCACTTATGGTCCATAAGTATAATACAAAAACAATTTTAAAAAGTAGCTTAAAGAAAAATGTATTAAAACTCCGATAATTGTCTTGCGTAGAGAGCATAATTAAATGTCCTCACTAGTTTTTGTCTAATTTTAAATAATACATTTTAATATGTATGTATTGCCATCATAAAAATTGTATTAATTTTTTTGTTATCAAAAAATTAAAAATTACTCAAAAGAACGAGTAGGTAGTGACTGCAAATTCTCTAAGCGTGCCTCTTTACAGTCCTTGAAGCGCACTCTAGCAGGAAACGCAATAAATAGTAATTCCATTAAAAAATCTACATACAGATAGCGTAAAACATATTTTATTTAAATTCGAAAACTGTGAAATGTGTACGAAGAATATACTTCGTATATACACGTATTTACACATATAGGTTTGGTAAAAAAAAAATAGAAACTTGCTTTTTTACTAAATATTATTTTCCAAATATAATAGGTAATGTAAACCTGTTTTCTTCCATTATTTTTGTAAATTTATTGAACTTTAAGCCTCATTACAAGTATTAGCTTGCAATGGTGAGCAGCCTTTAAAAAGTATTAATTTTTTTTGCGTGTATATTTGATTGGTTGTGAAATAAACTATTATTAATATTATTATCAGTATAAGGAGTTGATTACATTTATAACCTTGCGTAAATTATAAAAAAATCATATAAATTGAAAACTCCCTAAATGGACTGAGCAATTTGCCACTCCTCTGGGAAACAGAGTATACCACTAAATACCCACTAAATATGTGCCTGTTTACATCTTAAAAGCAAATGAATTAAAAAATAAAAAATATAAAGTAGAATATCTTAAAACATTTATTTTTTAAATTATTGGTATTAAATATAATTGCTACCATTTCAAAATTCAAAGTTGATACACGGTTATTTTATAAAGAACAAAGAATATTTTTAAAATATTAATTATTTGTAGATAACATCAGTTTGAACATTTCAAAAAAAAAATTTTTAAAAATTTAAACTTTTCGAAATAACAATGTGTGTAATGTTAAAATATGGATCATCCTGTATATTTTATAACTGAATAACAACAACTGCCAAAGTTCTAAACAAGTGCGTATTGCATCAACACATTATTTACAAACACAATTCTCAAATCGTAAGAAAATAATATAAATTCTTGTAAACAAAATGTGTCTTAAACATGGCTTGGAATTTTTATGATTTTTTCGGTTTCAGTTCCATTTCGGTTCTTCTTCTTCTTCAAAAAAAAAAAACTGGTGCCGGTTTCAGTTCAGGTTCTTAAAATTACAGAATTAAAGTTTAGGTTCTGGAACTGGTAAATACGGGTATTTAGGAGAATACACTCAGTAAAACACTCAATAACACTCAGTGATATCTATCAAAAGTGGTTTTATTTAAATAATATCTTAGAATTTTGAATGATGTTACCAAGTGATCATTGATCATCGTTGTAGATGTTTATAGCAATTTTGTTTGTTTTTCAAACACTTGAGAATTGATGAGCTCTGCCTTGATATATTTTCGTAAATTCTATGTTCTTGAAAATGCATCTTCGCTTAATAGGAAGTTGTTACATAATTTTTTATTGAAAAAGATATTGAAATAAATGGTTAATACGCAATAGAATCCAATCCAAACAGCCTTTAGATCCTTTATAAACTCACTCTCTAGTTATGAATCTGTTGTTAGGTAGCAGTTTGAAGTCACTTTGAACACTTTTAATTACTGAAATTTGTATCAGAATTATGGAATACATAAAATGTTTGTGATGTCTTCTTTGAACTCAGTAATGTAAAAGCAGTCCATATTATCCAGTAATAGCTAATAAGGTCGTATTTGAACATTTTGTAACCCATAATAGGCCAATGCAACATATTCCCCAACAGTACAAAACAAAGACAAAGTTATTTCTTAAAATGTAAGGCTTAATTATTTCCATAGAAAATTGAGCCAACTAGATATAATTCATAAGTAGTTAAGCCTTTTAAAATGTTAAAACGAAGACCAAACGCAAAAATAGATTAATTTACCTTCAGAAAATTAATTCAATAAAAATAAATTAAAAACAACAAAAACTATATTATTATTTTGAAAACATTTATTAGTTTGGCGGGGTACGTTCAGTTACAAGGTTGGAGACCCCTAAAATCACTACTGCAGGGGGAGCTAGATTCACACACAAGTTTTCCTGGCACATATTGAAGTTTTTATTTCACTAGAGCCTAAACTAACTTGGTGCTGAGTTGTATTGATGGGTTTAAGAGACATTTGTTTCACAATTATTGACTTACCGATTCAATATATTGTATGTTAGCCAGTAATATATTTATTCAATTGTTAATTGTTATTGCGTCAATTGTATTATTATTATATAAAAGAACTGCAGTGTTGAGTAATATTTTCATTTTACTATCATCATTGGTCGGGTTAGTAGTTAATCGTACAAAATAAAATGTCAATATTTTTTATAACAATAATGTTAACATTATTTTTATGTTGTGCGAGTGGGCCAACCAATGATGATAGATTATGGACTGAATTAAAGGATCAATTTTAGATATCCATTAGACAATCCGTTTTAGGTAAATTAGTATTAAATACTAATTTACCTAAAACGGATTGATCCTTTAATTCAGTCCATAATTTATCATCATTGGTTGGCCCACTCGCACAACATAAAAATAATGTTAACATTATTGTTATAAAAAATATTGACATTTTATTTTGTACGAATAACCACTAACCCGACCAATGATGATAGTAAAATGAAAATATTACTCAACACTGCAGTTCTTTTATATAATAATAATACAATTGACGCAATAACAATTAACAATTGAATTATTTATTACTGGCTAACATACAATATATTGAATCGGTAAGTCAATAATTGTGAAACAAATGTTTCTTAAACCTAATAGTAAGTGTAAAATATAGTTTGATAGTTTTAATTCAACATATATTTTATTATTTATATTGTTATGTTTTATTGCCATCTCATTTTGTTTTTTTATTTTTGAGATTCCATCATTAATAAGTACATGTAATATTAAATATCAGAAGAATTCAATATTTCCTTCTAATATTGTCGATCCATGCTTTCCTACAAACGGATAAACTTTTAATTTTTTCCATCCTTATAACTTTATGGGTAAACCACTATAACATTTTGATTTTTAAATGGGAATCTATATAAAATATAATAAATTAATAATAAGACCATTTTTATATAAATTATAACTTTCAAGTTTTCATTTTTCTTTAATCCGTTGATGAAATATAGCTAATTGGTTGACACGAACACAATAGTTGAATGCTAATTGATCGTGGTCCGGTCGTAGTGTACGTTTAGCTGAGGTGATAATAGGAACAACACACTCACTTTAAAATATTATATATTAGACAAAAACAATACAATGTAGCCGAACGGTCATCATCGATGAGTTATACGTTAGACAATGTACTGTCGGTCCGACAGTAGGCTGAAAAATTGAGAGGCGACAATACTTTTCAACGCTGGTTCAAATTCTAATTACAATTTTTTACTTGAAGACTAATTAGTTTTTTTAGATAGTGGTTGTTGAATAAAAAATACTGATAAGTACTTAATATTATAAGTATTGATGTTGATAGTTTAAATTGTATAAATAACTAATTGATATGCATAAATATGTTAGTAGTTAATTGTCATCATTTAATTTATTATAATATAAATAATCCGTTGTTGATTTACCTTAAATTTAAAAACTAAATTATTTTATAACTTTGTAACAGATACATTAAGTGATGCAGGATTCGACGGTATGTAGTACTGCAAACAGATAAAAGTTAAAAAATGATTTATAAATATTAATTATTATAGCATAAAATAGTTTTGGTCGACTACTCGACTTAGCATATTTTTTTCTTTCTTATAAATACATCATACGAGTACTCGCCTTGAATCGAGTATTCTTTTTACTATTAGTAAAATTAAAAATTGAAAATATTACAAATAGTATTTTATTGAAAAGTAAATGTTAAAACTATAAATAACTAAAAGAACCCAAATTGTAGTACAATTTAAAACACCCAAGTCCCAAGCCATTGTGACATACATCATACACCTAGTTGTAGAGCCATTTTTCGAATACTTTTAATTTGTCAAGTACTCGACTTTTTCGAGTACCCGAATTTTGAACTCCACGTGACTCGAAAGAATTTAAACTCAACTTGAAATGGAAAAACAATACTCGTCCAACCCTAGATATAGTATGTACTTATCGTAGGCACAAACCGAAGTGGTTTTATTATATTGTGTAGACTCGAGTCACCACGTTCATATTAAAGTGTATACGCCATGCACCGAATTTTTTTATTATTACTTGTAAGCCATAAAGGTTTCACTTATTGCTAATTGTATTAAGTTAGTGGTGAAAATAAAAATTGAACTTCAAATCTGTAAATACCACGAATTTAATTAATGCTCAAGAGGCTTGCAAATGACCTTTTTTTGTTCAAAAAAATAACTCACGGGAAAATCTCTCCTCGTAAAACGACCTGATTTCGATAATTGTTTGAAAGAGAAACACTTCTTACAGGGCGTATTGTACTTAAATATTTCTAAACAATAAGATAGGATTTTGATCATGACCAATTTTCACAAGCTTTTGTTATTCATATTATGTTTGATTTAAGCAACACAGTATATTACTGGTATTGTGTTGGTATTCCTGTGCAGATCCAGTTATCTGATTAACTATCAGTTTTTTTGTACAAATGTTTGTTGTTTATTTTCCGGAATCTCTCACTAAAAATATATCGGAGGCCCTCATTGATTTCCACAAGTGTAACTGGTTGAGGTTATTGTTCCACGATTATTTTATGTATGGACTTGGGTGTTAGCTAATTGGTTATAAATTGTATTATAATATTATAATTTTGATAAAAGTTTCGTCTATTGAATTGGCCGTTTGTCATCTGGTTATTATCTGTGGTACAATTGTAATTCGGAAAAAAGTTTGATCTTGGATTATTTTAATAATATTAATTTGGATTATTAAACATAAGTGGTTGGTAGGGTTGATTTCTATTATAAATCGTGACACAATTTAAAAAAAAACATAATAATCTAATTGATTCATTTTTAATATAGAATGTATTACTATTTTCAACATAATATAAACACTTACCTAATAATGCGTTACTCAATAATTCTTTAGGTACAAAAAATGATTATCGTAGGACATATCAAGGCAATAATCGTAAGTACATAATAGTCTTCATGGGTACAAACGCTTTACACATAAAATATGTACAAGACTAAACAGTTAAGTAACTATTAACTAAATTACACGGAGTATTACTTTTTTTCCATGTTATGAAGTTACTTATTTCTAGTTATGAGTAAATTAATTGTACTGCTACGTTAAGTGTTATGTATTCCTATAACCACAGAGTTTAAATTAAATTTTATTAAAAAAAAAAAAAATAATCCGAAGAACCGAATATTATATATATAAATATAATAAGTGAACGCAAAAACGACGTCTTTTCCATTTCGGATACAGAACATCCCTACGCTTGAAAAAATATTAAATTTAAATACATGAAAATAGAAAGAAATGAAATTAATAACGATATAGACAATTCCTTAAATCAGTTCTGACCCCTTCTTTTTTGCAAAACATTTATGATAATAGTGATGACTAATAAATATATGTGATGAATGATGATGAATGTCGATTCCCGGCTAAGTGACGATATAAAAAAAAATATTTAATGTACATAGCCTGATGACTTAAAAAACGTACATAATATAAAAAATATGCGGCCTGTATAGGTACAAAAAAAGTAACAAAATGTATGTACTATATAACCTACTGGCTCAAAAACAATGTAATGACAATTAAAAATATGGGGCTCCTCAGCCGATTACCTGAGAGCTGGATGGATTACCCCTCCCTTCTGATTATTATCGTTTCTATAAAGCATGTTATTCGAGCTTGTCAAATTTTTAATTGACTTTTATGATTTTTTAAAACCTCCGATTCTCTTGTTAATTTTCTACTTCACAATTTATTTTATTTGCGGATCTCAAAATATTTGTTAGTTCGAGTTTCTCTTAAATTTTTTAATGCTTGTATAATTGATGTATTATCGGCTAACCTTATTAAATGAAAAGTTGGGTAATCCTTTTAATATAATATGTCTACATATTTAAATATTTCTTCTTCACTCATATTCTTATTTATTATATTACATATCCCTATATTATATAAAGTATAAACTAAAAGTTTTATATATTATGTTTCTCCTTTTTCTAGCTTAAGATTTTGAAATCTTGCCATTAGTAAATGCTAATTTCCTACCATTGCAAATTCCGTTATTCATTCATTTTTTACTTCGGTCCATGTTATATTTTCGTTTTTTAATTTTAAATGTTTAAAAAAATCTCCCCCTGAGTCATTAAGATTAATTGTAAAATAATTAATTTTTAGTTGTCCTCCCACTCGTTCCCAAATTAATTCAATTTTTTGTGTAAATTTATCCAAGTCCTCGTTTTCTTTCCCTGAGAAAATATCAACTTTGTGCATTACTTGGTTAAAGGGCAACTTTATACTTAGCTTTTTTATTTATCGTTTTCCAATTTTATTATCTTAAATTATCTTAAGTTTCTTTCTATTCACTCAAATTATTTTTTGGTTTTCTACCTTTAAATGTATAGGATCTATTGTCGACCTTACACCTATTTAGTGTCATTTTGGACCACTAAGTAAACAAATACACAAAAATTATTTTATTTTATTATGTTGGATTCCATTATTTATTTATTTATTGATATGAAACGGGACAAGCCCAATACCAGGATTGATATTAATCTTAAAACATACCTAACTGTATAAAATACAAATTAAAATATTGGACATGGTGAACATAACATAAATTATTGGTTTAGTCCTCCAATAGAAACGATGGATCTTTGTTCTCTAATCTCATCATGCGTAGTATATTACTGTTTCGCAAATAATTCACAGAACAAAAAAAAAAAAAAGGGAAGACACTACGATAGTTAAAAATCGGGATTCTAAAATTAACCCTTTATTAAAAGAACTGGCGAGTCAATTCGACCATCTATGGGTTTTCCCAAGAATGATAAGTTTATTTGAAATCTCCTAAGAACCAGTGTGGGCAAGCCCAAGTGACAAAGTACATGCCCGTCAAGTTGGCACCGGCACAATATGCTAGGAATGTAATTCTGTTATCAAATAATTGATAGGAATTTGCTAGATTTTGCTAGGCCATTTTCAGAATTTGCTAGGGTCCCATTTAAATGTAAGTCAAAATACAAATGTGCTGGTGCCAACTTGACACAGCACCGGCACATTGTCCGATTGGCTCGAGAGTGGTACCGAAATATTGCTATTGTTTCGCTAGATTTTGATAGGTCATTTTCGGAATAGCAAATTAATTTCAAATTTTTCCAAAAACCCCGAAGTCTCTAACTCAAATTGGTGGGGGGGGGGGTTACTCTGAAGTTGACCCCCCTAACACACAAGTTTTTTCTGGAAAAACTAAAGATATGCAAATTCTGAAAACGATGTAGCAAATTATAGCAAATTAATCGCAAAATCATGCAAAAGTATTGGGTCTGTAACTTGAAGTGGGGGGGGGGGCAACTTCACGTACATTAATAATTCCCAACAATGCTTATGGGAGAATGCTTAAAATTATGTACAAATACAAAAGTATGTATTACAAATTTGCTGAAACATTGTTTCCTAGGAATCTTCAAATACTGATATTATTTTTGTTTCAGGCTATAAGAATACAATGAGATGATTAGTTAGGTTTCAGGTAGAGAACAACATTTATGATTGAATTTATTTAAACATTTGTCACGATATACCTAGATACCCGCTGCAAAACGTAGGTTTGAAGAAAACTTTTTATAAATTAGGTATAATTTATAGTACGTAAACTGTTTTTAATTATCCAAGGTTGGGCATTTTTTTTGTTTTTTTATGCTCGTTAAGCTAAAATAATATTGGAAAATTGTATGTCATGTTTTAAGTTAAATGTTACCTTTATTTTTTTTTTNAACTTAAAACATGACATACAATTTTCCAATATTATTTTAGCTTAACGAGCATAAAAAAACAAAAAAAATGCCCAACCTTGGATAATTAAAAACAGTTTACGTACTATAAATTATACCTAATTTATAAAAAGTTTTCTTCAAACCTACGTTTTGCAGCGGGTATCTAGGTATATCGTGACAAATGTTTAAATAAATTCAATCATAAATGTTGTTCTCTATCTGAAACCTAACTAATCATCTCATTGTATTCTTATAGCCTGAAACAAAAATAATATCAGTATTTGAAGATTCCTAGGAAACAATGTTTCAGCAAATTTGTAATACATACTTTTGTATTTGTACATAATTTTAAGCATTCTCCCATAAGCATTGTTGGGAATTATTAATGTACGTGAAGTTGCCCCCCCCCACTTCAAGTTACAGACCCAATACTTTTGCATGATTTTGCGATTAATTTGCTATAATTTGCTACATCGTTTTCAGAATTTGCATATCTTTAGTTTTTCCAGAAAAAACTTGTGTGTTAGGGGGGTCAACTTCAGAGTAACCCCCCCCCCCACCAATTTGAGTTAGAGACTTCGGGGTTTTTGGAAAAATTTGAAATTAATTTGCTATTCCGAAAATGA
This sequence comes from Myzus persicae, assembly GCF_001856785.1. Taxonomy (NCBI): domain Eukaryota; kingdom Metazoa; phylum Arthropoda; class Insecta; order Hemiptera; family Aphididae; genus Myzus; species Myzus persicae. Next base: position 303,704 of record NW_019101341.1, read on the forward strand.
CCTATCAAAATCTAGCGAAACAATAGCAATATTTCGGTACCACTCTCGAGCCGATCGGACAATATGCCGGTGCTGTGTCAAGTTGGCACCAGCACATTTGTATTTTGACTTACACTTAAATGGGACCCTAGCAAATTCTGAAAATGGCCTAGCAAAATCTAGCAAATTCCAGCAATTGTTTGATAACAGAATTACAGTCCTAGCATATTGTGCCGGTGCCAACTTGACGGACATACAAAGTACTGGGTTGTAGTCATGAGGTTTACAATCAATTGATAACCGGAGAGATACACACTTCAGAAACTTGCGTTGGACTCGTTCAAGTTCATTGATTAAAGTATTAAAGTATAATAAGTACTTATCACTTACGGCAATTATTTATTATAGATACATTTACTTTACACTATAGAACTTTTATTAAATTACTATTTTATTTATTAGCTTTACAAATACTATAATTATTAATTTTATACGAAAAAAGTAACTGAATTTTCACTAAGTTTAGTTAATTTAACTTGTAATTTTACTAATATTTGTCTAAATTAGCTTAACTATTAACGGATTTAAAAGAAATAGTAAACTTGCCCAGCATTGGCCAAGTATGATAAGTTAATATTATAATAATATGTATGTTTGAGTTATTCTACAAGTATATTATACAACACAAACAAAAGTTAAATTTTATGCAAACATATATTATAGAGATATAATAAAATATAGGGACTATAGGCACTTGAAATAATCGGCACTGTTATATATATTAGGTATATATAATATTCGCACTGTACATAATAATTACAACTATAATGTAATATTAAGTTATTTAGCTATATAATATACTATCTACATATTAGGTACCTAATAATAAGTTTATCGTTATAAAATATCAAATCTGTTTTTATTTAAAAAAAAAAATGTTGGTTAATAACCTTTGTAGTGGAAGCTTGTAAACTTTAAAATAAAAAATAAAAACATAACAATGTACCTAATAGAATTTCGTTTAGTAAAAAAAATATACAATCGAATAAAAATGCACACAAAGAAGATTACAACAAATAGTTTAGATTATGATAAGAAATATTAATATACATGTCTTACTTAAGAGGACGCCCCACCCGCATGCGTTGTCTCCGTCTTACAAACGAGTAACATACCAAATTTACGCTCAGCAGTTCAAGTTTTATGCCGTTAGCTTAAAAATTAGAGTGAATATAACATTATAACCTATTATGAAACTTGATGGTAAGAACTTTATCCGTGTTTTGTTGGAAGTTTTTTTACGATACTTCAGTTTTTAAGCGAGGTATGCTTGTATAATAAATGTAAATTAAAAATGCTCATAACTCACTTAAAAACTGAATTATTGTAAAAAAACTTCCAACAAAACACAGATAAAGTTCTCACCATCAAGTTTCATAATAGGTTAATTCACTCTAATTTCTAAGCTAACGGCATACAACTTGAACTGCTGAGCGTAAATTTGGTATGTTACTCGTTTGTAAGACGGAGACAACGCATGCGGGTGTGGCGTCCTCTTAACTGTATTATCTTGTTCCAGCTGATGCACTTGATTACATTGTATTTTTAAATGCAACGAGTAAGCACATTATATCATAATTATTTAAAACAAACATAGATTATGGGTTAAGCTCAGATATTATTATACTTTTCAAATACTTTCTTTTGGAACATCATTTGTACAGTCAAGTAAAAAAATTGTTTTTTTTTCGTAGTTTGAAGGGGGGAGGGCGATAAGTGGAAAAAAAATAAAAAATATTATACATTTTTTATAATCTGTCGTCGCCTTTTGGGATAGGTAGTTAAAATGTAAGTTGTTGTTAACGGAAATTTAAAAAAAAGTAAATCCAGAGTAATTTTTGATGAGCGTTTGAATTTAAAATTTTCTCAAAATTCGTAAGAATCACTAACATTTTAAAATTATTTTGAGTAAGGAAATCATAAAATTTTTATTTTTATGTTTAAGATTTTAAAATGAAATGCATGATTCCTTATAAGTTTTTCTACCTATATGAAAAAATTTATAATTGAAAATTAAATTTTTAAGTGCTTCTGAAGTTGACATTTTTAGAATATTGGATATTCACAAGATTTTTCATGTAGCAATTTTCTAATTTTGTTGTGATTCAAAATCGAAAAACTGTAGGAACTTGAAATTTACACCATGTGTTTGTTTTATCAGCTCATAAACTTGATTAGGTTATTGATAATTTTCAAAGTATTTTAACTCATTTGAGATGTTTACGGACACTTTCAATTTTCAATTTTCTTAGTTTTTTTTCTATAAACGTCAATAAAATTGTGTTTTTCGGGTTAAAAACTTTAAAATGTAATACAAGACTTCTTATATATTCTTATAACATCACATGAAAAATATTTCAGGCATTTAAAGTTCGCCTAATGTATTAAATTATTTTGTATTTAAATATTTATAAATGTTCAATTTTTATACCTAAGGCTTAAACATTTTTAAAAAAGTTGCACACAAGTAGTCAATTCTGTAACTAAAAAATAGACAAACACAGTTTTTTTTAAAATTTATTTTATATTCAAATTTGGACGAAATTACATTTTATTAAATAATCAAGAATAATGAATGATTCAAGTTATTTTTTTGTAATTTAAAAATAATTTTCGTGGCTACTTGAAACTTTAAGAGTATACTTTTATATTTTATACATACAACAGCTTTTAAAATGTAATTTTTTGTGGCAATAATTAATTTATTCTACTGTAAATTGTAATAATAATACCTAATGTTTAATAGTAAAATAAATTACAATCACAATAATATCAATAATATTTAGTTTAAGTAGCTTAAACTTACTTTAATCAATACATCTAATAAATGAATGAACACAGTTTTTTTTTAAAGATATTTTTAAGTTCAAATTTGGCGGAAATTAAAAATTCAAATTTTAGTTATTTTGTTGTAATTTAAAAATATTTTTTTTTAGATAGGTATTTTGTATTTAAATCTTTTAAAGTATTCAATTAACTATTTTAAAATTAATTCAACCTACTGTTTAACTATAGTGACGAATAGTTTAACAAATTACTTTAATACCTATAATGTCATAAAATATACTTAGTAATAATAGCTGACATATAACAATATCTTCATTCAGAATCAGAATCATTAAATAGTCATATTAGTTGACCAACATTTTATGAGGTACCACTCCTCACCACTCCACTCTTCTATAAGCTTTAAGTACTTGAACTACACTTTTAAAATATCCCATTTTAAGTTTCAAGGTACTCCAAAAAATATTTTATTTCGGAGTATGAAATTAAAAATTAAGTTGTTACTCAAAAATGAAAAACCATAAAGAAGTTAAAACTTTTTGAAACATTGAGTTCAGGCACATCAATAGATTTCATTGTATTATACATTATCAATTGTTTCATTTTGCAGATTTTAGTTCGAGTGATTTCTGGAAGTTATATGTATGCCCAAAATACTAGACTGTATCCTGGAAAATATGCACATTGGAGAAAAGTCCCGAGCGATCAGGATGACTAGCGTAGAAATAATTATTTGTTTGATGCTTTATGATTTAAAATCCAAAGAGTAATGTTTATATTAAAATTACATAAAAATATAATCATGCCATTGTTCTAAAATGATTTTGCTTTAATAGTCTTGAAAATTGTATAACTTTAATTTATTAATATTAACCAACTGCAGGTAACTAACTATTTTGAAATGTATACAATTTAAGTCAAGTTAATTAATTAAATACTCAAAGTGAGAAGAATATTAAATTTAGAAACATTAAATGTAATTTAATACATATACATAGTAACTCTTATAATGCTTTACTCTGTACGCAGCTAATCTGATAGTTGAAACCTTTAAAACTACTTTTAAAGTTTTGCTCATACAATAAAGAGCCAGTTAGAGGAAATTGCATTTTTTTTTTGTATTATAAATACAGTTACAAGTTTTCCAATTCAGGGGTCACTAGATCCCGAATGGATGACCACCGGGTTTTTTAGTGAAAAATCCTCGCCCCGTGGTCTTAACAACCATACTATCCCTTAGTATAATAAACCTACTAAACAACCCAGGCGAACGACGTCAGGTGTTGAAACCTTAACTCGATAAAAAAATATATAGTATATATAATTTGCAATCATGAGTACAAGTCGGGGAATTGATTAAAGGCAAAGAAAAAATTTAACGTAAGCATACGGAATTAAAACACGGGAAGATTTATATTCAATCACTAGTATCCGAAACGTTAAAACCTATATAATTAACCCGTTAAATAAGGTTCAACATTATACACCACCTCAATTTTTCTGAAAACAAACATTTCGAAGATTTTAATGACTCAAATGTCTGGTTGGAATGTATATAACTCTGATTATATATGTTATGTACATGAGTTAGTGTGTGTATTAAAACAAAGACAGTACAACTGTTTAATATATACACTCCAGTACTCCATATAATAGTAATCTACTAAAACGTTAAATAGGTTGCTTTAATTTTTGAGTAAAGAAATCAGATGCGTCTCCTTGAGGCTTCAAGACGATTCAAGTTAGAATTAACTTACCAACGTAGTTAAAGCCCCCCTAAAAATATTAAACAAACAATACCGTAATTTTGTACAGTTTGCAGAATTTTTTTCATTATTTTATATTCTTATATCCACAATTATATAAGTGTACTTAGTACATTACAAACATACTATTTACCAATTTATTATTTACGGTAACATTAAGGCACAATTCACAATAATATTATACTGTGTTTATATACCTAATATTGTACATATTTTGTACTAATTGGCCATCAATATTGAATAACATATTATACCGTTCTATTTATAGATGGGAAAAATATTATTTATTTTCTAATTTTTATTAATTCTCGAGAAGCGATAGCTTTTATAGGACTATCACTATAGCTGTTGCCTGTTTAAAACCTATCGTAAAGTTTATCGTGATTGAATGAATCGTATTCGTACATTGTAATGGTGTCGTACATACTACATTCGTATTCGTACCTTTACCGTAACCGTCGTATTGACCATTTTATTCTAAATTATATTTTACTTATTGTTTGATGTTCTTGGGAATACGTTTCTTTCGAGATTGTGATTTAGATTTTTAATAAATAATTTAGTTCAAATTGGTTTGAAATATTTAAATTTAAATCTTTTATTAATTATTCTTTTTTTTATGTTTGTAATTATTTATGTTGTTATGATAACGAGTCAACGAGAACAATTTCTCATGAGTGATTTATATAAAAATTAATTTTTGGGGGGTGAGGGGCAACGCCCCCTCGAGTCTGTTTGTCATCAAATATTTGAGCCCCCCTCAATATTTCACAAGAACTCCGCCTATGTCTAGTAGTCACCTACCGAAGATATATTTATTAAGACCGATGTGCCGATATTGGTAATATTTTAATTATATAAGTTTATAATTATTCAGTCAATACCGACATACGACATACCAAAAACAGTTTAATAGTGTCAATACCCAATGGATTTCTTGGAAGTCTGTAACTACACTGTTTCTATAGCATAAATATTCCATAAGAAAAATACAGAGAATTGGTCGAATAAAATAAATTAATATAATCATCGTGGTGCGATCTAGTAGCTAATATAATAAATAGAAAATTCCATTTTCATAAAATAATACGCGAGTAGATAGCGTGGCACATCTATTCAGAGTAAAAAATGCAGTGAATATTTTATAATTATACTAATATCATGGTATATTTACGTCCTACAAGTCGAAATAAGAATATATTGGCTCTTAATGTCTTGTGTATTGGACTATTTTGACTAATTGACATTTTCAACTTTCATATTTTTTTTCTATAAACATTAATAAAAATGTTATAACTTATAAGTAATTAAGTAATACAAGGTCTTCCATAAGTTCTGAGGGGAATTAATACTGATTGTCAGAATTATTCTTCTTATTATTAATTTTATATAGTACTAAATAGAGAAATACCGCTGTCAGTTGAAGTCTGGTTGTCGGTTGGCATTATATTGTATTTTATATGGTAATTATTTATGTTACATTGTATTTTATTATTTCTCAACCTGTTGTTTGAGAAAACAATATATTACACATGAATCAGGCTTCTTTACTACAGTAGTACAGTAAATAAGGAACCCCTAGCTACATTATATTTTAATATTTATATTGTTGTCAGTGAAGCTCGCATAGTAGTTGGCCGTCATTTTGTTGATTGGCAAAACATTTTTTTCATAAAAAAAAAATGTATTACGAATAACATCGTTTTTAACAGTCAAATAAAATAATTTATGCAGAATGATTCTTGTGAAATATTTTTTTTTTCAATCAACAGGTTTAAAAACAATAAAATACAATATAACATAATCAATATTTACCATATAAAATACCATATAATGCCAACCGACAGCCAGGCTTCAACTGATAGCGGGAGTTCGCTATCTATTAAAGTGCTATAAAGAAATCTATGTCAGTCCTGTACTCCTGAAATGTCCGTGGTTTTGTATTGTTATTTGGTGTTGTACGCGGCGCCGCCGCTGCCGTAACGACCATTTTGAATTGCTACGTTCATAAACGTGGCTATGCCCGACCGCTGATCACGTTCATGAAGTTGGCCTTCCTAAGTTCTGCAATTTTAACGAAATCTATACCATTATTTTGCAAGTTATTTGCGAGTATTTGCAAGGCAATTTAGAATTTGCAAGTCCAAACTTTCGTCTTAAAACCTAACTTACGAAGTTACCCCACCCAAGTTGTCATAGAACTGGGACGTTAGCTAATGATTAACGAGAATTTGCAAGTTCTTTTTTAGAATTCGCAAGTAACCTGGACGGCCATGGCCAGTAACAAATCTTAACTGAATAAAAAGTAGCAAATTGAATAAAAAAATCTAAATTAAATAAAAAAATAAAATTTGAATTAAAAATATCTAAATTGAATAAATTGAATAAAATATTGCCAACTTGAATAAAAAACAAACCAAGTTGTAAAACAAAATCTAAATTGAATAAAAATTTTTAATTTAAATTTTGGTTTTGATGTTTGTTTATTTGTCATTAATGTAAAATAATTCTATGTTACTCATATTATTATAGAACAAAAAAGTTTGATAGATTATACCTTTAATTTATTATTATACCATTTTATAATTCTCAAGTAAAAATTATAATCTAACTATAACAAAATAACACATAATAAGTGTACATTTGTTGAAGTTAATATCATGTTTCAATTATGATTTATAGAATAGGAATAAACAGCACATTTTTTAATAAATAAGAAAACCGTTTTACATGCTATAAGATTATACACATAGTATAAATAATTTTTCATTTGTTGTAGCAATTATTATACATTTTTGTCAGCTTAGACATAGTCAGATTAATTGTTGAGAAACTATAAATAGGTATAAATCAATTTCATTAATTAACTACCTAGGTAGTAAAATAACCCATATATTTTTGCATATTCTATGAATTTTTTCAATTTAAAGACCTTATATTTTCTTTTTTTAGTGCATATGATTAAAGCGTTATTATATATGACATAAAAGTCCTAATCATGTATGATCGTAATTAACATACTATATTGCTTACCACGAAATGGCATAATAAAAATTTATTACACCTATGGCCCAAGCTATACTTATTTCAGTATTTGACAAGTGACAACCCTTTGATTGTTCCTAATTCAGCTAAAAATCAGAATGATTCATAAACGTCATAGTAAGCACTTAGCCGATATTAGTTTCGTAAATACCGTTCATGACATGTGAGGTCGTCCATCATCGACAAAATATATATTTTATATTTTACATTTATTTGTATAACTTGTTGTACTAATTATTTATTAGATAGTATCATGTTATTATTACAATCTAAAGAATACAAATTAGTAAAAACTTACAAATAAATAATACATTTTAGATTCGAAGAAGGTATTAATTTTACAGTGATATGTGTTTTTATATTTATTTTTTTTTTTTTATTGTGTCTGTCATCATGGTTTCTTGAAAACCTTGAAAATGTAATTCAAAGGTTCCTTGTAAGTTGTTGTTATTAGAAATAAAAAAAAAACGAGAGTAAATACACAATAATTTTGTATGAGCGTTTAAACTTAGAATTTTGACAATATTCGTAAAAATCACGAAAATTAGCAAATTATATTTAGTTAAAAATTCATAAAAAAATTTCTTTTTATATCTAAGAATTAAAAATTTAATACAAAATTCTTTACAAATTTGTCTACTTTTATCAAACAAAAAATGTCTACCGGAAAGTCAAATTAAATTTTTGTAAGCGTTTGAAGTTGAAAGTTTAACAACATTGGATATTCACTCGATTTATCTTGTAGTGATTTTCTTATTTTGTTGTAATTAAAAAATGAATCACTGTAGAAACTTGAAATTTACACCAAATGTTTATTACACCAAATGTTTATTTTATCAATTCATATACTTGATGAAATTTTCAAAATATTTTAGCTCATTTTAAGCTGTTGAAGGACATTTTCAATTTTTCATTTTTTTTTTCAATTTTTTTCTATACATGTCAATACAATTTTATTGGTTGGGTCAAAAAGCATGGAAATTTAATACAAGACTCTTGATAACTTGTTACAATAGCAAATTGTATTGCCCAAGCTCCCTGCGCAATTACAAGAAATGGTAACCAAAATGCTGATCAAGGACGTAGATGACAGACCGTTCGTCAAAAATGTATATTGCGCAACCCTTATTTCTAGTAAAATTCTACTTAACTTAAGATAATAAATATAATACTTATATAGTATATACTATATACTACTTATATACTAAGCTAATACTTTAAATTTAATAAAGTTTTCGGAACAGTTTTTGTAGTGTATAGGTACAGGTAGCATTACATCTTCAAATTAGTTCATAATATAATTGGATATAATTATTAATTAGGTACTTGAATTATAATAGTTTTGTCACCTGTTTTTAAACGTTACGAAACAAAAATAAAAATGATAGTGTGGTTCGTAGTAAGTAGTTCTTATACATTTATTCCTACACATCATGCTAAAGTTTTTCATAGCGGAATCACCATATTATTTGATCGTTAATCCTCATTTCAAAATCTTTGTAATGATTTAAAAATAAAAATTCTATCAATTAAACATTATATCTAGTATATTATGTTATTACAATTAATATAATTATTATATTATGTCTTATAATACATGGAATGTTTTGTGTCTTTGAATAATTATTTGAATTATAGTTTAATGGCCAAATAGTCTGCCCACAATGGTCGTCTTTGTTTAACATTTCATAACAACATGTAGTACATTACAATAAATATTATAAAAAAATCAAATATATTGAGTACTTATAACTATTATATTATATATTTTTACGTTTTCTATTAACGTTTTTCGTATAAAGGAATTATTAACTAGCATTTGTTATCATAATTTTTTTTTATTAACTAACCCGCTGCAACGTAAGCTATTATGGGGTTAATTTAAGTAGGTTTATTGAGTGCGAGTATTATAGTGTGTGGGTGAGTACGGTAGGTTAAAATACGATTGTATATTTGGCGAGAATTTGTCATTAGAACTACCCGAGTTCAACTTATAACTAAAATCGTTTTATTTCTTATAAATTAGATATCTAGATATCTACTAAAAACTTTAATTTTCTTAAATATTTTCCAATTTTCAACTCTGAGGGTAGTTTGGTAAAAATAATTTACTGTTAAGTTTTGTAATAAATTATAATAATAATAAAAAAATGTATTAACAGTAAATTATTTTTACCAAACTACCCTCAAAGTTGAAAATTGGAAAATATTTAAGAAAATTAAAGTTTTTAGTAGATATCTAGATATCTAATTTATAAGAAATAAAACGATTTTAGTTATAAGTTGAAATTCAAAATATAATAACATTAATAACCATATACAAACCAAAAACATTTCGCCGTTATTTAAACTAGGTATAACTTTCTATTCTCAAGGAAATTTTCAAACTATTTTTTTTTCTACAATATTATTTCAATTAATATTTAAAATATTTAAATAGCTTACAATTTATAAAATTGTCAGTTTTAATAACTGAGGGTTGAAAATATAGTAAAAAAGTCACCTTACATTTTTCTCATTACAATAAAAACAATTGGATATTCACATAGAAATTAACGAGATGATTAATTTATTAAACGTAGGGATATGCCATGACATATTACATTATTATTTTATGTATGCAATAACATTTTCGAAATATTTTAAATAATTTCTAAATATTTATCCAACGAATCTATTTAATGCACTATATAATACATTCAAATTTTGTCAAATTATTCAACCTATGTTCATTGTTCATACTACGTCACTACGACCTAGCATATAACTATCAAAAAAATAAGTAAATCACTATTATACATAGTAATATAGACAATATATCTAGTAATACGCATTATTCAAGTATTGTAAATTCTATAACGCGTTTTTAGAATAATTATTAATGAGCACTGTAGAGGCTCTAGAGTGCTGCACAGGCTGTACTCGTCATTTTTTTTATGAAATCCCTCCAGATTAAAATTCTAGCTATGCCCTTGACTGTAGCTTACTCATTAATCACATGTGATATGAAACTCCAAGATGAGCGAATAGTGGTGATTGTTGATTATTTCTAGGTGTCTCAGAGCTCGGACTCTCTATAATAATATAATAAATCTAAATATTTTTTAAATATGAATACACTTTCTATAGATTTAAGATAAACAATTACCGCTATCATATGTTTGAATATTACATCAGTGTTTTATATACCTTTTAATAGATCTTGCAATGAAAGTGATAGGTTATTAAAATATTTTATTTGTTGGACATTTTCTGATGTAGATGGCTCTAGTAGTACCTATATTATAATGTACGTAGCCGTTGAATGCACGGGCGTAGGTATTTAACGTACTGTCAATTGTGGTGACTTGGAATTGCTAGGTGAAATTAAACGATTAGGTTTTTCTTTAAACATATCAGGTTATCTATGGGAGAAAATGATATAATTTAATTCTATCGCCATTAAAATTAAATTTACAATTGTTATCATAATAAATGTTATTATTAACCATGTGATTGGTCTCATCATTACCTCCAAAAAAAAAAAATAACCAAACATTTCGTATGATAACAGCGATTTTAACATTGCTCTTAAAAGTGCTTCAGATCTTGATGATTGAAGTTAATTTTAAAGGTTTATTTTACAGAAAAAAATTTAGGATGACTTGTAACACCAAAAATGCTAAATGATTACAAGCGTTATTATTTTAAGACTAAGAATATAAACTGATAAAAAAATTTGATGTCTTAATAATATCAATTGAATATCAATTATTGTTATTTAGTTATTTTTTTCTATTTAAAAAGTTTTTTATTTTGTTTTTATCATGTTATTGATATTATTTTTATTTTTTTAAAATTAAGTATGTATATAGTTAAAAAAAGGTAAAATGAACCTGTTTTTTTAAAAATATTTATTTAACATGTTCTTGTGTTAATTTATAAAATAAATATATTGTTACAAGTTAACTCTTTAAAATTTAATTTCACATTAAATTTTCAAAGCTGGTACAAGTCACCCAGAAATTGGGGTGACTTGTAAGTTGTAACACATTAACACGTACTTTTTTTGTAAGTCCAATTTTTGTCAAAAAACTAAACGAAAGATCTTATCCTATTCATGAGATGCATGAACAAATTTATGATTTTTTTGTAGCCCAGTGTGATTTTTTTTAAGCTCGTAAATAAATACACATTTAATCAATGTTCAAGAACATACTAAATTAAACACGTTGTACTTCTATGGATAATAGATAATCATAATATAGTCCATAATATAGTACATAATTTATATATAGGTATTAGAAATTAGGTACCTATATTCATAGACTCTATATTACGTGTAAGAAACTATAGCTTGCTATTTGATGTAAGTGATCACCTATAATATTATTGAAATAAATTAAGCCAACGTCTGTTGACCTCTTTGTAATAGCTGAAGTACTATTATCAATTTATTATACAAATTAATAATGATTTTGGGAATAGCACCTTGTGTGCTGAAACATTTTATAATTATTATAAATAAAAAAAAATAATGATTTAATATAAACAAATACTTATTCACAATTAGTGAAACACAATATATTCAAGTATATAATATATACATAAATTACGCATAATAGCTAGTAGATACCTATTAGGTATACATAAATATTTTTTTTGATAATATGTATAAATAGCTAAGAACGGCCAGAATGCTATGTGATAAACACAAGAATTTCCACAAAAATGACGAGTGAGGTTCTAGGTATATAGTTTATTAATTTAGTGTCCATAGTATAATATTATATATGTGGCCTGTGCCTATAATATAATATAACATCATCCATTGTCTAATTTCAAAAAAATTAAGTACCTATAGCTGTATTTATTGTACTTACTGATAATGCCATATGGTATGTGTCAGTCTATTTTTAGTCTGTTTGATATAAAAAAAAAATAGATCTATCATAAAAATGTTTGTTATCGATCAAACAAGTATTGTAGCAGAAATTACAAATTTGGAAAGTATACTGAAATATGAACGTTTCAATGGTAGTGCTCTGTAATCACTTTAATTTTTTAAGACATCATTTCAATCCGAAATCCACCTTAAATATTTAGTGATAAGTCGTAAGTCCGAAGTCATCTGATGTTTTAAGTTTTAAACGAATAATGTTATTATTCTGTGCGCTTAATTATGATATCTAGAGACTTGATTGTTCTGTTCTAAATGAAATATTCACTTTTGTAATGTTCGCTGCATACGCTAGATAGTGACTAGTGTCCGATCAAAACGTGTATGTTTTGAACATATTTTACTGTTTTCCTGCTAAATAGACATATTTTTTTTGTCAACGCACTCGTAGATATAAGTACACAATAATGATGTTGAAAATCTGTTTGAATTCGCTGTCTTGTTTTCTTTAGATTCTTCTAACAACATTTAATGAATTTGGACTTTCGCCTATTTAAATTTGACTTTTAAAAAGTAATCATTTACAAATATTCAATAATCGCATATCACACTTCTTAATTTATTATAATACATTATAAATGTATAAATAAATTAAAGACGTAAGTAAGATCCAAAGTAAACATGATAATATTATTGAGACGTTCAAATTGATCAATATAAAAATTCCATTGATCGATATTATGTAATGAAAATTGATGAATTTAGATTTTATTAGCCATAATAATAATATTATTTAGCAAAAATATTGCCTATACAGAACTCCTTACAAACGGAACACTTTTAATCCTCAGTGTAAATATGTAGCCATGAAGGAATATTGTTCAATGTTCGTTCATATAATGTTCCTGTTAATATGTTTGGTTGAGAAATTAATTATGTAATTTCTATATTTGAGTCTGTATTCAACACGATTTAATATTTACATCACCAATGTCGTCAAAATTAAAAAAATATAGTTAAGGATTTAGTTTGACTGGAACGAATCGATTAAATGTAATTTAGATTTCATATTACATTTTTAAAACCCTCTTTCGGATATAAAAGTAATCATTATAATATATATATATATACATACAAAAATAACTGACTAGTAAGTACTATGTGGTGAACCAACAAAAACGTAGTTTCCTCATTAAGACGCACAAACACTCAATCGCATGATATCCCACAGTATCATTTTCATTTAATAGAAAAAAAGCAATCCTAAGAGCTTTCTTTATTTTTTATTTTTTTTTATTTCTCTAATTCACCCTTTCGATTTGGTCTGATCACGTAACATGGCGTTTATTACGTTTTCATTAAATTTTTTTTGAATTTTAGTCGTTCACTGAGAACCACTAACATCACACCCACGCCTCGTTTTAAATTAAAATGTACACAAAAAAAAAAAACATCTTACGTCCAATGATTTTTTTTAAATACCTAAGGTTTAAATATTTTTTTAACCTACTTTAAACGGAATCAATCGTTTGCCTTGCCTCGTTATTCGTGCCGACACAAGTGGCGGTGTACTACACATATTATATAATATTGGTTATAATAATAATATAAGCATGTCGTTTAATATAATATAATAATGGCAAGTGAATAATGCGCGTACCGAATACGGTGGCAAGGTCGTTTTGTTTGGCAGCTACCAACTTTTTTCTTTATTTGTCGCCCAACAATGTTGTCCAACCTCATGTGGTTTTTGGGTAACCGAATTTCGGCAAGTGAAGACAAAATAACGATCGGGATAATGATGTCACATTCTTGGGATCGAATTGAATACCAAATATTTTGTAGCGCCGAGATGTTGTGAAACAGAACAATGTACACAAGAGTAACATCCCTTGAAAACTGTTTTTTAGTTGTAAAGAATAAGTCGGATGTTTTTCGAGTATCTAAAAATTGAATGAAACATAAATCACCAGTATTTTTTTCTTAATAATGTAATGCCTTAAATGCATTCTGCATAACGCACATTCTAATGTTCGATCATATAATAGAAAAAATTCAGTTGGAAATTGTAAACTTACACTATACAATGTTAAATTTCAATGCTTATAATTATATTGAATAACAATATGTTTCAACTGTTTTAGACTTAAAGTACATTTTTACAAAATAATCAATCTTTATCATAATATTTTAAAATTTATTAATATAGTTATCCGTTAGTTTCGATTTAGACAATTTAAATAAATTAAACCAAATGTCCAAATGGATAATATATATTTTATGTTCTAAACTTCTAAACAAAAACTATTTTGTGGTAGTATACTAGTTACAATATGCAGTATTATGCACTTATTTTAATGATTGTTAAAAATTAAAATCTTAAGTCAAACTGGTCAATTGACAATATTTATTTTTACAGTTTACAATTTATATTATTGGACACACAATTTCTTTTTAACAGACTATTATTTTTTATGTTGTATCATTTTTTATAAATAATATACTTCATTAGATATTGAATGATATACCTACCTACTATATATGTGCACAATGTACAATATAGTGTTTATATAACTTTTTGTATCAACTTAATACTTTTAATTTAATTGATTTTTTTATTGATATTAACCTAATGAATAACAAGTTACTTTCAATCAAATCCAAGTTACATATTTTTTTATAAATATTATTTATTTATTTAAGAGTAAAAAACCGTAAGTGTGTGCAAGCACTCGCGTATAAAGTGCAATTTAATTTCATAATTTTTAGTGATATCTATCTAGCTTTTCTGTAAATGAACAATATCGTAGGAAGGATTTGCATGAACTAATACGATTTTAAGTTGAAGTTCGTGATATAAGGAATAATTCATTTGTTTGATTCTTTTTATTTATTTTATTTACTCTTATTTCATTAGAGATAAATTTTAGACATTATTTTATTAAAAGTTTCAAGTTAAAATCAAATTACCATTGGAACTATTTGATGTTGTACCTGTAAGCGTATTAAAAATATATTAATATAATAATATATTATTATAACCTGCAATCGTTTTAATATTTATAATTATTATTATGTACACATAATTATTAAATGATTGTTATAAATTAAATTAACTTTCAGCAGATTTATATTAAAACGATACTCAGTCTACTAACCCACACTAATTATTAGGTAGATAAATAGATAAAACATAATAATTATAATAATTATTAAATAATAATCGGATTTATATGATTTATATTTTATTTATATTTTTTGTTGTCATGGAACTTTTGTGTCATGAACATAATTTCGTTACAAATTGATCAAATTGTTCAGCGTTATACCATCCACGTAAAGAAATTTTATTTCAATATAACAAAATGATTATTGATGATACATCAACCATTCTATTTTTCATGGTAAAGTTAAATACTTAAATTTGCTTCTTATATTGTAGTAGAAATAATTATTTAAATTATTTAGTAAAAAAAAAGTAAATAAAAATCTGTCTGCTCCCTAAAAAGAAGTAAGACACTATAACATATGCTTTCAGTTATGCAGTTTACTGTTTGCTGGAAGTACCTACTGTAAATAAAATATGATCCACTTTATTTTTTTACCTCGGTTAGGTGATTTATTCGTCTAGTACCTCAATGATAATTTATTACATAAATGTTCAACTAATAAAAATTTAACTCTTTATTGGGAATGGTTTTTGTATAAATTTAGATTTTAGGGTGCATATAGTTTATTTTTCACAACAATAAACAATAATATTTTTTTGCAACATATATTATCAATCACAATAAATCCTACCATAATTAATAAAAATTATAAGTGCTCAAAGGTGGGTAAGTTAATAAAAATAATTAACTCAAGTTGGGTAAAGAAAATATAGGAAAAAATACTAACTAAACTCAGGTTAAAAATAGTTAATCTACTTTTTTAAATTAGTATGTGGATCACATTAAAAGTGGCTGCGTTCTTTTTTAATCTCCTATACATTACAATACACCAATAAACAATTTTATTGAATTGTTATCATAATGCAAGTACATATGTAGAGAATATACCTGTTTTACTTTATATGATATTTCAACTTCAACTATATAGGTACACATCTCAATTAATAATTTAATAAATATATTATTTTTTTTACATCGAATGTCAATTTAAGGTCATTTAATATTATGCCTATTTAATCTACTAAAATATTTATCTATATACAAAATAATTAATCAAGAAAAAAAATCAGAAATGTTTGCATTATTCTAGTGGGTAGTATACCTATTGGAATATTTTTATTTTTAAAGTAAAATTTACGGATAAAATAATATTAAACTTAACGGATTAATTTTAACCAACTGAAAAAAGCTGAGTAACGTCAACTAATAATTAAACTAGTTAAGTTCATAATAGGATTATAATATGAAGTTACTATAGTTGAGTTAAAAAGTTAAAAGAAATTAACTTTTTAACTACCAGCTAGTTAATGACCACCTTATTGTAAGCAGGTTCATATATTAATTTGACAAGTTTTTCATACGCTAATATAACATTTTATACTAATCTTTATTGTTATAATACACTAGGATTTGTTTTTCCGATAACACTATGGGTTATCTTCAGAACTATATACACAACCAATTATTATGTACGATTCACTATAATAATGCTAGACGCTTATAATTATACACATATTAACACAAACGCTTTCTATATTTTGATTGTATTGAAATACGTCGTCTATATTAAATATTATTCCATACATTCAATAATGATAATTATGTCTTATAATGCAATAAAAAATTATCGTTTGGTACGTTTGCTTTTAAAACTGTATGTACGATGTAAAATATGAATATAGATACTATAGCATTTTTGTATAATGGTTGAGATATTGTAATAGTTGTTGTTAATGATTATTCTGTATTAAAAAAAAAAAATACAATAGAAGTACAAACACCGTTTTATATTAAAAACAAAATAATTATTTAATTCCAAAATTCAAAATGCAATAAACTTGTTTTTTTTTTTTTTAAATTATATGATGGTTTTCTGCTGGTGTATGCACATAATTTTTGTTAAGAATAATATTTTAGCTTTATAACTTGTATCCTTGAAAACTATGTTTCACCCTTTTCAAACTTAACTTGTTGTGAAACTATAATATAATAGCATATATTTGACAACGTTGTAAACTGTATACACTTTTCATATGCTAATATATTTGAATATCACTCATATATTACTATGCCAGGCTTCTAGGTTATAGTAAGCTATTGTGAGTTCTTTACGTAAATCTAATAAATATACGAGATAAATATTAACAATACCATCTGATGTCTATACGTGTAATTTAATAGATCTATATAATATAATCACTATGAGAATATTATATAATACATAAAAAAATTAAAAACAAAAGTACTACCTATAAACTTGCAATATTAGTTATAAACGTGTTTTAAAATAAACTGTATGCTTTATTTTCTCCATAAATGACGTAGAAGTAATCAATTAAAATGTACTTACCTAAATTTGAAAAACATAATATTATATATTTGTAATAATTCAACACGTGGACTGAACTATATATAACGATGTTTTATCACCAGCGGTTGTACGCGAAAAATAAAACATTTTGATTATCATCATTCGTCACCGCATTAATCGGTTTCATAATCTAATTTATTATATTATAGGTGTGATATATATAATTACTTTTAATTCTAGAACAGTTTTTATTCTCCAGGATTGTATTCGAGGCCTCTTTCTCGTTCAAAGTAGTACGTAATCATCTAGATCATATTCACATTATAAATCGACACGTGATATTATGTGCGGCTGCGTTTCACACGAGGCTTGTACCCGCCTATATACAGTTGTGTCATAAGCTATAATACAACATAACAAATAGGTACCTTTAATAATAAAATATATAGGTCACTTAATGTTATTATTATTATTATTGTCGTTGTCGTCATTGTCACCCGCAGGAGCACAGTTCCGGTGTGCCGGAAGATGGAATAGACGTGTGTCTGTCGTCTGCCATCGCGGCTCCTTGTGGGGTCCGCTCACGTTCTCCTCCTCGGCGGGGCACCCGACCCGAGTTGTACGCGACACGTTCTCCGCTCGACGTCGACAACGACCGTTTTCTACGCACATTACGCATTACAGTCCGTTTTCCGCGTCGCACAGGATAATCGGACCTCGCCGTCGCCACTGAAACACCGGCCGCAGTATCGTCGCGGTTCAATAGACTCGCGAGAACACTTTATGTATAGATATATTTTATGTTTGTAATCAAATATTATATCGGTTAAGGCATCCGCTATGGTAGAGATGACTCTGATGACTCGTATCCGATGCAAGACGCGTCTGTGTAAGTCGTGTATGATCGTGGTCTATTGTGGTGGACGAACGACGCAACCACTCGGGGCTACCGTATAAAAACCAACGACGAGACTCGATAATAACATATTACCTACTATATGCGAGCTAATATTGTACAATAACGATGCCGGAAGTGCCGTGTTATAATTGAATGTGCCGCAACAACAATAATTCATAACGACATTATTAGGTATTGTGTGTTTACTTTTCTGGGGGCAATCGAGAAACGCTTTCCGAATATCAGCTCTCTTGAGTGCGTACCTATGTGGTAAAATATTTCTGAATATTATATTTATCCCTCCTCAGAGTTTACTATGTTTGGACACATATTATAATGCGTATTACCCATCCGAACCGTTAGAAAGTACCTAAATTCGATTAAATACAATCGAAGTTTGGCCGGAAACGAGCAATCACGGTTCCTATACATTTTATAAGCACGTTTATTTTTTATGTTTTTAACGTTATCTTGGAATAACAAAAAATTTAAGTCTTTTTTTTAAAAAAAACTATTAAGTTCCTATAAATTGATTTTTGTAAAAAAAAATTATTTCAAGGAAATTCCGTTTTGAATCGATTTTCAGATGTGATGATTTATAATTGATTTCAGTTTATCACAATATACAAGCTATTTCCCATTTCAATTTTCTTCATTTTTTTAACGATAGCTTATCTTTTGAATATATTATGTTAAATCTAAATACAAATGTTAGTTTATTATATTTTTAAGACGAATGATAAAATAAACGAATTCTAATACTATTTTTGATTCGCGACCAGTGTCCATACACAAGATTATTTTATAATAAAATGTTTGAATATTATTCTTTTTTTAAAATTTTTTTATATTTTGTATTCAATAAAGTTTTACTGACGTGCGTCATCTAAAATTATTGCTATAAGTACATTTTTTTAACATATGAAAATAGATAACAGCAGCGTTTTAAATTATTTACAAATCATTAGAAAATTAAAATTAAAATTAAAATTAAATAAATATAAATACAGTAGATCGTGAGGACGTTCACGCTTGAGTCGGCGTACAGCAGGTGGGTCACTTAATCTATAAAATTTAGCACTGTGTGCAGAATTTATGTGGTCGAAGAAGTTGATTGTTAATTTTTTAATGCACTCAGTTATTGTGGGTAGCTGGAAGTCTTTGTAAAGTACATCATTACATACAAACCACGGGGCATTAGAAATGGTTTTCAGAACTTTTGATTGGAAAACTTGTATTTTTTTTTTATGTGGGTTTTTGCACAATTTCCCCACACAAGGACTGCTTATAGAAGTAGCGGTCGAAGGATTTTCTTATATAGCATAAAAGAACATCTCCAGCTTAATGCAGTTTGTCGGTTGATCAATGGGTACTTTTAACATTTGGTAGCCTTGTTGTAGTTAAATATTATTCTAAATAGTTAAATTTCTTTGACACTGTATTTTAATATTCGATTTCCTGCAACAAACACATTTAAATACAATACGCAGTATGTGCCTGCATTATATTAATAATTAATTATTATAAACAAATAGTGGCCTGGTTGGCCTCAGCCATCAACAAGTTCTGATGTCAAGCATCGGCAGTTGTCACTAGTTCCTGGATGGATGACCACACGGGTTTTTAGTAACGAATCCTCGACCCACATACACGTGTTCCTCAACTAACCATAGACTCCCACAAAAATGCTAATTACCATATAGTTGTCGATGCTTAAGAACAAATAAAAAAAAAAATTTATAAACACTACCAATACAACAAGAAATCAAATATTGAAAAAAAATTAAAATATAGTTTCTTGTCTTTAATGTAGTGATTTTTTAAGATATTTTTTGCCCTATTAAATATACAATGGGAAGTTGTAGACATGTCTTGTGTTTGTGTATAGTTGTAGCATAATCAGGGCAATCACAATAATTAAGTGAATCACAGTAATTATAAAATGATGGTTAACTACTATTTATTGGACTACACATAAAAATGTGTTATACGTTGTTTGATGTGTCATACTTGTAAATCGATTAATACATAATGCATAATGTACAGAATTTGATGTTAAATTAATAAATAATCATATACACACGCACGCAGCCCATAAAATGAAGATTACATTTAACAATTATAAATAGTGTCTCAATAAAAATTAATAAACATTAAATCATAATGAGATTACAAAATTATTTATTTTTTCACTTACAGATTTTTAATTTAGTCCACATAACGACCAAACTCTAATTACTATTTTAAAATTAAAAAATAATTACACATGTGAACACATTAAACAAGATGTGCATGATATGCCATAATAACAAATATGACGAATAAAATAACGACGTAGGCATATTGTTACAATCTTTAGATAACCGCGGTTACAATACTTTTGATACGTTTATTAATACCTATAATATAATAATACTTCCGTCAAAAATTAAAATGTTTAGTTATAAATTAAGTTACTTAACTATTATCATCTACATAGATATCTGTTGTGTTATTTTAACGATTAGGTATTAATATTAATATATAAACCTAATATCATATAAATATTCAATAATATTAATAACCACGTTCAACATAATAATTATTTGTGTAAATAAAATCGTTAAGATGGTTTTTTACCTTTTAATGTAAGCCTCACGAATGTGTGGATTGAGTAAAAGTGTAAAATAATTTATTGTGTAGCCAAAAATATAAAAATTAAAGTGTGTTGTATTTTGTACGTACATGTCAATATGCCATGTATTTATAATATGTATAATTTAATGAACTGCACTCTTTAATTTTCGTCGAATTTAAATAGAAGCAAGAGCATAAATTGTCAGTCATATAATTTTAAGTAAAAAACCAATTCGTTTCACCCTCATGTTAATATAAATGACGGCCACAAAACTCCCCTCGTTGGACTCTAATGGGGATTTAAAAGGGTGTCTTTAGTAGTTGTTTGGTAGAAGATCTCATTCTTGAAACTGACCCATTTTTTTGACTCTTATTCTGCCACACCGTATTCATGTCCTCTGGGTGCGACTTAATATACGTTGACCATCGAACCAGTTAACGCCAACTTGTGAATCAAAAACGAATTTACATAGTTTTCACGTGGTCATGTACAATACATATTATGTACAAAAACATTCAAAATTGCTTATTTAATTCGTCATTTACGAACAAATTTTCGAATGGCACAATAATCATACTATACAAATAGTTATAACTTACAACTATAGAACCCTACCTAACTCATAAGTTATAAGCAACTGTATCTGCGTTTACGATAAAGCCAAGGGCCAAGAGTCTTAGTATTTCATACCGATATAATATTTTGCGTACGTATGGTTCTCTATTTTATAAGCTATAATAATATCATGTAAGAGAATATATTTTACTTACAGATTAAAAGACGCTGAGTCATTTCAACAAATTTATATAAATACCGTTAATAAAAGAATATAATATTTTTAATGATAGTACGTATGAAACCATTAAAAATTATTGTTCCAACAGCTGTTCCCAGTTTCTGATTCTCCATATCCAGTATCCACTGATATTGAAGACCAATTTATTACTATTACATCATAATATTATATAATATTAATTATAATTATGTTGTAATAAAATAAAAACAAATCGGACATACAACGATTGTTTTAAAAATAGAATATTGAACAATTATTATTAAAAACATAATAGTATGACACTAAAAAGTCGTTGGTAAATAAATATTTTAATATAACAAACAAATAGCTGTAATAACTTTAAACGCAATAGATTAGTTTTAATTTTATGATTGTTCATTATATTTTTTTTCTTTCAAGCTGAAATTCGGATTTATTGCCACATGCTATAAATAGTAGCAATCATGGTATTAAGTAATTAGCACAATACCTACACATGCATAATTAATTACATTATAAATATTATAGATTAGTTTAAAATTATAAGACTTATCTATCTTAGTTATAGCAATACGTACTGTTTCATTATATTATTACATTATATAGGTACTCAGATATATTTATTTATAATATGCATTTTTTGTCGTAAAAGATATTTTGATTTATTACAAAAACTTCATTAAATAGATAATACATTATTGTAGGCGATTTAAAAAAATAATTCTATTAAGTGAATGAGCCGATGACAATAATTTATAGGTAATGGGTGATATTTATGGTCAACAAAAAAAGTTGATCCTCTGGTGGAGTGAACTATATACTATTATATTATATATTCTTAAAATCTGGCTGTAATTCATTATTATTCCTCATTCATTTAATTCCTAACAAAATGTAAGTATTACTATTTTTCCACTGCACTGTACCTATAACACACACCGCAATGATTCTTTAATCTTCCTCGCAGAGGAAAAATATCTATAGTAGTATAGGTACATTAGACATTTTTTTACTTTATTTTATTATGTTTATAAATAATTTAGAATTTATTTTACACATTTTTCCTTGTAGAATTTGTAATTGTTGATTGCACTGATCGCCTTAATGAACAATGCTTAAACATTTTGTCACTGATGCCACACCATTTACAATTTAATGCGAACGCTTTTAACACATTGACATTGCAGATCATAAATTATTCAATTAGCGACCACGGTCTTATACAGAGTTGATGTTTTACAACTTTAAAGATTAAACCTTAATTAGTGGTAGAAAATAATTTGAAATAACTAATAATAATGTGTAATAAACAGTTCTGAGCGAATTAGATGATGGGATCAGCATATAAATGCTCAATGTAAATATCTACGTTATATTTCTAAGGGTGGCTTAAGTGTTTTTAAAATTGAATATGAAATGGTTTCAATTAACCTAAATATTTTGAAATCATATTATTATATACGAAAAATAATAATTTACTCAATGGTGAAATATGTCAATTTTTAACGATTACTATTTATCGAGTTGTAGCATTGTAGGTAATAAGTAAAATCAATTCAAGAAAAATCGTTACCATTCTACCATTGTAAGTAAAAAAAAAAAAGAGGAAATAAAATCGACTTTGTCTAAAATTGGTGTTAATAATAATATCCGAAATATAATCCGGTATTACCACTGTTTTTAGTATACCTATTTCTTAATTATAAGGATTATAATCATAGGTACAGGGTACTGTGGATTTCTTGTTTTTGATCACTTCAAAGTAAGTATCAACTATGTAAAATGTTCTACCAATCTAAATGTTGCAGATTTGAGCAATTTCTCTGCTTCATAACGGCCTTGTACAACGAAAAAAAAACACACATCAAAGTAAAACTAACTCCGGGGCCCGGAGTCAAATAATAGTATGCGGACTGCGGAGGTATACATATACCTGTTTTATAATAGTTTTATATGTTTTCGAGAGACGAGCGGACATCGTCTCCTCGCAATAAGTCACTGTCTCGATAAGGTAATACTTATATAATATATACATACACCTAATAATAGTAACAATAATAAATGTATTCGGTGGTGGGTGGTGGGTGGGTGGGTCGGTACGAGAAAAGTGGCGTATTTAAAGCGCATTATCTTTGGTGCGGAGAGACGTGCGGCCGACGACGGGGTCATCACCTGAACAGCACAATAATACATATATATGTATATAGTATATAACGACCAGTGCGGGTTGACCAGGGTGTGTGTGTGTGTGTGTGTGTGTGAGGTGAGCAGAAAAAAAGTCCGACTAAGCAGCCGTGAAACGCGTTAATGTCCGTGCATTCCGTGTTCATGGTAAACGATTTGATCGATGGCGCGACAGGCGCAGTCCGTGCGTGATTAAGTAGAAAATGAGCGGTTTCCTCGGGCGCGAGGTCCTATAGGAAAAATCAATTAATAACGGATCCTTACTGCGGGCCCATATTATTATATATAATAACAATAATAATAATAGTGAAAGATATGACTAAAAAACAAAAAAAAAAAAATGTATTTAGTAATAATATGACTAGTGACTATGCGGCGGCGGTGGCGGTGACGGCGACGACGCTATACTTAAACGCGCGTGTATAATGCAATAAGCGACGTAGAAAATTCAATTTTCGACGGGAGGACGGGAGGAAAACCGTCAGCCGAAAAAATTAAAACAAAAAAACTGATCATGGACCGCGGCGGTATTCTCGTCGTCGCGGCTACCGAGTTCGTCGGGATAATAAACGTGGCTTCCATAATATTATATCTATAGCAGGTTATCTGCTTATAGTAATGTAAATTGTATAGAACTACGTAGACTACGGGGCCGTAACGATGAACATACGGTATACATATCGATAATCAGTCGGCGTACGACCGAGGTCGACCCATCACCGTCGTTTCACTGCAGGGAAAAGGTCGTCTTAAGAGTGTGTGTGTCGGTATATACACGCTGCTCGTTCTAGGTGACGTTTAGACGGAGGAACAAACCTCAAAAATAACGTTCACATTGCAGCGCTGTGGGGGTTACAGATAGGTCGAATGCGATAAATATAATATTACGATAGTCTAAACGAATCACGTGTCTTAAAATATAATATAATGTATCATATCATATAGATCTTGTGAATTTTACTGTTTTAAGCCTTCAGATGATAACGCGAAGCACAGCAACACGATACCGACGGTCTGGTGATTTTGAATGCAATAATCAGAAATTCAACATGTGCACCGACACATTTTTCGACCACCGTGTTAAATTAGTACCTAACGAAATATTTTAATTATTCAAGAATATAAAATATATTGGTAACCACTAGAACACTATAGGCAAAAATATGCTGAAATATAAATTTGTGTTGTGAAACACATAGTATAGGTACGTTTTATATGTGGAATGGTCCTATAGAGATATAGATGTAGTGAAATTAACAGAAATCAATCGTTCTTATTTTCTCGAGCTTATCTCAAACTCAAACACATCTCACTATTTATATTGATTCAACTGCGGCTGTATAAGTAGAATTTAATTAATTATCGTTAAATGTTTTGTCGGTGATAAGACTATAATACAGAGCAGATGAGTAGCTCTAATTAACTGTTTTTTTTACCAGTCCGGGAGTGTAAGCGATTGATTAAAATATTATGACCGCAAATAGTTTTATAAAACGTCGTCATGCTAAAAAAACGGTATGTGTTTTTACTGCGATGTTTGAATGGAGTGATGATAAAAAAAAATGACTGAATAAATCATTTGCACTTTTTTCCTTTTTGCAAGTATTTAACCTTTTACGAGATCGTTTGCCCGTATGTGATATATACATCGTTCGGTAACAGCCGTAAAATATAAATATTTATCCTTTCGTCATAATATGAACGAACTTTCGAATGTAATAACACAAGACGTCATAACGTAATGTATTATATAAATTATAGTTTTACTCGCATATTATAATATATTATAATTTATAATACATACCTATACGTACTATTAGTATACGATGTAGATACTAAATGGTTAGCATTGTAGCTTAATCAGTGGCGCAATTACAAATGTTGTATGGAAAGGGATATGCATATTTTATAACCAATGCTGGGGCTCTGCCTCACCAACCCCCTCTCCTACACCACTTTTTGGCCTTTAAACTAATTGTTGTTCAACATAATGTATTTTAAAAAAAGAGAGTAAGTGGAAAATGATAGAGAGTCAAGTACTTAATGGATGTGTTAAATTTGATTTCAATTAAATAAAATGTTCTCTACGAAAAACGATTCTGAGCGCAAATGGCCTGTCAGCATATATAATATTACGAAGTATATTTTTTTTGATATTGTTGTGATTGAAGTAATTGCATCCGAATTTGAACATAAAATGTCAGTCAAAAAGAACTGTGTTAGTATATTTTTAATAGGTATTGTTTTAGTCAAAGTGTGTCAGTGTCAACTATTTATGAGAAACTTTGTTTGAAATTTTCAATCCCTAGCTATAAAATGAACATTTCATAATAACAACTTATGGGAAACCTTATATTCAATTGTTGACATTTTATGGACATTTAAAAAAAAAAGTGAGTCGTCGCGAGACACCTGATAGGTTTGAAATATTGAAATTATTTTGTGTAGAAAATATGCATGACGATTTAAAAGATGGATTATTAGAGAGAATAAACATGGCATAATCCAAAACAAAATATTCAGATTATTTTAAGAAAAATTATTCTTAATTTATAGATGCATTAGATATTTCAGCGTGGTGCAAGCCTGGTGACGTCGATACGCCAACAGCTGGTCAACCCACCACATTAGGTGTTTGACATAAAAAAAAACTAAAAAAATTGAAAATACAAATGTCTATAAAAAAACTCAAAACGAGTCATAAATCATAATATTTAAAAATGTTATCATGTGTAGAAAATGATAAAATAAACATTTATTGAACATTTTTTGTTAGGATTAGGTTGGTAGCAGGTTGGTGACATTAAAAACAATTTCGTTATCAATTTGACTTTTTCTTTATGTGCATTTTCTACAACAGATGAATTAAAATTAAAGTACATGATTTGTAAAAAAGGGTCATGGGGATATATTCTCCCTATGTCTATGCCCCCGATGTCTTTAACTGGTGATGTTTAAAATAGAATATACATTGGTACCTATAATATATGTAATATGTAAACCCCTACTTAGATTCGGGAAATATTATATTTGTTTCACTGACATTTTAACACAACTGAATGTACCTACCTCATCCACTTTATAGTATACCTACATTATAATAATAATTAATAAAAAATAATTATTATTGATATTTTTTTATTCATGTCTAAACAGGCGATCGATACATACAAGTGAAGAGATATCACAACATATTTATAAGATTAACACCAAATATATTGTGGTGAAACATACAAATCAGTAATGGCCGCATATTATTATATTAAACTAGATAAAGAAATATTTACGGTCTAGTTGAGACTTGAGACACTACACAATTATAGTAAAAATCAATTTGAATGGATTTAGCGAGGAATCGAATCATTTTTGTGTATAATCTGACTGTGATCATAGGACCTATGACGTAGTTGCACCTATGATAGGGTGAGAATAGGGGCATGAAAGGACAATGATTTTTGGAGAATCGAGCAAGTATGAGGAAATATATTCCGAATAGGATAAGAGTCATGATGACATAATATAGCACAATAAATATAATATATTATTTGAGTTTATGGCCATCACAGACAAATTCACAGTGCAACGATACGATGCATGTCGCGAGTGTCACATTATATTTATACCGTTATCAATAATTATTTGCGTATAAGAATTTTGTCGGCTTCGATTCGTGTGCTTGCAGTTACGTATACACGAAATGCGCTCTGCACAAAAAACGACCTCCCTCGCTGGCGGGATTTTTCCACCCGGGACCTCACCCCCCGATCTACGGGAATTTTTGCGGCCTCCTCCTCTCGCCTGCACCGAAGTTTTCCAATTAAAAGCCATTACTGCAGCGAAAAGTTAAAAGGCGCTCGCGCCTGTTTTTCAATCAGCCGAACAACTCGGCAAAAACCGATATGCTCTGCTATGCCGCGGGGCATTCACGCACACAAATAATAACCGACCGCGGAGACGACGCCGCGAGTATGGAACGATGAGGTAAGGGGGGCAGGGCAGGGCAGGGCGCCACCGCCGTCTCCTCCATCCCTTGTACCCTTTCACGCAGGGTATAAAAATAAGAGTGGTGAAAAAAAAAATACGAAAAAAAAATACGAACCATTATAGTGTGTAACGAAAGGATCTCAATATCCACTCTCTCTAAAAAGTGGGTTTCTTATTGAAATCAAACAGTCGATTGATAACGGCGTGGCGGCGGGGCTCGCATGATTAATGGTCGTTCCGCGGTCGGGGTGATGGCGGCGAGCTCGCCCGCCGAAAGTCTCTGGCGATGCAAAAAAGGAAACACGAAAATAGGTTTTTCGCGATTCGAATGAAAACACAAACGTCAGAACGACTCTAAGCCATACAGTTTTAAATGCAAAAGCAATTTCGGCGGACGAAATAAAATAATAATAATAGTGTAAAAATGTTATACATGCGTGCGAAAATCACGTCAGACTTTCACCACAATTTCTATACGTGGCGGTCATGCCGAAAACCGTATATTTTGGGTATTATAATAATAATATTTTATAGGTAATGGTTATTTAATTATAATAACAGGACTAAACGTTAACGCGTTATAATTGTACACATAATAATATTTTGTTTAGCAATCAAATCCGCCGGAAGTCCAGAATACTTTGGAACTTTATATATATATATTTATATAAGACCTACGCTTTGCAGTACGCGCCCTCGATGTGCACTGCAGCAACAGCGTGAAGGGGTGTGGAAGTCATACACCAACGCAATTTAAAGTTGTCAGTTACTGTCTCCCTCTTCTTTCCCTCTGAAATCGTCGTTGTAGACGGTTAATTTTTGGATGGTCGGGGAAATGTTGACAAACGATTTTTCCGCCGCGGACGACAATAATTAATATAACACTGCTTCAGCAGCCACTGTACACCGAAAAATTGGAAAATAGTTCTCGCGACTTCCATCCGCACTGGAGTTGAAAAAATAAAAACAATTTTAAGTGCTAAGACCCATTAATATTGTCATAAATACATCGAAAATTCTCTTTTAACACTACTGCAGCGACATGTTAATCGCATTATATACTGCCGTGTACACTTTACGTGATACGCTGTACTAAACGGCCTTTTGAAAAATAATGTATTCACACACACACACACACACACACACACACACATACACTCGTGAATGAATAAATCTATAATTTTCTGAAATCCAAATAACATATTAATCGATAACTATATGATAATAGTTATTATCATTGCACACCAGAGATTACTTTACTTATGGTTTTACTTTGAACGTTAGAATCGATGTCTTTGTAAAAACATAGGTAACGGCACAAACCGTAACGGAATCTATAATATATACTTACGTCAATGACGTCTGCTGCAGGTGGGTGTCTGGCCGTACGCATTTTATAATGGGTACCTACTTATATAAATAGGTACAGCGTAGGTCTTTGGAAACTGGTAGTATCGAAGCACCGAGATTACGTCGTTACGCAATAATAATATGTGTACGTTTTTTTCTGTCCTTTTATTGAATAGGCTCACGTTTATTTTTAGTCTCGTCTCAAAATTTGAATAACACGTGGCCGTGAACACGGGTCGCCGTCGCATTTAAATGAATAATTTACAGTGGCTATCGGATTATTCCGAAATAGAAAAATTGCACCACAATACATTCGGTCGACGGACCAAGGTCTGGATTATGCGTATCGCGAGCTGTATACCTATATAGTATATAGTATATTATAGCATATAGTATATAGTATAATAATAGTGCGTTGTTCGAGTGGTATGAGTGTATGGCCGCCTGGAAGCGAGCCGCTCCGTACCTATTGCATGCATTTGCTTCGTACAGTATTGTTTTGTTATCGTATTGTGTTAAAAAAATTATATTATTCTCACAACCAGCTGTGCAGCGATTAGGTAGTGACCGCGGGGCGAACGATTCACCAAACAAGGGCTCCATGCAAGAAGTCGATATAGAAAACATGAGATTTCTAACCTAGATGCTTGTACTTTCATAATAATATATTTTAGTTGATCCAAATAAAATAAACTTAAAAGAAGAATTTTTTTTAATTTTGTGAGCCGTTGTCAGTTTATCTTGCATATCTGCCCCCTTTTGGATTATTTTTGTCATTTTAAATATAATACTACGAAGCAAAGAAAGTATATACAGCTATAATAATATAAAGTTAATAACGTGGTCTGAGAACAGTAAAAAATGCATGTCCCCTAATGCGTCCTTAAAAGCTGAGCACGCCACTGCTGCACTCCAGTACTCCACATCATATTAATGAATAATATCAAAGTATGTTTTAGAAAGAAATTATTTAGAATTTGTGAACCGTATAAAATATGCACCGTCGGAAAGACAACTATTCACAGGAGCTCGGTATTTCACAAAATACTTCAGGTCAGATCGAGACGAAACCTCGATTGCTGCAGCTGACGATGCGTAAATGTATAGCTGATTTTCAATTTAAAAGTTGAAAAGTTTATACTGTACCATGTATTTTATTTTATATTATTTTCACTATTAATCTAAATTTTTCTAAATTTTTTAATTCGTTATCAGTTATTACTATTAGTAATACTTATCACTAACGGGAATTATGTATATTCGATTAAACACAAAATAGTTTTTAACTCCGATAGCAATACGAACACAATCTATACAATATATAGATAATATATATGTATAGATATAATACCTATTATACCAATTAGGTATATGCTTTCACTAATTTATTCAACCATATACACATATAATGTAAAACACGTGCATGTATACCTATCCATACACATGCGTTATACTAATCACCATCACGATAGGTTAGGTTAGGTTAGGTTAGTAAAGTACATATAACCTGTAAAGCAACATTCTCAACACACATAATAATATTAGATGATATGAACAACAACAATAATCAGTTGTTTTCGTTAATTATTACATCTGTTCGACGTATAAGTTGTTGTGTTTGTTTTTAATTGAATCGCTTCAGCTATATTATGCTCATCGTCGACGTTTGCACGCATGAGCAGATAAACTGACAATAACTTGTGTGTGCCTACACGGCTACACATAAGGAACAAGCTCGAAAGTCTCGCAAGTATGCCATAGTGTGTACCTATATTTAATGTACGTTCGAGGTGTGACCGAGTAAATGACTAATGACTATTACCGAAAACGATAAAAAATAAAGTCGATGTTAATGTGTGGTGTAGTCAACTTAACGTACACGCGAGTGACGAAGGGAATAACGGCGTCGTCGTCATCGTCGTTCCCTGCGAAAGTTATATATATGTATATGGTAAAACCTCCTATCCCATACGATTTTGATATACATGATTACAAGCCTATACACATAATACCAATAATATAATATAGCTACTTAATTATATTATGAAGACTTGTGATTAAACGCCGTTCGTTCGTTGCAGCACTGCGCCCCTCAAAAAAGTCAATTACCGACACTGTAATAATAATATGTAGTCGTTATTATTACTAACGGCAACAGTGCTGAAAAGCAGCTATAACCTATTAAAATATAAATCGAGAATCGGGGAAAAAAATAACACGCACACTATGTTTATTTCATTATTTTTTTTTATTTTTTATTTACTTTTTATTATTATCATCGTTTGGATTCTTACAGAGAATTTTCAAAACACACCGTAACATCTTTTAACATATTATTATCTATTTACAATGGAAAAAAAAATTAAAAATTAAAACAGGCATATAATTTTTGTATAGTATATAATATATATATATTCATATTATAATATTAAATATAGTAATTAAAAAAAAATCCTTGTTTCCTCCTCACGGTATTCGTGTGCAAGTCTGTGAAAATATTTGTATATACTCGTATTTTATAATAAACCTTGTAGATAAACTATACGAGTTAAAAATGTAATGTATATTATGTACAAATTATTATCATTGAAACATATTTTTTGTTTTGATTATAATAATTTATTTATGCTCTCGATCGATACTCTAATGATTCGAGACAAAAAAAATATATCATGAGTGACAGCAACATGACAAGACTAAGAATTATAAATTAATATATTAATATTTTTTTTTACTTTACAGTATACACTATGATATAATCGTCTTTCTACATTTAGTTTACATTTTTTTTTATTTTTACAACAAAAATCAAACAATAAATATTGCACTTTTATAATAGTTAAATAGTTTTCAAACATAGAACTTCGTCATCGACATAGCAAAAAAATAAAAATAAAAAAAACCCGGGAAACTGTTCGTGATTTAAAAAAAAAATAGGATAATAAAATAATTAAAGAAAGAACAATAAAATAAGAAAACAAAATTATAAAAAAAACAACTAGGTATTTTAATGTTTAAATATCTTGTTCTTAGAAACTAAAACATAATAATGATAATAATAATATAATAATAATAATAATAATAATAATAAAATAAAGAAAAATCACAGACTCTGGGTTAACACATTTACAGAAAATAGTTACAGCGTAATTTATAATATATTTTATACCTTTTTATATTATTTAAGTATATCCATATATTGTATAGAATATTTACATTTTGTAGTTTCATATATTATAATGAATAATTTACAATAAAACCGTATATAGTAAAAGTACTAATAATATAAGCACGATAGTACGTGTGCGACGACGTATAAGTATAATATAATATGATATATTATAACGATTTTAAAATTACATTGTACATTTTTTTCTCAGTTCCATGAAAACCGGTTTGAGTGTATAATAGTAAAACATTGCGCACATTAATAAGTTATATTATAATATTATATTATAGTAGGTAGTGCCGATGAGTTCGTTTCCGTTACAACTCGGCCTAAAAGCGTGTGACATTTTATACGTGCGGATTGTATCTCCCCCCCACCGCCCACGTTCCACGGTCCTTCATCGTCGAGATCGACGGCCAAAAATAAAATTGTGACAACAGAAAGTCGTATAGGCGAGAAAGTCTCGCGCCATCGATTTTACTGGAGATCATGGGAGTCGTTAACAAAAAAGCTTTTTCGAATATTTTGAAGATTTCCAATCGTCGACGAAAACCGTCGAAATCGATCGCGTTCGCCTAAAATAATCATCGCACGAAAAAATGTGCACATAATATTTTGATGCAGTGATTTGTGCGCTCCGCATAATGTACGATCTCGATTGCCTCCTCCTGCTTTATTGTTATTATAGCCTCTCCTTTCCACAAACTATTAATTAGTACGACGTATTATACTAGTATAATAGGTGTATCTCCCATATAAAAGCGCCTAAACGCTATTCTCGCCTACACCGGGGCACACGAACCGCCGGTGAGTTTTATACTGCATATAGTGCCACGTATTAAATATTATTTATTCTAGTTTGTTTATTTTTCGGTTTTCGCTCGAAGGTACACACTCAAATATTTACGTTCAAGGCACCCGGAAACAGCAGACGTTAGGCGAAGGGGTGTTTAGATGACGAATATTATACGAATCGAAAATCGTACTATACTGCTCGTATTTTAAATCGGTTTTGTAAATCTTTTATGGATGCGTGTAATTTATTGTTATATAGCATAAGACGATACATTTTAATATTATATTATACTTGTCCGGAGTCAACTATATAACACGAAATCGAACGAAAAGTGTCGAGAGAAATGTTTTTTTTTGATTTTTTTTTTTTTGTTTTTTAATACGACGTAGTGCATTCATTACATTTTATTATAATATTATATTATTTAAAAACACATTTGCACAATTATTACACGATACAACGTGTAGTGTTATATTGTTATGATGTCCAAGCGATAAAGTTAAATACAAATCGCAATAATAATTAATGAAATAAAATAGTATTCACCTATATAAAATATAAATATATAAATACATCATCATAATATTATATATTACTTTTTTTTTAATCGTTATTGATATTGTACACTATTTACACACATATATTATATACACATTACATCGTTACACTATTATGACGACCGATATGTGGAGTCGCGAATCTCACGCATACCTACCCGTCGTGTAACGTTCGCGACGCGTTTTCGCACGTCTTGCGAATTTTATTTTCAGATCGATTTTTGTTTTTTTTTTTCTTGTACGTATTATTAATTTAACGGTTGTCTTACCTATCGCGTGCTCGCCGCCAAGCGACGCCTCTGCCGCCGCTTTTGCCGCCGTCGACTTGGAGATCGACGGCTGAGACACGACGGCGGCCACGGCGCCGCCTAAACGGAACCGTTAAATTAATAATACGAATCTCAGGTGGTGAGGTGCGTGAAGGGGTACGGGGTGCCGTAGGGCTGGGCGGCCATGTGATAGTGGTACGGCACCATGTTCATGCTGGCCATCTTGTGCTCCTTTTTCCACTTCATCCGCCTGTTCTGGAACCATATCTTTATCTGCCTCTCGGTCAGGCACAGCGCGTGCGCGATCTCGATCCTCCGCCGCCTGGTCAGGTACCGGTTGAAGTGGAACTCCTTCTCCAGCTCCAGCGTCTGGTAACGGGTGTACGACGTGCGCTGCCGTTTCGTCTCACCGTTGGCGTTCACCGTACCTGCAAGCATCCAAGGCAAAAAGCATGAGTATACATCAATCACTATCGTGTGATAGTAATTATCGCGACGACCATGACGATAACAGGTGATTAGGTAGCGATGTGTGTGCATAGGGTGTCTGATGGTATTATTAGTACATACTGTCTATAGTGAAGACGCGATAAATTATAAACGACGCGAAGGGTATAGATGATAGGCCGCCGCCACATCAAATTTGGGACCGAGTACAGTAAATGTTTTTGCGGGGCCCTGTGTACAAAACTTCTAATAAAATACAACCCGTTACAAGGGTACCCCATACACGAAAACAACAAAATGACTTGATATATAATGACAAACATTTATGTCATCAAATATTATTCAGTATAAAATAAGCATTCCTTTCAACATTTTAAAAATTACAAATTGATTTCAATGGAACCCCAAAATAGCTGGGCTCCTGTTCTCCAGGTCCCACTGCCCCCCCCCTTCTGAGGGCCCTGGTTATAGGTTTATAAGTATATATTATATTGTGATATCATTGATTTTTAAATATACTACTAGTATTTACCAACAATTGTATGTACATAATATAGAAATATGTATAAAATCGTCATATATATTATAATATATGATATCCTCAACTCATAAGTTCCAGTTGAACAAAATGAGTTGTGAAAGTATTTTTGTCATAATATCTATACATACTTACTATTATAGTATAGTTGTTAAATATTAATGGAAAATGAAGTTGAGAGTTATATTACGTATAGTGTTATTGTTTTAGGTCTAGTATGTTTAGAACAAGAATAACAATTTTCGGAACATCGTTTCATTTAAAAATAATTTTAATTTTTAATTCAGTTGCAGCATCGTTGATTTTACTTTTGTAGTTTTAGTTTTTCGGTGTATTCGATTAATTCAAATACATTTTCTATTAGAATATAATTGACACTGTCGTATTAATCATGGGGGCATAGGCGTGTTTTTCGAAGGTACATACAATATAATATGTTTAGATTTGAATATTTGTTTTCACAAATTATTGAAATGGAAATCCAACAGAATATATATACGGGTAAAAACGAAAGGACGATTATGGGATGCAGCAGCATCCAGGATTAGGAATGAAGAATATTTATGATTATTAATATAATATATACCTATACATATAGGAGTATCGCGTATAAATATAATGCGTGTGGACATATTTAAATTTACGAGTGCGCAAATTGTAAGGTTCGTCCGTTAACAAGTAGCTAAATGCAGCATATACGACATGTACACATACACATAATAATAACATGTATATTTATACATGTAGATTATATAGGTATACCAGCTACAGTGTTATTGTGTGAAATTTTTTACTGAAGTACAACACAGAAGTCGTTACTGTATAATAATGTGTATGCATATATATGTATATGGTCAGTATATAATTTGTGTATATCATCGAGTATATAAATGGACACACGCACATACATATTGAGCGAGCAAACAATACGACGTAATTGACCGTTCGTCACTGATGCTCGAAACACAGCTCTCTCGTATGTACACTGTAATCGTTATATTCTCATATTTATGTGCATACAAATATATACATATATATATATTTAGTAAAAGACGTATATATATATATATAAATATGCCTATAAAATATACATAGGTTTACGCGCATAAAGGAATCGCTGAAAAGCGAGCGGGGCAGTGCAGTTGTTATAAATCTCTCGTATAATTAGACAACCTGTTAAACGGTCTAACGAGCATTTTTTCAACACGTCTCGTGACAACGTAGTTATATATTATCATACGTATAATAGCTAATGTGTATTACAATTATTATTATTATTACTATTATTGTAATACGTCAGAGGTGCAAGCGTTAATTGTTCAGAGAGCGCACGAGCGCCACGAAGTCTGCTGACATCTTTATTAATTATTACTATAGGTATACTATAATAATATACCTACACCTAATAATATAATTACAATATACTCTTGTATTATCGATGGTACAAAAATAATGATTTGAACAAAAGTGGAAAAAAATCGATGGTCGTAACTACTGTTGCAGCATAGTTACACGACGGAAGAAAAACACCGGATATCCTTTTGTCTTTCCTTATCCTGTATGTACGTATATATAGAGTGTACCAATATATAATTTTAAATCAGCTGTTAATATCGCTGTATACGATCCGATTTACTGTTGTCAGCGTCACACTCGAAAAACGTTTAATCCCCCAGTCATCGTCTAGACCGTGTACCGCCGTAGCCGGAATTAGCAGGAGGGATGCAGAGGACGGGGGGGGGGGTCGCTTTGGAGTAGACATTCCGAGACAAATTTCGTGTACTTACACGACACGGGTATGTCTTTTTTTGTTTTCCATGCGTGTATTATACTTGTCGGCGGTGACGTGTATATGACACGCGCATTCAGAGGTTGCCAAAAACACGAAATGAAAAAATAGTCAAAAACGTGCGATAACACGCAAATCTGCCTCCTTCTGCCTCTCGCTGACTAACACGTTCGACATTATTATAGTAACAAGCTACAGCGCATATACCTAGGGGAGGATGATACAAGTAAAGCTGTTACGGGGTCTGAAGTATCCCCCCCCCCTTGCATACTGTTTCAGAGGATATCTATCGTCGATGGTTAATCCACAAAAATGTGTAATACTTTACAGTATCTATAACAGTATATATTGTACGATAATATTACGTTTTTATGATTTGTAAAGCTATATTTTTTACCCCCTCACCTATTTTTCATTTCTGTATAGCCACCATACGTCCCTGCACGACTGAACTCAAAGTCGGACGACGGTCGATTTGGGCACCAATTATTCCAGCGGTTCGAGGTTCTTGTTTATGTTTTTCACGCGTCGCGTCGTCGGGACTCGGTTGTCACCGCGGCAGACGACGCGTCTAAAACGGTGACAGATCCGCCTGCGGTACGAGACATGTCGGTAATGACGTCGTCGTCATCGTCGCCGTCGTCGAGTGGGCGCGTAGTAATTATTATTATTATTATACGATTTTTTTTTTTAAATTGTCATGTATATATATATTTTTTGTTCGGGAAAACGTCAAAACCGCCGACGAATTTTCTCCCCGCGAACAGACATTTCGACGACTAGCGGTGACGATAATAATAATAATCAGACAAATTAACCGTTGACGTGTATCGTCGGCTCCGTGTTTTATTTTAGACTTTTCATATCTTATAATATTATTCATGTATAAATATACATATATATAAATTTCCATCCGCCGTAGAAGTTTATTATTATTTCAAATTTCGTTATAAGGACAGCGTAGATCGGTGATACGATTCGTCTCGATCGCTGCAAGGACAAAGAATAACTGGCCTTAAATTTTTTGTCATATTTATACATACCACGTGACCACGTAGTCACAATGTCTGAGTGAATATCACATTACATCCTATCATCACATTTCTGATCATCATAATGTATAAGAATTCATCTATTATGAGATACCTATACATGTCTATTAGGACACTAAATATTATGTACTCTCTGGTCTCGACATTTTCATTTTCCGATTATATAATATAAACACAAAACCGATGATCTTTCTTTGTACGAGTACTGCGGTTGGAATTCAAAAAATATCTTACATAGATTGCATATTATGCGCTACTCGTGTAACTATATACATTAAAGGCGCGATGCAGTTGCACTAACTGTATAGACGTAGACCGTTTCCGTCAGTCTTTTGAAGAGTGACATTTTTTTAGTTGATTTCGATGTAGTATTGGTGTAAGATAATAGAGATCTAGATTTTCGCTGTTGATAATAACTGATCGCAAACATCATATTATACACTGCGCGCATATATGATAGTCGGTAAAAATCTTGTCGAAACTTTTTTCTCGATGGAGCCCATTAACAATTATTATTACCGACGTTGTCGTCTGTTTGAAATATTACGACTAAAATACAATAAAAATGATTAATTTTTGTTTGTTGGGTTTTATTTTTTATACCTACTATAAAACTATATAGTCTATAACGACGTGCTGACAAAAGCTCACTTACGATCGTTTTACAGCTCACACACTCACGGAGATTTATTTCGATTACGTTTGCCAATTTATTTTCCAGTTTACATATACACATTATAGGTACCTAATAATATATTATATAAATTAAGCAGTTCTTTGTGGTTTTATATCTACACGTTTTTATGGT
Source organism: Myzus persicae (assembly GCF_001856785.1). Lineage (NCBI taxonomy): Eukaryota > Metazoa > Arthropoda > Insecta > Hemiptera > Aphididae > Myzus > Myzus persicae. The sequence goes on from NW_019101341.1 coordinate 342,934, forward strand.
ATACATAGTAGGCATAATCACATACGTTTACTTCACTGTGGTCATTTCGTATTATACCTATATCTATTATTTCGCCCTTGAATATTGAGAACATGACCAAACGCATGTAGTATATACATGTACGATAGACATAATGATATTATTATATGGTCTATCGACCCGTCTCGTAAGTTATTTTTTTTATACAATAACAAGGATTTAATAAGACAATATATAAATATGATAATATGTTTATCACAAATAAGTATTTTTTTTAATGTTATAGGTAAAGGCAGGTTATAGGCTTAGAAATAAATAACCACTCGTATTTAAAAAATGTGACGTAAAAAATCTATACAACCTACAACAGTAAATAGTTTTCTCTGCGGAAATCGTCTGCAGCAAATGACATTCAAATAGTCTTAAGACCTTGATTATTTTATTTAAAATATCAAGAGGTCAATTTGAAATTTTAAAAGGTCGTTTTTTAACACATGCACATTGCACACTGTTCAAATATTTTAATAAGACTAATTTTAGCAAACGCTCGTTCGTATAATTTAAATCGGCTGTAATTCTTTGAAAATAAAAAATGATTAATTTAAAGATCATTACTCATTAGTACACACTGTCATAAATAAATACTATATTCGTTATTTTGATTATTTTGTTTTTTTAAAGTATCACAGTTTTTTGGTGAATTTAATCAAAAATACTCATCAATCGAAATAATGATTATCTAGGTATTATAGGTATAACATAAAATGATACTTATAGATTTATTGTAACAACAAGAATGAAAAATTATAACTTATAATAGAGTCGGTGATAAATATGATTACATCATATTCCCTATCTGTTTAGAATCTTTTTTTTACACCTCCAAAGTATAGACTATTTGAGTGAATAGTTTCAAAAATAGTATCATGTAATATATAATAAACGCACGTGTGTGCTATTCAATTAGTATTTTATTTATTTCATAACGTTACGATGGCATATAATAATAATTATTGACAACAATTAAATAAGTTCTACGCAATATATATTATAATATTATCTTAATATCATTGCAGGTCATGAATATTCGAGTATAGGTTACCTACCTATTTATAAACTAATTTAAGAATTAAATACAAAAATTAAAAAGTAAAATAGAATCGAAAGTTTTTATAGTATTGTCCGATAGTGGATTGGTGGGGGTAGTATAATAGTGTGGGGACGAGAAATTCAGCCATTTTTCCGTCAGTCGAGCAGTCATAATACAGACGAGGTAGGTATACCGTATTCATTGTATTAGATTATTTTGTGTGGAAGGATCCCATCGAATGACTTGACGTTTTCGACGATGACCGTGCGACTTTGATTCCGACCAACCGTTTCGCCGCAGCCGTCGCCATGACCGACCCAGCGATGTATTCAACGAGTTAATATTACATACCAAGGTGTTGGTATACGTTGTACTCGAAATATGAACCAGCCCCTGTATCTATATATGTGACTAACGAACCGGTGTCTACAGATGATAATATGATTTTGTTTCACGAAGGCCGGGCAACGAGTACTTCGTAATAATATATAAAACACACACATAAAGGTGCAGCTAAAATATTGTGTGTGTGTACAACAATTGTGTTATTGGTACGTGTGATGTGCTCGGCGGAAATGGAAAACCGCGACCTGCGAAAGACCCCGGTTATACTCGCGTAGGCTTTCGGAAGAGGAGCTGTATGGTTTGGGGGGGGGGGGGGGGGGTGAGGTCGGAAAAAAGAAACGTTCGAGAAGAACACTTCGGCAACGGTGCAATAATGCGTTGTACCTATATCTATATATTTTATGCTCTGCAACAGTATATATACGCGAGGTAAGTGAAAACGATTTGAGTGACGGGCCGACCCGCGAGCGTATATAAACCCGAGTGCGTGGCGTACACACGCGCGTTGAAAAGAGAGTCCCGGACAGTTATAAATGGCCAGACTGCGGCGTTACGCGCACTCACCCCTTCGCTGTCCCTCCCCGTCAAAAAAAAAAAAAACAGTCGAAATAACCTCCGAGTGTGAGTTGGCTGGTTTCAAAATTGTGTTTATTGAAACCGAGTATACGCATACGCGCCTAGCTGTATTATATGCGTGTGCGCGACAACCGTCCTCGGGCGTATGCGAGCGAGAACAAGCAATAATAACATACGAAAAAAACCCCTTTAAGCGAAATATTCACCTAAGCGAACCTAACCCAACCTACTACGCTTGTACGTCACAAGGAAAACAGAGTGGCCTGGGGGTAGCGATATACGATGTATAATACAGGTTATAGCTGGTAAACGCGAGTAAATTTAAGAGCAGGAGATTTTTGAAACAAATTGAATCGGATGGAGAGTCAGAATTTTTTCCACACACACATATATATAATGACATTTCGACCGTAATAGTATATATATACCCTTAAGGATATACCCCATACACCTATACTATATAATATTATGACGTGCAGCAGTCTAGATCCTTGGAGCTCGACAGCGGCGTAATTGAATGCGACGCCGCTGGCGCACTGCGCGGACGCGGTCCGAGAAACCGCGGTACAAATCGTTCGCGTAATGTTCTACCGCTGTTGGGGTGGAATGGTGGGCCGTCACGTTTCAAACGGCAAATTATATCGCGGTTATGACACATGTGGGAAAGACGCCACCACCACCACCACTACCACCTACCGGTCAGAGAAACGTCGCGCGCGTATATATATATATATAATATATATCCATCAGTTAGGCGATGGAAAGGGGTGTATTGTAAGGATGTGTTTTTATAATGGCTCAGGATCGCTCGCGCTCGAGAGGGCGAGTGTGTGTGTGTGTGTGCGGTTCACCCTGTCACAAAAAGCGGGAATAGTGTACACGTAGGTAAAATGTGTATAAAACTAATTGCGCGGGGCGGAAGACCGGACATAGTGTATATCTATACGTACTATATGTAGGTACCTACGCGGAAGTTTTCCTCCGAGACATTCGAACGCGAATCGTGATAGTTTCTACTGCGGTACAATACACAGTATATAGACAGTGCAGTGTATTGTGAATATGACCACGGGACACGAGTAAGTCTATACGTACAATAGTAACAAACAAATATAAATTATTGTCGTTTGTAAATGACATTAGTGTAGTCCATTAAAATAACAGTGGCGAGACTCATTCACGTGTATAATATTAGCACATTATGCTTAAATATGTATAGGAGGTACCTGAACGAAAAAAACAACAACGGGTCATTAAAAAAAATAATGCTTTGATACACTCACGACGAGCGTGTACGCGAAATCATATGTGCATATAATATACTAAGCGCCAGATTAAAAATGGTTAAAAATAAACGATTCACCCGAACTTATTGCCAAGTGCTCCCACATCTATGGAAGTGACCAAGCTCATGAGAGTATATATATATATATATACACACACATACATATATACATGTATCATAATGTAATAATAATAATATTATAATATACTTTAAAATGCGCGTACCGTATCCAAACTCGATTTAAACGCAATTTGTTAACGTTGCCAAAACAAAATAAAATAAATAGTTTTGTTCACTCGCATAGTTATTGCGTCTATCTCTGTGTATATAGTCTGTTCGAATAGTGTGCACTGTATTTCCCGTAATACCTCTATATTATATATATTAAATGGATTCTTATAATTTAAATAATTATATATCTATAGGTAAAAATTGTCCGATTAAAGCTATAACCATTGAAAATCCAGTATAGAATCACTAAAAAAATTGTTAATTTCCTCAAATTAAACAAATTTGTTTTAAAATTTATAAAAAATCAAAAATTGACCTTTAATGTACAATCAACGTCCAATTTGCTACCGGATAAAGAGCATGCAGAGGTCCTAAGATTACTTCTACTGTAGGTATACCCCAAACATTTTCATAGAGATATAATAAATATAAAAAAAACCTGTTTCTATATAATTTATTTTAACGGAAAAATTTGCACATTATAATATATCATAGAGGTACAACTATACAAAAATATTGTTACTGAATCATAATTAATTGTAATTACATTATGATTATGATTATATATTTATCTATTTAGGACACAACCGTCTTGTCGATAACATATTAAAAATAATTAATTATCGTTGGTGTTTTTAAATGTCCCCAAATTTATTACACAATTTACATATAATATAATACACAAGCCACGAAGTGTTAAAACAAATTAAATAAACGTGTCAATTACTTTTGTATTGCATAATAAAATATACAGATTGCTAACATAATTGTAGGTATTTATGTTTTATTAATTTAATTTTTTTTATTTCTTGTCACAATGTTATTAAGCAATAAGTAATAATTGTTAGTATTTATTCGTTGTTACAAATATTGTACAGCCGATAATAATATACACCATATATGCATCCGGTGACTCATCACAAATTGATAAAAAATAATTCTGGACCCCTTTTTTACTTTATATGATTTTGTCGGTCATAGGAATAATATGTAAGGATGTAACTCGATAACATCGAAAGGTTATTTTACATTAATATTCATTATAATTTACAAGCAATTTAATTGGTTTCTAACTCACATTTCCAAACATAAGATTTTCAAATTGATATTTATGTTATTACCTAAATCAAAAAGTTTTTATTAGAAATTTGACTTTCATCACAATACTATTGAAATATTCTTTTATATTTTTTATGAAGACATAACTTATTATATGAATAAATAGAGTACACACTAACTGTTACAAATAATATTTTATTGGCAAAATGATTAATTAGTCAAGTGTATTTTATCTTATAATTTGTAATTTTATTAGCTTTCATCAAAATGGTATTACAGATTAAAATAATTGTAAGAAGTATTTAAATTTACATTGTCTATTATAGAAATAATTTATTGTTTTATTTTTCCAAACCATTACAATCGTGATTGTTTCATCTTTACTATAAAGTATTCTACCATTTTTTAATACTTCCGATATTTTTCCAAGTAAGCACTTATTATTTTTTTTGAACAAAAGTGCACAATACTATTATGTAGTTATACGAATTAGTTTCTCTAAATCGATATCCTGAAACTGACCATGTGTATTTTATATTTTACAGATGGTTAATCGTTATTAAGAGGGGGGGGGGTAGAGTGTTGGTTGGGTCACAGATATAATTAAAATTTCATTTTTCCTTAAAACGTATGCGAATAAATTTACAAAAATTGATCAACTAAATAAGTTAACTGAGTTCGAGTATGTTTTTTGATAAGAAGCCATATGATTCGTTTTATTTTTTCCAACACAGCAATATTTTTAAGTCAACCCACTCAGGCAGCGAGATTCGAACTATACCGAATCAGTAAGGTTAGAAACCCAGGCAAGACCAGTAAGCACCGTATGACGAGTTATATTTCATATTCGTGAACCACTTGCACTGCATTTATTATTATATGTCAAAAAAAAAAAAAAAAACACGAGAGTATTCGTATTTAGTATACCCATTGGACGAAACACCACTGGATATGATAATACAATTTATGACGTGCAGCATATACCTAACCCATTGGGGTGCGAACTGCAAAGACTCTTGGACAACGGCCAAACGAGCGTGGTTCATGGTGTACGGATTGCGGGCGGCGATGACGGCGATCAGGCCGAGTGATTTCGTCAACCCAACAACAATAATATTGTGTTTTTCGTAGGCTCGGAAGGAATTCGATGTAGGAAAAAACATTGCATATTCGACGCGTTTAAAAATATCATCATGTAGACTGCAGGAAAATTACGTCAAAACGAAAATAGATTTTGAATGTATTTCGTCAAAAATAATGTGTACAATTTAAATACAATAATAATAAATAACATTTTATATTCTATGATTCTGGGGCTCGATATTAAACGAACAAGTGGACATAACCTTGTACGAGCTCACTTGTACCTGTGAGTACGAATATTGTATTGCATACATGATGAGTTTGTTGAAATCAATAAATCATATAGTTTGCAAAATCTATAGTTTTCCGGTACACACGGAAACTCGTCCACTTTTTAATATAACCAAACAGTACGACGTCACAAATTGTATAAAATAAGTCTTAGCGAATCGTCGTGCAGCAAGAATAACATGCATTTATATTATATTATTATACTATATTATTATGGTAATATTCTAGAAAACAACTTGGTACGCGTTTAACTCCATAGTCACCCCCCCTCTACCATCACCACCACCGTAGACATCATAAATCGGTGCGATGCAGCAATTATTATGAATAAATTATGTGACGCGATCGCTACAGTTCATAGCGTTGTGCATTATCGGTGTTTTGTCTCATCACGTCATAAATGTTACTATATGTTATTATATTGAACAGCGTATATTATGTACGTGACCGAGTCAGAACGTGTATATTATAATATAATGATAAATTAAATATAATACCATCTCAACGATAACCTGTAGCTGTATGATAAGTCCGGTGACAGAACAGCGCCGAGAAGTGTGTGTGTGTGTATGTGTGTAATGACTCAGACCAGAGAATACGATTCTACTTATAAGTCACTTCGTAGTGATAAGACTATATAAAACGTGTACACTATACATATATATATAATACATTAATACACACATTTTTGAGATTGGTTTCGAAACTTCTCGTCTTCTCGTTATATAGAGTACAACAAGCCATTATAACAAGAAATAAATTGTGCAACAGTTATTAAAATATTATATTAGAACTTTATTTCTATACGCGTCAGCCATTATGCGAATTAGATGACTCGATCGTCACTTATAATATCGTCGTAGTGATAAACACATTATTATCATATGGTGTAGTAAAATCATATAACTACTCGTCTCGGTCCAAATAAATTATGGTGACGTGATGTTCAGTTGAGTTTTCATCTATACATGTATTATAATATTATTGTGGATGTATGAAAACTACTTATTTGGCTAAATCACCTTTTTATACCGATTATATTTGAAATCATTCGACTAACAACACCATACATAACAAAATAATGTATGATATTGTCAGCGTCCGTCATAATTCTTTCACGCACCGTTTTCCATCGAAATAAAATTATAATTGTAAATATTGTAAAATCTAAGCCCGAACGGCGAGAACAGTCGACCGAAATCCACAGCCGCTTACAATAATATAATAAGTGCGTCCGTCCGGATTATATGAATAATGTGACTACGCAGCGCTACACGAAACCACACGCAATAAATCACCTTCAACCGACTCGGACGACTGTCCATATACGTACCTATACCTCGGTGTATATACATATCACATTTTGTAATATATACAGCCCGCAGTACCTATATATACCTATGACGACGACGACGACGATGGTTTAAGGATAAACACAATATCCGATAGACGAGACAGACGGACGGACGGACGTACGGACAGACACAAACTGTAATATTAATATGTAAAAAGAGAGAGTGAGATAAGAAATAAAAACCAGAATTTTTCGTCGAGTATAGGTACCAGCTACGACGTCTCACGACGAGCATTCAAATGATACTGTCGACATATACACATATTATATATAGGTACGAGACGATACCCGTGAACAAAAAAATACATATTATTATTATACATATATAACTAGCTGAATTACTCGGCTTTGGCAGTGTGTATTTTTGTTTTTTTCATATTTACAATATATCTCTATAACTTGTCGGAACAATTCTTATCTACATGAAGGACAAAAATGATAAGTTGCAGGTAGCTAAAAGACCGCGGGCAGCCGTGCCGCACAATACAAATACAATTGTTATTTACTACACTAAAAAGAAACATTTTTGAAAATCCTTTCTAAGTGCGCTGTGAAAATATGAGAAGAACCTCTATTCCAAATTTCATGTTCGTACGTTGGGTAGTTTTTTAGTTACAGGGACTAAGTGGTATTTGTATTTTATATGTATAGATTTTCTGTTTAATATAATATTTTAAGGTGTATACAATATATGTCATGGAGTTATTCGTCATCGCAATCGCATACATTATTATTGTACAATGATTGGCGAACGTTTGTGCGACACGACCCCCGAACGCCCGGAGGAGCGTTACCGCGCGGTAATTACCGCGATCGCGCCACCGGTCGTACCGGTTTGTTCCGTGCGGTACGCCCGTAAATCGCCACACGCAAGTCATTCCGCATAGTTCACCGCTGCACCCTTTGAAGAGAGCGAACGCTGCACACACACAACAAATCATAGTTTAATATTATATTATACTATTTTAATAATATTATAATAAATTTTTCGAGAACGAAAACACCATCTTATGTGTATATAATAGGTAGCTATTTATTTATTATTATTCGCGACTACCAGTTGCTTCTACAGCTTATCATATCATACATTATTATGATATTATTATCTATGCACACCGCCGTGGAGTGTGTTTTAAATCAATTTTCGACGTTCGAACGACATAAACAAACAAAAATAAAAGGCTAAACACTCTTGTTGTGTTTCGGAAGCACGTATATACATATATAATACACTGTATATACATATATAATACACTGTATATACATATATAATACACTGTATATACGATGGGTATGTATATATATACATATGTATATAGGGGAGAAATAAAATACACATGCACGACGAGAAAAACCACCGGCGGTGGCGGCGGCCCAAAAGAAATTTATGGCGTTTAGATTGGGTGCCCGGGATTCCTCGACTGTCACTCGCTAGCCGGAGATATCTCAGTCGTTGTATGTTTATACATTATATTATTATATACGCGAGAGCGCCCGAATAAGTGTGTGTGTGCGTGTGTGCGCTACGGCGGTCGGCCGCCGCGGGGTGGGCAAAGGAAATTTACCGTTTTCTTACGTGCGTACACCGCGTATATCGTATACCTATATACACGTATACCTTGTACACAAACACACCCCCAGTTAGCATTGCGCCCACCCGCCCGCGGTGGTCAAAGCGCGGTGCAAAAAACGCGCATAATAAAGAATAAGTGCCGCCGCCTTGGCCTGCAGCAGCTATCTCGACGCGTTCGAACACGTATATAGATACCGCGGGCGGCGCCCTCCTCCCACGGGGTGTTGCTCTCGCGCGGCTAATAGACCTCGGACTTTTTTTTTTTTTTTTACTGATAAAACACCATGGGAATTGGTTCGACCCGTTGTTTTTTGAGGGTCCCCCGCGCATGTGTATGTGTTTTTTTCAGGCCAAAGGGAAACGGTTTAATTGATACACACCCGGTGATCGTAAATCAAACGTGAGATTGCGTGCGTGGTGTATTATATACGTACGTGTGTACACTGTAAGGGACAAGCAGTAGTAAGCCTCCACCGAGTGCGTGGAGCATATGTATATACATATAAATAAATGTATAGGTATAAGGGTCACGGGCGGCGGGTCGGGATGTCAAACGATAAAAAACAAAACGAGACTGTGGCCGGAGAAAATTGATTTTTATTTCGCCTATTCTTTTATTATTCTTTGTTTTTTTTTATTCCGATACGGTTTTTCTAATTTCATATTTATATAATACCTATTCATATTGTTGGTTAATTATCCGTCTCGGCCCGTTATATTATAAACATATATAGCCGGTATACCTATATATTATATACGTAGGTAGTACTTAGGAACAATGGTGTACGCATTTTGTTCAAATCGTATTTTTTCGCAAACCACCCTTAGCCATGTATTTTAGGTTACGTATTGAAATCTATCATGAAACATTTACGAGTGTGCGAATATACACACACACGAATATTATATTACCTTATGCACAGCAAGTTTATCTATATAAAATATTGGAATTATATTTGGTATACACACAGAAGATTAATGGATAGATCTTTCAAAAATGAGTTGGCGGAGATTGTATCTTCTCGTCTACCGTAAAATATATAATTAACAATATTATAATGTAATATTATTATTGGTATCGATGTGATGAATAATAATAGTATGTATATATTTTATGCTATTCTTTCGCATGAACACGATGACGTGTGAAATTAAAATTTTTTTACAGAACCCAAATCTGTATTTTTATGAAAGTTAAAATAACGATACATCAATTTATAATAAATATAATATGTAGTCTCGGACTGCGCAGTTATTACATCTCAAAATATTGTGAAAAATCCAAATATTGTTCCCGTAGATTTTTTTTATAAATGTTATGCACTACTCGTTGTTTATGAGACGTTTTTATCGAACAAATGTCATCGTTTCTCTACTCATAGAATATGCAATATGTATATATTATTAAATCTGTTATCATCATAACGTTATGTGCTTTTATGCACCAACGTTTCATTTCTCTGATTATAAATCATGGTATAATTAAATGTTATAAAATATATGTAGGTATAAATAAAATCGTGTTGGTCTAATCCCCGTGGTTTTTGTAGCAATCCTTCACCGTGATTAAAAGTTAATAAATAAGCGAATTCATTCGGGCTGAAGCAAGTTTTCAACGAAATCGTAATTTAAAAACAGAAAAAAAACCAAACATCTAATTTATAATAATACTCACTGTCATATGACGAATTATATATTAAAATATGTAATATTATCATCATAATATATTTACATTATGTTATATAGCGATTGGCGAATGGCTCATGCGACAGACATTTTGTCCGGGTGGCGACGGTTTGCGTCGTCGACGACATTTTCTTCGTTATATTCGTCCGTCATCGTTCAACGCCCGTATACATATATAGAGTAATATATTATAATATTAGTATTTATCATATTATTATTGTACTGTAGGTATGTAGACAGACACATATTATCATAGTTTTTATCCCTCAAATGTTTTTTTGAGCTTTTTAAAAATGTTTCAGCTATAATATTATTTTATTCTATGACAACAATTTTTCCAAATATAAAACCATTTCCCAGTTAAAAGCCTAAATTATAAATGATACAACTAACAGTTTAATATAAAAGTTTGTCAAGTTGTATTTTATCAATGGAAACTTTTTTCCTTATTGAATATTGGATAAACTCATGCGTCATTATGTCAAATTTTTCCTAAAAATTATAAAAAATATTAATATACGTATTTGACGGTATACCTATATGTATGCGTATACATTTATAAATCATAAATACTTAACCATCCCTGGACACGTACCCTGTATCCCGCACAAACACATATTATCCATGATTGTACGTCACTATAATATAACCGCCGCTGCCCATTTACACATGGGTAGGTGCAATCGCGATGATAAAATTCGGTTCGAAGTTCGAACCTGTTTTCCCGTCATCATACTATACAACTATTAGTCGCAGAAACATAACACCATACAGCACACGGATAAGACATGCAGTAGGTACATAATATTATAATATACCTACACACGGCGTATTTTATACACATTTAAATAATCGTATATTATTATTATTTCGTGTGTTCTCTCGTATCGGTGGCTGACATATACTGTTGCACGCGGGGTGTGTGTAGTGGTACACATAATATTATAATAGTAGCTGGTTTAATACAGAGAGCGTGTACGCTATATGGCCCACGCCTGCGTTCGGCACATAAATCATTCTACAAAACACACTACTAACGCTTATTTAAAAAATAAAAATCTCTGAACGGTTTTATAATATATATTATAATATATATATATATATATATAAAAATATTAAAACAGAAGAAAAAAAAATACTTTGCCAGAACACTATGTACACACACATACACAAGCGCGCACACACACGCGCGCACATACTTGCACGCGCGCTAGCGGCAAACAAAGTTTTAATTATAACTTTCTTTTGTCGCCGCCGCCAAAAAGACAAAAATCCGTTGATTTCGTCGTTTATAGTACTTTATACGACATAAATCACGCGAACCAAACGCCGCCCAGGCGACAGCGTACACATCATATGTGCGTGTAGGTATATAATAAGTGTATTAGTGTATAAGGTAACGCTAAACTCGACGTCTCTACAACATACTACACTATCCATTTTAATAATAATAGTTATTATTATATGTATACCTAAATAATAGTAAAAGTACTTATCGAGCAAACCTCGCAGGGGCGAATATAATATTATTATTGATAGTAAATTATTGTAATTATTATTATTTTACTACAATAACTGTTGTGCACATTTTCTTTCCGTCGACGAGGACCGTACCGCCGCTGCAGGTGTGTTTTGTGTTTACGCGTTCGCATTTCCGTCTGGTTTGTGTACGGCGAGCTCGGCGTGTGCTTTTCATAATACACGAAACGATTTTCATCCTTGTTGTAAAAATAAACTTCTAGCCGCCACAATGCGATAAAAGCGAGCCAGTATAATGTTAAATCGGGGGTTGGGGATTAATAGTCAGATCAATATGTCCCTCGTGATTGAATGATATTACTGTTAGTCCGGACTGATACGCAGTTGAAAAAAGTTTTTTTTTAAGTAGAAGGTAGGTACGTACGCACGGCAATGACGGTTATTATAATATTATTACACAACACACACACGAGTATAGTTCACTAAAAAAGTTTAAAAAAACCGTTCGGTTTCAAAAATTATTTTGTGTTATGTAAATGTTGTTATCCACCTGTCTTTCTATAATTCTGTAAATGAAAAAACCACAAAACAAAAGTGACCAGGCCTATAATGATTTCGCCTAAGCTTAAGCATTATATGAAGTATATAGTAATATTATGTTGTATAATACATGTTACGCATGCTTATAAAAATATAAGATTAATACATTAATATATAATATTAATATATTACTATACGGTTTATTTTCTTGTTTGTATATTCTAAAATATAATAATTAATCACTATTCATTTCTTAGAAATGCTTTTGACAAAATATTTAAATGTTATAAATTGAAGAACATATAGTTTCTACCACAACATGCCAATGCAATTTCAAATGACCCATTCTCAGGACTCGCGCGCACATGTTGACGAACATTATATAGGTACATGCGATTTGTGTAGGTACTTCAGCCCAAACATATCATAAATGCTATGTAATTTAAGCAGGGACGTGAAAGAATTTAAATTATATTGATCTTGACTGATTTGAATTTCGCGTTATATAGATACAAGTGAATGGAAAATGTAGATCTGCTAATGTTAGCTATACACATCCTGCAAAAATAGATATAGGCTCCTGCAGGTTGTTTAAGTATCTTAACAGATTGACATAGCTGTTGGTATTATTTTGTATTACCATTAATGCCTTCATCAAAAGCAAATCCTAAGTATTTCTGAACGTATTTTAAAGCAGGTACCTTAGAATATTGTTTGTAGACGTTTGACAAATCGAGTAAGCTGCAAAGATGAATCTGTGCTCATCGAAAAATATATGACCGTATAGACGACAATCACACTATGATTTATCGCATGATAACCATCACATAAGAAGGTCATAGGTGTATATATTTTGTTGATCGTATACATTGCAAAAATATATTCATGATCACAAAACACACACTTATTGAGAAATTCGCATGTATTCGTTAGTCCTAGTAACACAATGGCTGTATAGTTATAGTGCGTCAATTTTTATCAAGTAAAATATTGGCCACCACCCAATCGCTTCAAAACGATTACAAACAGTCGCCACGGCATATTATAATTATAGGAGCCTACATAATATGCCTATTACAATATAATAATAATAATAATAATAATAATATTATATATTATATATATTTAATATTATATAATAATATTATTATTATTACCGTAACATTGCGGTGCGAACTCGTAGACTTTCAATGTTGCGGGTTTTCGTTTAGTCCGAAATACCAAGCCGTTCATCGGGTGGACACATAATGTTATATTATATTATTATTATTATTATGATTCGAAACGCGCATGACGATGATATATAGATAGGACCTGTGCAGAAGACTTCGTCGTCGGCAGAAAGATAATACAATAATATATTACAACTCGCGGTTATATAAGTATACGGAAACGATATCGGACACACATTATATTATACAATATACGCGTGTATAATATATCTATATTTGTCGGTTGCACGTACGCTTTTAAATCATTCCGACACGAATTGAATCTGACCGCCGGCACGCCGCGGTACAACTGTACGACCATAATATCATATAAAATATATGTATATATATATATATATATGTACAAACGCGAGGTCCATAAAAAACGTCTTCATCGGAAATTTTAACACACACACATACACTCTAATTTTACAAGTAGTTTGTCTTAAACGCTGAATCATAATATCATGTGTATGTATATATTATGATTTAAAGCGAGAGCGCGTGCGTGCGTATGTTTCAATATTATCTCCATTACAGTTATTTAATTAACGCCCGACCGGGGCCGTGTGCGACGGCGGGGGCGGAGGGCCCGCCACCGATAATTTACGACGTCCTCGGTCGGCCGACAATATAATATCGTGCGATCCCCGTCGCCCCCTTTTAAAAACGCTCCGTAGTACTACAACAACGGATTGTCTGCCGCCGATAATAGTGGTAATAATCGTAATATTTGTAGAAGTAGTCGTAATGGTGATAGTGTTGTATACGACCTTAAATATGACCGAGAGTATATACACGGTACACGTGTAACTTGATAATAATGTTGCCGATAATTGGGGTTAACGTTTTTTTCTTCGAGAATCTTTATTTTTATTTCTATTTGTCTCCTTTTAATTTATTGTACGACTTATTATAAAATACGCCACACCGTCGCTCCCCTTTTTGGCGCACTAGTCAAAAGAGAAGACGACCATACGCGCGTAACACGGCACATTTAACCTGACCGATTTGACTCCCGCCGCAGTCAGTCAGTCGTCGGCGGCATACATAAAACGTCTCCTGTATATGATTTACTATTATTTCGCTTTTTTTCTCGATCGCCAAAAACACATTATTTACGCCGCGTGTGATGTTTACTGTGTATATATATATATACATGCGAGTAAGCGTCTCCCGCATACATTGTACGAGTGTATTTTTTCCTCACATCATTTGTACGAGGACGCGGTTTTTTTTTCGTTTGGTTTTTTTCGTTAACATAATTTACACCACGCGCGACAGACTGTAGGCCTCGGGACATCGTGTATAGAGTCATGTGTGCCGGAAAACTATTTCCGAATCTTCGCGGGACGAGTGTGCGTACAACAAGTCGCACGCGATTACTGCGGCGGCGCGGGCCAGCACAATTCGAATGGGTTTCGCGTTCGTACGAATTCTTCTAGGTTTACTCCTCGAGTTGTTCCATGCCGCACGATTTAGGTTTCGTTTTGAATGACCGAGAAAATTGACATCCCGAAATCCACCCCACCAACCTGCAAGCTCATATACTGATGCAAGACGACCATGTGACCAACGCGCAATGCGCGTACACAATATTACTGTGGTTTACTATTTTAATATATATAATATTATACTATTTTCATATATCATTGAACATCATGCACACGCTGTGTATCGTTGGACGCATAATATCATATATTATTATGCGATCGCTATCGCTAGTATATGATATACATACATAGTATTAAATCATAGTAAATTATATAGTAGGAATAGTATTCGAGCGCGTTTGTATAATTTCACTCACGTTTGTTTAATTACACAGTATATATATATAAATGCATGCGGTGTATTAGAGTCGTGTTTGGGTTCATCGAATGTGTACCGTATAACCGCATAGTAGTAACTTAAAAAATATATCGAGTCTTACAATAATAAAAGTATAACATTATATGGTCATTGGTCATTTGAACATTCGTTCGGTCTGTAGCTTATTTGTAGGTCTCACTATATGCCGCATGTGTACCGAGTACGATGACAAACGATGATCATCCAAAGGAATGAAATAACAATGGTTATAACATTTCATTGACGTCGCTCGAATAATTAAAAAAATTACGACGATATCGAGTATCATTTATATGCGAAATATTTATAATACGCTCGAGGTTGTGCCATTGTCCGGTGATATACGATTTGTATGTATCGGATAACATTTTGTTTTATATTTAAATGTATTACGTATACAACTGCAGCCGTACTAACGTTAATGTGTGTATATTATTGTTAACAATTACAGCATAATTTAGTTTAAATTTCTTTGGAGGTGTGTATAAAGCTATTATACAGATGTATTAGTTAGATCAGATTATATCAGAAGAATTTAAATGTTATTGTCAAGAGCGAGACTAAAAAACATGAAACTCGGCGTTGTGCTTCTGCGATTAGTTTGAATGATTTTGGTAGTAGTCGAGATGTAGAGTTCTAATTGATTTTTGTAACATATGAGCATTTTTGATCAGTTGTATGTTGTATTTAAATGGTTTTGCAAAGACACTAGAATAGCTCTATAGTAATTACATTTCTCGGTTTTTAATCATGTGCGACTGCATCTCTTAAAAAACACTTACAAATTTTAATTTGCCCGTTCGAATTAAACTTTTAGTAACATCTATAAAAAATGAATGCAGTCAAACATCCGAAATGCTGAGCAGCGCCAAGTTGGGTGTTTACCGGTGGCCAAGACGTATAGTCATAATATCTACTGTGAATTTGTTTTATTAATAGTGTACAACTGTGTACATATTATTATTACTATTATACATTTTGGATAACTGTTTTTCGTTTTTACCTGCACATTGTATGAACCCTAATACAAATCCGAAACTTTTTTACGTGGAAATTATGTTCGTACGAATGCCATTTCGAAATAGTTGCACGGCGCTCACCGCTCTTCAATGGAGAAAAATAAAAATATTGTCTCGCTGCAGGCCATACAGCGCAAAAATTATAACGATATACAATGCACCTTTAAAATAACTACACGTTTGCAGTCGTTGTTCCTGTAATAGGTGCTTACTCGAATTTCGTATACCGACCGGTGGAAAATTCGGTTACGTTCCGTCTGTTTTCATTCAGTGGTTTCTTGAAAGATTTAATAATAGACGAGCGCGCGCGGTCTCCTGAACATATGTACGCGCACAAATATAAATATAAATATATAATATTAATATATACACATATATGAATGTATAAGTGTAAATATAACGTAATTTTAATATTATACATCGCTCCGTCCATGTATATTATACGCATTTCGTGTTACTAATTGCAGTACGACAATAGTGTGTATATATATATGAATAAAAAGTTCATGCTGGCTCGAATAAAAACCGAGTGACGTATAAAAGACGCTGAGCCGTGACGACCGAGTGAAGACCCGATACTTATATTATATTATCACATTAAAATATAATAATAATTATTACAATGATATTATTATAATAATACAAGGAGCGATGTCATTGACAACACGCGGGAACGATTAAAAAACTCTATCGGGCTGCTGAAATGATATAATATTTTATAACAATAGCAGCATCGTGGCATTATAAGTATGTATCATACAAGTCTCTATCTTATATTATATTAATCTACATTTTTTTTTTATAGATTTACAATATCATTATTATTTTATACGTATATAATATACCGGCATCTACCAATACTTGTACATAATATACTTTATAGTGGTTTTCGTATATATACACACGGATAAACGCCCCCGTCGTCAACGACTCGATCGATTACGATAATTACCGGTCAGTATACCTACGATACATGTATTATATACATGTTTTTACATACCTCGCCGGTATATTATGATACCAAAGCTGGTAGGACGCGTATTAAACCTATATATCTATATAAGTCATATTACAGGCGCAAACTCGTACTACGGCGGCGGCGACTGTGCCCGGAGGCGCGAGACTTAAACAATAATTATTGATACGCGAGACGAGCATAATATTATATATACATTATAATATGCACAAACACACACACACACACACACACTTAATTTAACAATGTATATGTGTAAATATTATATTAAATATTACATTGGTGAATGATATGCGGTATATGCGCTGCGCAATAGTGATATTATTTATATTATATTATGATCGTTTTCTTGTCGAAAGCAAAAGTTTAGACCGGACTATCGACGTAGCTCCCTGTATACAAACATCTCTGCCCAACGACTGCAAACACACACAACGATATCTATCTATTGCGTTCGTTTGTGTGTAAACTACATTATGTCTACACAGGTAAATATTACTTCTATTTTGCGCCTGTCTCACGAAATCTTCAAGCTCTTCATCATATATTGTATTGCGATATTATAATACATATATTAAAGGGACGGCATTGCAAACGTATATTTATAACACTCGTCGTATAATATTATAGTAAACAAGTCACACGCGTGAGTGTGTTTGAAAAAAAAAATGTCGTTTTATTACTGCTCTGGCTAGGAAACGGACGACGATAGTCGTAAAAAATTTAACTGCATTAACAACCGAAAAATTAAAAACGTAAACACAAACTCATAAATATAGTATATGTTTAAGTTATATACAAGGTGATTATGTAGTTCGGAACTGTGCGTAATATGCGTCAAGTAGTTCTGAACGTTTGGATCATTCTACGTGCACCTATAGGTATAATGACTAGTCAGCGATTCGTCCTAAATACCGATCTTGCAGTCGTCAGTCTATATAATTTGTTCTTGAATCGATCCAAATCGTATATTACCTTCGCGATGTATATAGAATCTTATTAAATCGTATTTAAATAGGTACATGATAGGTACTCAAAGCTTGGATCTTACTGTATAATATAATATATTTATAATTTAATAAGTATGAAAACAATTTAAATCATTTCATCCTTATAATACTATGCTCACGTCGAGTACCAAGAAGTATTGAAAGTAACATTTTAAACATAAATCTATATTACAATATAGGCACACGACTAATTTACATTTACAAAAGGCGACTTTTTTTTGGTTTTAAATAGGTACAACTGCTCCAGCTAGCGTACTGCAGACGCGTATTATTAAATATGATTTATTGTCTATAGCACCTCCCCTTTTTCATTCCTGAATCGGCGGCCGATTACCAGCATATATATCTACCTAATAATGTTTAATGGAAAAAGTCATTACGGTTTGACGCGTATATTACGGTGGCGCGTGCGTGTGTTATTATCATGGGGCCAATACAGTTGCGCAACGCCGAGCCGGTGCCGAGGTTCATGTCGCGAGGATAAAAAAAATATAAAATAAACGCAGAGACACATTTCCGTAATTATTATGAAATCGCGTGGGAAATATTAATTTGTAAGATATTATTTGTTCGTGTGATCGGTTAGGTATATAATATAACGCACAATATAATAAAAACATTATCGTTAGCACATTATATTTTATACACCAACCAGCGTTAGTGCCTAGCCATATTATAGCGATTGTGGACGCGATACAACCGAATCGTCGTGCGGTCGAGCCGTAAACGTTAATAATTATTTAATTACTATTTTCCATTTGTTTATGGGTATACTTCGTACATAATGCAGCGACGCCGATGCGGCGTATCAAGTACCTACCTAATTTCGGTTTTTTTTTCCTCGCTCCGAATTCTTTTCAAAACGTCTTTCAACCTCGGTGGCGCCTTTTTTTTTTTTGTATGCGGCCGCACGTGTGCGTATATATTATATATTATATATTATTATTATTATTACAACTACACAGAGACGGCGGCACGACTAGGATTTTCACCATTCGCTGGAATAATATAATATAGCTATATATATTATATATATACATAATATGTGTATATGCTGCAGCGCCCCGACGATACGACCGACTGACTGACAGGCGACCGTCCCACAACTGCAAGCGCGACGGCCTCGGTCCGGACCCGAAAGACCCTTACCGTATGTGCGTATGTAACCGTCGTCACCGCCGCCGTCGACGGCCCAAAATTTGCGCCCCCGAGCGGCCCGAACCCCCTTACGCATTGTAAACGCACTTCGGAAAACGGTTTTGTCCGAATGATTTTTTTTCATTTAAAAATTTTATCACCGTTTGCACAATATAATATCGCATAATGATTGTATCATTTATATATACACGCGCTGTATCGCTACATCACATTTTATCGTCGAGGGTTGATTTTTCGCGTTGGTACAAAAGTCGCCAACGCACGCGGCAAGCGTAGGGGGAAACGGCCATTACGCTCCAACACCTGCCGATACCCGACTTCTATGATGCGGTTGTATACTCGATCGCCTAAATAATAATAGTCGAGCGCTAGTTCGATCGTTGGTTATGTAATAATATATGAGGGGAGGAAAACCAACATTTGCGGTTTTTTTTTAGCACGCGGGTCCATGAAATGCGATTTTTTCACTCGCCATTCATAGAAACTTGTATACTTTGCCCGGATTTGGCCGGCTGAGAGCTACCGAGAAAATTTCGATGGGCCAATACACAAAAATCAGTAGGAATTATATAATTGAATGGCATTTTTAAGCCGTCAGGACCAGTGGTCGTAGTTAAATGTTAGAAATCTTAAAACATGGTGGGCCGGGTATTTGAATTCATTTTAGGACCAGGGTCATCGATATGACCTGCGTGCACTCATCACATACTGCGTTTCGTGATGGTTGTCGGGTGTCGCAAATAACAGTATACCTACTTGAAACGATACATAATATTATTATACTGACTAATCGTACCTACAGGCTACTCAAATTTGAACAGAAGACTTGCTGGGCGTTGGCTGCTCACGTCTGCAAATCCGTCATTACCAAAATCTTTTCTGTCGGCAAATCGCCTATAAGGGCGGGGATATACCGCGTGCGATTTGTGACGGGTTTTGAAATCTTCACAGTATTTTTGAACCCGAGTCTTATTTTCACATTATAAATTATTACACATTTCGGTTTTAAAGATGACGAGCATAATATATCCATGGAAAACGAGTACCTACCTATATTTAGCAGACGGCCGATAACCCACACCAATTATTATTATACGGATAATCATACGATGTAATCACGAATTAATAAAATGTATTATGTTTGCATATATTATAGGTGCACTGCGCTTCTGTATGGTTTAATTGTGTTGTGTTATATTATAGTTTCATTATAACACGTTACGCAACGTCAACGGTCTTCTATATTATTATTATTATTATGGTAATGGCATAGTAATTATGGCGGATATCGTCTGCGGCTAAAGTAATAAGAAAAAAATTATAGCCGGCGCTGACGTTCAAATTATCGTCCTAGCTGTACCTATGTCCTATATGTAATATTATTATTATGTTTATACGCCATAATAGCTATAGCATCATCGTGATGTGCTTGCAGACTACATTACGACAGCAGTCGCGGGTTTCGGATTCATCGCATATTACATGTATGACTTTTATGTACAGGCATACACACATAATATAATATATTTCCACTGGCAGTTTTCCTGCGCCATACAGACGGTGATGTGCCGATAACTGTTTCGGTTTTCGTAAAATCGTAGAACCGCGAGTAATTCGGCGGCGTATTCTTTGATTCGACATTTGTCCATTTACCAGTCATTACGATAAAATTATTATGATCATTTGTGATGACGATTACGTACTTATCGTATAGTTATATTTAACGATACGATCGTGTAAAAGGTTAAAACCATAAAGTCACACTGCGGATGCGATAGTCAACAAATAAGTGTGTCACTGGTGGGAATCGGGGAGCGTTTTCGTACAAGCAAATAAAAATATGTAAACACACGCGGGTGAGGGGACCTCGAAAAACGGCGGCGACGACGACGTTTGACACGAAAAGTCGTCTTATATAAGCGGGAAGGGCGATCATTTCGCACTTTATTTGCGTGAGCGAGAGATCCCTCGTGTGTAATGTATATATATGTATAAAAAAAATCCCCTATTTGAGAGGAGTCCAGTGATTGTAATATATCGTTATATAATAATGCACCACAAGAGATTTCGATCCTTTCGGCTCGCGTACGCGTACAATAAACAATATTATTTTTTTATATTTAGTCGTCTATGAGCAGAGTTTTGCTTGCAATTTTGATGCGGACTAATTATTAATATATTAACATTATAATTTACATCTGAATTTAAAGGCATATAGGCCAGCTACTAGGTATAGGTACCTCGGCTACCTTAATGCATACATATATATATATATGTGTGTGTGTGTTGGAATTGAACTCCGCCTATGTTTGTTAGAACAAACGTTAAGTCAGACGGCGAGTGAACAAGGGTGGTTGCCGATTATTTTAGTGTCATTATGTAGGTATTAATGTATTACTACACCAGAGAGAGTGCCGATGAGGCTGATGAAGATGGTGTTTTTTTTCACACCACTTGCAGTGGTTAATTTTCGACCGTATAACGATATGAGTATTGGCGTACGCATTAACATAATATATTATCATACATTTCGTGGAATTAACGATTATATAGAAATTGTGACTGTAAGTTGTAACGAAACGACCTAAATAGACTGAAGCGACGGAACAATATTATGCTATCCCGCAGCTCCTTCCGACAATGTATTAGCTTATATAGCTTTTAGGTGGCAAAAAAAAAATCGGATTATTTTTCAGTGTAAAGTTTGCTGAGACCTGGGCACTACCGAAGAGTCGTTTTTACGAATGTTACACGGCCTGACGGCCTATCATTGATGAACTGGATTTTTATTTTTCTTAAGGAATACTCGAATTTATATACATACATACATATTAGGTATAAACTATGCATACCTACCTACCTACCAGTTTTAAGATATGAGTATTTAGTAGTCTATAAAGTATTTTTTACTTTTGACCTACTCTATATATAATATTACGAGTATGATATCGTAATATCGAACGTGTTCCTCGCGAACGTGTTATTGAATAATATTAGAAATATTTGAACATTTTTGGTCGGTTATAATTTTATTATTTTATACATAACCCATTCATCAGTAATGAAAAATTTCGGTGCATATTATTCTCGTACAATTCGATGTTTATAGTTTAATGCACCGAATTAGAGTGTTATAAAAGAAATACTTTAACAATTAAACCGTCGTTAGTGGTTTTTTTTTTTACGCCAACAGCTAATGTGTTATACGGTCCCATTGTATGTTTCGAAGTAGGGTTGTTTTTTCAAATTATATTTCAACCGCAACAATATTTTTATCGGTGTTCAAATCGAGTTTTAACTACCCGCGCGCGACCTCGGTTTTATGTTATTGACTCTAAATTAACATTATTTTATTATTCGGAATATTATAATATTTTTTATGTCCAGACTCACAGGATAATTTATTCAACATTCAAACTGAATCTACCCAGAGTAAGATTTTTATAAATGTCAAAATTAATTTTTAATGGTTTTTGATTTTATTTTTTGTATACTTAATAACTTGTTGAGTAGGCGTGGATAAGTTTAATAATACATTTGATTTTTAATTTCATGTGCCAATATTTTTCTTAAGACATGAGTGCATAACATCTCTATTAACATAAATAATTGATTTATGTCATTGTATTTACGTGTGTTTAATGGTTATGTAACGAAAGATTAATTTAATATAAATTGATCATAAAATATCTGAAGTTAAACACAATCATAATAGTCTAATCGGAATCTTATTTATTTTGTGGATAATTAAAAGTTAATTAAATCATTGAAAATTAAACATATTTTGATTGTCAAATAAAGTTATTGTCAATATTATATTATTTTTACTGCTTTCAATTATATGTAACATTTAAAATAATTATACTGTTGTCAGAAAATTTCAAAATTGAATGATATAAAAATTTTAATTATGGAAATGTTTAATTACTTTATAGTGCGTATTAGTTTAAAACCGAGAAAAATATAGATTTTATTTTGTACAAGTAAATCTGTGAGATGAATTATGTGAGAAATCATAAACAGGTTCTGTCAAACAGATATTTAACTACAATAATTTACCCTATTTATTCAAATTATATAATCTCGCACACCAACGGGCGTATATTCGTTTCAAAATAACATATTTTCAAGATTGAAATTTTTCAAAATAGATATAGGCTTTTACAGTGCGTAAAATTACAATTTCCCATTCCTATATATTATACGTAGGAATTTTTAAATTGCAGATAATATTATATACATAAAGGTACCTACGCAATACGATTATTTTTTTTCGTCTTTTCCACTCGCGAATTTAAAAGTTGAATAAAAACGCTCTGTAGATACTAAACCTACATAATATGCATAATATTTCGTATATATTCTGATTATCGTGGTACTCTATAGAAATCTTACGACGCAGCATCGTAACCATCATACCTCGATACCATATATTGGTAATATCAATACGCCTCGATCAAAAGAATATTTATGTATCGTATTTATATTAATTTGACTTAACTCAAGAAATCGCGGTATATTATGTTCCGGGCTACAAGTAAATCACATTATGAACCTACCACTTATTTATTATGTATTGAAATCAAGGACCTAAACTGGTATATATCGGTCATTGGTACTATTATTGGTATGGGCGTAGGTACTCACTCTGTCCGAGGTGAACTCTCTTCATCCACGGGTAGATCTGCGGTGGGTTTTGGCCGGAGCCCTGTTTGCCGCCCGAAGACGCTGGCCCGTTGCCGTTGCCGCCGTTTCCGCCGCCGCCGTTGGACGACGTGGACGATATGGACGAGGCGGGCGACGAGGACGTCTGCGAGACGGGGCCCTGTGTGGCGGGCGAGGAACCGGCCACCGGGCCGCCGGACGACCGGACAGACTTCATGACGACGGCGGGCGGAGGTGACCGGGACCCGGGTGGCGGTGCCGCGGACGTGGTCAGGTCTTGCGGCGAGCTGATGCCGTTCGGCGTGGCCGACGCCGAGGCGGTCACCTCGTACTTGCACTGGACGCCGCCGGCCGCGGACGGCATGCCGACGACGTTGTTGTTGAGCGCCGACGATATGGGCGATATGGCGCCACCGCCGCCGGGCGACGGGAGACCGCCGACGCCGCCGCCACCGCCGTGGTGCTGCAAGTGCTGCAGGTGGGCGCCAGCGGCAGCAGCGGCCGCGGCCGCCTGCAGCCTCTGGTGCTGCTGGTGCTGTTGGTGCTGTTGCTGGTGGTTGACCGAGTGCAGTTGCGTGTAGTCGATCATGGACGGCGACGACTGTTGCATGTACTGCGACGCGTACTGTTGGGGCGAGTAACAGCCGGCTGCTGGGCCTGCGTTGTACACGCTGCCGCCACCGCCCTGGGCCGCTTGTCCGTAATAGTCGGCAGCCGAGGCCGTAGCGGCACCGCCGCCGCCCGGACTGTTGCCCGTCTGTAGCGGGTCGACCGGCGATGTGACCGCCCGGCCCTGTTGCTGTTGGGCCTGCTGGCTCTGCTGGTAGCAGTTCATGAACTGATACGAACTCATGTTCATCTAAACGGTTCGGATAGCGCGCGCGCGCTTCGATGCACGCCTCGATACGACGTTTACCTCTGACGACCGGTCACCGTGCCCGTCTGTTACAAAGCTCACCGGAGGACCGACGAACTGCGCTTTGCAGCTAACGTAAAAATATATTAGATATTTACGATATTTATCTATCGTCCGCCGTCAGGTCTCCAACATGTCGTTCGAAAACCGCGTCATAATGTCTGCGCCGACGGGAAAAATATCCAGAAAAAAACACGAAATTTAACGCACTCGAAAACGAATTAATCCAAAAAAAAAAAAATTAAAATAGTCGAATATCTGCGAATATCATATAATATATAATAATAATACGTGAAATATTATAATTCGTCGAACGTCAAAAAATCACTAGCGCACCGCGGCCGGATAATAACAAATAATATTAAATTACGATAATAATACGACAATAACAATGTTGTACCGTCGTACGTGTCCGTCGGACGGGGCTGGGGGCCACGTGCTAGTGTAATTTACGACTGCGGCGGCGATCCGCGTTCGGAGGCGAGTGGAACAGTACAGCGGACCGACTCGGAGGACCGAACACACTCCGAAACCCGACAACTTCCGACGCGGCTGGAGACGTGCGCGCGCTGTGCCGGCGTGTGCGTGTGCGTGTGTGTTTGTGTGCGGTGTGCTGGTGTGTGCGTGTGCTTGTGTGTGCGAGTGTGCACGCGCGCCTGTGTGAGTGAGCGTATCCGTACAAACGTAACCGCGGCCGTCGACCAATCGGAACGCCGGACGGTCGGCGCTCGGATCTGGCAGTCCCTCGTGTGCCGCCGCCGTCGACGGAGGCGGCGGCGGCTGCGGCGGCGGCTACGACGACGCATGAATGAACCGGTGTGCGCGGCGCCGTCGGCGGTGGTGGGGGCGGGGGAACGTGACCGCCGCCGCCGCCTTCGGACTACCTATTTCGTCGCGGACTTTGTCGTTTCGTACGCCGCACGCAGCCGTGTCCGAGTTGTTGCCGACGACCGTCCGGCCAAGGCGCTCGCGTATGCACGGTTTTATGTTATTATTACTATTATTATTATTTTTATTATTTTTATTTATATTATATTATTGTTAATGTTATTGTTATTGTTATACTTTAGAGTGAAAAACTATAGTATATTTTCTAATAGAAAACACCTAATGTCCTAACACATATTATTTGATTGCTAGCCGTTTTCACACTATATTATTTTGAATATAGTCCCTACAAATTGTTTTCTTAAACATGACGTACATTAATTTCATTTGTCACAGACATAAAATAGAAGATATTTTAACTTTTTAAAAAAATGCAATTGTTTTTAATTAGTCATAAAAACATAATCATAAATAATTATGCTACAAAATGTATGATAACTTATCATTTAAAATGATTCTACGGATTATTTTTCTGATAATTATTGGTAAATTTATTTATTTTAATATTGTCTCGAAACAACTTTGATTTTGAATTTCTCACATATTGAATGTTCTATGTGTATACCTATTGGCTATTATCATATTATTATCCGTTTCCCATTATGTATAGGTAATAATAATATAAAGTGACAACCGAAATCACTAATCTTACATGTTTATCATATTTTGTTCGGATTGTGATTATTTCTTCTATTGTTATAATCGTAGACAACTATTATGTATTATTGAATTCTAAATAAAAATTTATCTCTTCATCTGATGTAATTTGTTATTATATTTCGTATTGTACTGGGGTAAAGGTTAGATATAGGATAGGTTTAGTAACGAAGTTTTTTTGTAAATACTCATGTGGTAAACTTATATGTAAATTTTCTTAACGAAAAACAATAATGATGGCTCTTACCTAATAATACTGTTAAAATAACTCCAGACGTATAAGACGTTTGGACATTTGAAGTAGATTGATGGATTGTGTATGTATATATTATTGTGTATTATATTATACAAGTTTTTTGGATTTAAAAAATATAATTTAATAATATATATAAAATACCAAAAATTAGTAACCACAACTAAATGTTATGTAGCTAGGAATCCTCGATTCCGTATACACCATATGAATATTTTTTTTTTTTAAAATCGGGAACTCACTTTTTCAATATATTATTTCTGTGACCCGGCAGTGAATGAGTAGGTCACTTTAAAGGATTAGTTAAGCTTGAGTTCAATAGTAAATCATTGTGTGTATGAAAAAAAATTATAAAAAATGATACACCCGTGGGAAGTGGGTGGATTACTGGATTAGCACTTATTTCTAAAAGTAGTTTTTAACTCAGTGTCCACATAAAGTAACTGATGTAAATAACTAAAACCGTTAAATAAAATATTTATATTTCGATTAATATTCAATTTTTTAAAAATTTGAACTTCTAATATTTATATAAAATAAAGTTTCAAAGATGTACCCATCCCATATTTGATAGTCTATTTAATAACTGTAAGTAAAACTTATAATAAATCTTGTGTTTAATGCTTAAATTATTTGAGGACAAAAACATTATAAACATGAACCTAAAAGAATATTGAAAATGTATATAAAATATATAAATAGGTAGCTAAAATATAGTCAAAACATATTTTTTGAAATTTATTTATTGTCTAGAAAATGTTAGTTATATAAGTACCTATTGGTAAGTATTCCAGGTCTGTACAATATTTAATTCTTATTTGAACTGAACTTTACAAAAAAAAAACCAAAATTGACTTTATGAAAATTAGTGATGTGTTAATATTCCTAGCTTATAGCTTCTTTTTATTATAAGTTTCGAGAAAAACTCAGTCATTAAGAAAAATTATTTTCATATTTTAACTTCCCAAATAAATTTACTACCAACAAAATGTAAATGTGAGATTAAATCAAATTGTCTGCTCCAAAACGTGATGTCAGACACAAAAAATACAATTCATTGCAAAACTAATGCATTCCTTGATCTACACAAGTGAATATAGGTACTTGATATAATCTTAATTAAATTATTAAAATTGAGAATCATTGTAGCCTGTAAGTATAATATGTACAATTTATTTTATACATCGCATGGCATAACGCTATGTATACATAATAATAATTTTTTTATTATTTCATAACAAGGAGTTATTATGGTTATTATTCTAGCACCTACTTAATTATAACTAATTTTAGTTATAGCTTGGTGATCGGTATTTAAGATTAACATGTACATTATTTTTATTATGGCTGTAACACTTAATATTAAATCATTAAACTGTAATAAATAATATAATATTTACTATTGTTTTTGTGTCTAATATATACTTATATTATATAGGTTTGTGATGATTTAATAAATCGTATTATTATTTCTGTATAATTATTATAAACCATAAATGGAGGGACTGCAATTTGTTAACCCATTGAATAATGTATATGATAATAAAACTTACACATGTATTATAATAATATAAAAGTACCTAATTACCGACATAATATATTATTGGTTTCTAAATATGTGAAAAAAAAAGTTTTCTATATTATTCATTACTAATAATATACACGCATATACCTTGTGTGCGATAGAACTTAGAAAATAATATTTAATTAAGTACAATATATTATTATCTTGTACTTTGACTGTTCAGATGATAAAATATTAATATAATTAAGACAATATTGTTGCACACCAACTCTATCGTTTGAAAAAGAAAATATAATATATTTATATTTACCTATTAAATAATATGGCGATGACTGATGACGATGGTCAATCGTTCGTCAGCTGCTACCCGTTACCACAGTTGGACGTTCGTATATTAGTGCAATAATCATTGCCTAATCAATTTATCGTATCTTATCTAAAAATACACAAGCCCAACTTAGTAATGTGATTGAAAATACATCGAAAAAGTACAAATCATACATGACTTTCTAAATAACAACTATTTTTCAACCAGAGACAACACGACTATTTAAATCTAATGCTGGTAGTCTACTAAGTCATATGTCACCCTATATGATCACACAAATATTATTTTATGTATGTAGTTATTACTATTATTAGTTAGTTTAAATGGTTTAAGTTGTTCTAAGATTTTTTAATACCCTAATAACGGTTACGGTCTATGATAATATTATAAAATATTGATGATTCTATTTGAATTTTACATTACGGATGTCAATTTGTTTTTAAGAAGGTAAACAATTAAAACAACGCTTTTTTTGGAGGGGGGGGGGAGTTATATAGAATTTCTTATCGTTTTGATTTTTTTACTGTAGTTAGATCTATCTGGCGTATAACTGAAGTAAAATGTTAACCTCAGACTTTACCACATATTAAAAAGTACTGATTTTTGAATAAAATTTACCTGTAGGTATTTATTAATTCGCAAATCATTCTTTTGTCCTAATCATTATAATAGTTTACTAATAACCCATTATAGATACAGTTAAATTATAATTGTATTTAAATATTGAATTTGAATTCATGACTTAAATATTTTTTACATATTTATACGCACCGCGTTTAACTTGAGGTTGTGTCAGCAACGTGTAAGATATTATATACAATTACAACATGTCTTTAATAGTACACGTTTCTTATTTGCAACTCTGCAATATACTCGAAAGATTTGCGAACACGTGAAAAGGATCATCAGACCATAAAATTGCTAAAAAATTCTTCCCGTCCGCATACGCACTATAGATATCCAGATGGTCGACTCCGCCCCAGAAGCCCATAATAAAATCACTTAACACATTATGATCGGTCCACCGGGAATCTTCCCGGCACCTCGCGGGCCTGCCATTTGCCGCCGGAATGGTGTCTAAAATTTAAATCATAATATCATACCATTTTTTTCATATATAGGTGAAGTATAATTATTACATCACTTTACATGCAACTATACAACAATATAAGATCAATTGGTAGATAGTATTCAGTACCTCTAC
The DNA here is from genome assembly GCF_001856785.1 of Myzus persicae. Taxonomy (NCBI): domain Eukaryota; kingdom Metazoa; phylum Arthropoda; class Insecta; order Hemiptera; family Aphididae; genus Myzus; species Myzus persicae. The sequence continues at coordinate 373,166 of NW_019101341.1, forward strand.
AACAAAGTGAAGAGGGAAGATTCTTCCTGGTGGGGATACTTTGTAGACAATCGTCAAATAGTTAGGTCGTATAGGTCATATGCAATTGTTGTTTCTATTATATTGTACTTAATATTATATATTTTATGTAACATAACACATTTTTTTTAAAAATCATTGTTATCATCTTTTATAATTATAGTATTAGATAAGTAGGTGAACTGTCTTTTTAATCTTCTTTTGGGATTGCATGAGATCGTTATAATACTTATTACTTAGATTAGAGAGTCGAATGATAAATCGATTGTAACACTGAAATAGTATCTTTTTGAAGTGATTGTAATATGTGCAGTTTAGCTATAGTTCAGTGGAGCATTATAATCAGTTTAATATTTTAATAAAATCGGCTTATCCTAGAAGATATTTCTTACGTGGTGATTTTGTTCACTTTTCGCCATGCAGCATGTGATGTCGTAATATTGATATTTGTTGTGATCGATTTACACTGCGTATTTTATTTAAGTACAAACGCATTTCAAACGTATCAAACAACCCATGGCTATGCATTTCATCGATTATGCTCTTGCGGGGACTTGAACCAAACCAACAGAAAAAAAGTGATTCTAGATCCGATAGTTTGATAGTCTACCTAAAGCTGCATTTTTCCATGTAAAGACTTTAGTAGAAATTTTTTTTTCGATCGAGTCATGTATATAAATTACATTGGAACTGGTTGAAATCAGTATAAATTAAATAGGACATTTAAGTTTGAAGGATCAGTAATCTGACATTTTTCCTTTTCTGAGAACCGAAAATATCATAAATAACTAATATTCAATACGCATATCGCAAACTTGTATTTGATTAAACGCTTATACGTGATTATTTATACACATATAAAGAATTGTATTATACATCTAAAACCTATAAGTGCATGGAGAGAACTAACGAGTAGTAATGACTATTTAATATGCACTCGCTAGCTGAAGAGGTGTATAATATAAAATATTATTATAGTGTACATAATATACATACGATGCGTACCTGCAATGACGTGCCACTCAAATTTACCATAATATATGCCAATTTTCAAAAATTGAGAGCCGCAGCATAACATAATGATATTATTTTGTATCTCAGAATGATATCATTCATTTTCTGTTCTAAAAGGCGATGAAAATTGTTCAAACTGTTGAAATAGGTCAAACAATTAACAAGAAAAATTATGTTTAAATAAGGGTGCGTTGGGCTGGATAAAAAAGGGTAGGCGGCCCACTTGTTTTCCATTCCCCGCGGTATAGACCATGTGTATAGTTTTCTCACTAAATTCGTCAGTCCGTCTTGCGCGTTCGTATACAGACTATATAATAGAGTGGGTCTCCCCAAATCTCTGTCTGTCTGCCTAACCTTTTGTTTGTGCGTTTAATACTGCGGCGTATACGATGATGCTTAGCTTAACCTATATATGTATGACATATATAGGTACATATAATATCATAATGTCGTTTACTGCCGCTGTTGCAGGATATGCACATATATTAATATATATATTATATTTACGACATGGGAGGATACTGTCGCACCGTCGCGTTCGTCGCACACGTGTAAGTCAGAATAAACTGTGCGCGGTGTGTCTATTGGATTATTGTATAGTTGTGCGGGTGTGTGCGTGTGTCTAACACATGTCTTACGTGGCCGGTAAACGAGCGGGGCCCCGACGCAACTACCCCACACACGGATATTCTTGAGGGTTGCTCGAGTACACGTCACACACGCGCGCGCACCCACCCACACCCTACCCCCCACACACACACACAGGCACATGACGTGCCCGTTGACAGACCCTCTGCGACCGAAGATTTTGACAAACTTTGACCGAAAACGCCCGCTCTCCCGGCTAGCGGTCCACCGCAGTATCGCTATGGATAATATTATGCACGAGCGTGTGTGTCTGCGTCTAATCTGTATAGACAATGTGTAATATTGCATACGTTGAGTTCGTAGCAGCGTGTGTGTGTGTGTGTGTGTGTGTGTGTGTGTGTGTGTGTTCGTCCGGGATGGTCTTGACGTTTCCGTGAGTTTGCCGAAACTTTCTCCGAAACGTTGTTTATATATAGCCACCTCGGACGGATTGCCATCGTTTGTCACTTCGCGATAATATGCTTGCAGGAACCCGCAGAAGCGATAACGCGTGCGCTGCACATTATGTATATATATATATCGAGTCAGCGGCGAGTCGTTCTTATCATAATGTCTCCTACGATATACCCTCTGAAGACAGAGTAGATATAGGCGAAAGTCTTAGAGGTCACGTTGATCAGTTGAACTGCAGTTTACTGTGCAACTGCACCTGCAACCCCCTCGCAAGACGAGTCGTTTCGAGATGACTTTTTTTTTGGTTACCTTCGCTCGTCCGGCCGATGATTATTGCGACCGATCCATTACAGCGTCCTTTGATCGATCCCGATAACAATGCCGACGGAATTCCCAAAAATGTCTCGACTACGTGACACAGCTGATGGATAACGTCCAATTTGTAAGTCGTAAAATGTTCACCACGTAATATATGCATAACGAGCAGATGGTAGCGTTTTCGGCGGCAGTGCCTTAAGACGAAATATTTTTTTTCTCATATTTTTAATGTGCGTTCGGCGAGTTGTTTCTATTTTTTTTATTGTTTTACTACTGCGCATATATACTCGCGTGTGTTATATATAGTTACAATACAAACGAAATACGTTGTATTAATTTTTGAAGCGTCCGTGATCTCTATAATATAATATTCATCGGTTAAATATTAAACGTATAATATATGTTTAGTTTAGCTCCGGTTCAAGGCCTTTTTTTTATTTGTTTGTTGTTTGAAATACTCTTTATAATATAACAGATTTTATTTATTTATTCTTTAAGTAGATTTGTATTATCTTTGTACCTCCTAGTATAATTCGTATGTATACGATCGTTTAGAATAATAATCAACAGTTAAGAGATAAATATAGTTATGAGATAAAAATAATACAGCTTGTGCGATGGTTACCGCAGGTCAGGCTAGGTTAGGTCTTCATGACCCGAGTTCCGAGTGTAACGAAGAGAATTGTAATCGGCTCAATAATTCCGGTAATTTTATAGATAAACTATATGCGTACTCTGTCTGGCGATAGAACACTCCGGGTACTCCCACTCGACACCCTGCTATCGGTTCAACTATGGCAGGATGTCACGTTTAGGGGAGACGCAGGAGAACCGATTTTCCTCGGGCCGTTCTCTCGCTACACAAATTATACAATTAGGTACGTACAATTTGAAGGGTATTTTTTTTCAGGAATTTGATCAACTTAACAAACGACATTATATTAAAATTATTGTTATGTCGTTTTAGGTATCAAAATCCTGCAGAAGATACCCCAAGTGTAGTATAAATATATTATGTTGTATCTGCTTTTGAGTTTAAGCTAAATAATTAGTGTTACATACGCGTATAACGACAACCGATGGAAAGTACAAATTTTCTTGCGCGTCACGTGACGAAGTTAAAGGTTCTCTGTATGAGTATAATATGATGTTATTGTATATATAGTTCAAGAAGCGGTATATAACATACGAAACGAGTAAACATGACCATGTTTACGATAAATGTGTATGTTTGTTATAGTTTGATAGAACAGAGAGTAATTAGTCGTATTATAATTTTAACCACGCTTAAACATATTGTATATGTATATAATACACACGCGCAGAAACGTTGAATAACGGCTTATGCGAGTTGAACAACTTAACGATTTGTCAAATTGCGCCGCTGTCTTGGACTATTTATTATACAATACGTATATTGCATATAATATATATTTTATAAAATTCTTACACGGTGCATATAATATTTACACAACAGGTTACGCTATGGGAATTATTTTATGGGTCTCCGTATCGTTGGACTATATACATACGTACTATATATTATATAGGTATATAATATATATTACATGTATTATAATGTGCACATGGTGACGTTCCTTTTTTTTATTTCCCTCGAGCAAAGTGTTTCCAGAATGAGTCCCTTTGCACACGGAACCGGTTTGCGTAAGTGCCCAAATATTAATAATATAATAGCTGCGTCGACAATGATACATATGGGTGGTGGTGGCGCAAAGGACGACCCCCGAAAATGTTTCTTACATATATACTACGAAATTAAAAAACATAACTGATATTCTGTGGATAACACTACGATGTGTATAATAGGAATATTATTAGGCAGATCACCGTTTGCATCATACAAGGACAAGACACTCGAACATGACTTAATTACGAACCTATATTTTTCATTGTTAAGCTTCATATTTGAATTGTCGATTTACTAAATTATTTCATGCAAAATTAATTAGTAAAATATCGAACTAATAATCGAATATAAGTAATATAGTATAGCCGGTAAATATAATATTATACGTGTCATTGGTCAGGCGCGAATCCAAGGAGAAGGTCGAAGGGAAGCGCCCTTACAAATCTATAAAAATAAGTTTGTAATTTGATTTTTTTTAATATATTCCTGGTGGAAAAGTGGTAAGCCTATTTTGTGTTGCTTTTACGTATTATGTCACAATTTAGGCATCTTAGTCGTAAGTATAAAATTAATTTAATGACCCTCTTCCATTGAAATATTTCTGGATCCTCCACTGTATCCGCAGTGCACGAGCTGTAGCGTGACAATCTGTGGCTGCGATGTTTACCTCTAAGGTAGTGTACTACACGCGCACTCTTGTTGCATAATAATTATGCACTTAGACATGTACTGCAGCGAAGGACCGCAAGTAAAACGCCTATTTAAGACACGAGTGCAGTGTGCATACAATATTATTATCGTCTACTCCGTCCGCACACGATTCGAGTGTCCTATAAAAAATAAGTTATATTATATTAGTGTCTATTACCTATACAGTAGAAATTATTTCTATACCTATGTATTGTATTCGCCGTCACCTGGTTTATGCCTATTTGTCGTTTAAACACACGCCGAAGGGGTGTGCGGACCGCTGCAGTATTAAATATGCGCGGAAAAAAGACCGTCAAACTACGTTAATCGTTCGAGCACAATAATATAATATGTTTTATACTTTTCGTAAATGATTAATGATCTATACCATTCGTATTGCAACTCGACAGAACGCAGTCCGATCCATAATCGTATATACGCGATATTCCGTTAGCATAATATACGATTTCGTGTTCCCGTCGGTCGCGATCGGACTCGAATATATATACGCGCGTGTGTGTATATACGTATATACGGTTTGGCGACAGTATGTATACAGTTCATCGATTGTTATTTGTTATTATTGTTTTCTTTATTTAACACGCGTGAAACGAATTCTTACTTGCGACAGAATAGGGTGAACCAAGCCACCATCATATTATAATACACGAGAGACTGCATCACTGCACCAAACGGACCGAGGAAGACGTTTAATGTGAAGTCGATGAATTTTGTATAAATAGGTACACTGCGCAACAGACAACAGTCGTGGGCTTAGAATAATAAATATACTATTCGTTAAAACTCCCCTGAATGCACTCAAAAATGAACTGTTCAAATGCACACAAAACGAAATCCGTATACATATGCCTATTGCCTCTGGGCTACGACTAATTTTATTTTCGAATGGTCCATATTAACCTTTTTTTTTACGGCGGGCTTAATCTGTGATAGGCTTCGAAATCATTGGCCAATTATTTTTTTAGATAAGAAGGATAAAAACAGCATTTAATGAAATTAAAGATTTTAAGAATTATTTTTAGTAATTTACGTTTTTAAATATTTTTCAAAACATAATGTAGGTCGGAAACCCCTGCTGCAGGTCTATAGCACCTCTTTCGGACCCGGGTAGTATGTATATATACTTGTTACGTATAATACTAGTAGTATAGCGATGTCGCTATTGAGTATAAATTATATTAAGCATCTTGACGTTCATCGTTTAGAGTTGCTTTGGTGATTTGGACCAAGCGGCGTGTTAAACGACAATACCGCTTTTTTGTTGATCGTCGTACGAGTACGGGACGAACAAATTATATATTTTCCCGCGTAGACGTAATATACTTACCCACACCTATTATAGTTATCCGAAACGAGACGCGTGTGCACTCGAGAGGAACAAATCGAAATTTCGAAAGTTCTACAGGACGACTCGGGTGGGCCAACGTGTACCTATACATACGTATATTATTCAGTTTTTCCGCGAAATCAGTGAGTGATATTTAACGAATTTCAACAAAATTTACCTTCGAATTGTCGCGAAGCATGTTCCAGGTATCATTATCTATACATAAACGTGGGCGGGCTGACATTGGATTTGTCGTTTTAACACTTAGATTAATACATGCATAATAACTGCTAGCAAAGGTAATTAATGTGTTATATTATTAAAATATATTATGACTTATTTTATTTTATAACTGACAAGCGCAATAATGGTTTTTTTGTTTCGATCGAGTGGCAGTAGAAAAAAGCGTTTTACTTGCGACCGATTGTAAAGAAAAAAAAGTAATTTCGTATAAACGCGCTCGCGTGTGTGTGTGTGTGTGTGTAGTATTTTTGTGAGTGTTTTGCCCAAAAGACTGCAGTGGCAGTAGCGTTGGGGTCACGGCGACCCGCCACCCTTGACACGACTCGCCGCGTTGCCTTTGTGATAAAGATTCACGTCTGCACCCTACAAGCGATGTGCCAAAAATGTTTAATTACCAATAGAACGCGATAATATCATCGCCTCGTGCTCGCACGATATTATGATAAGGGTTATTCCGTTTTGTTATTTCAAAAAGATGATAAATCCCGCAGCAAAACCATGGACATGGTGTGTATGTTATGTATATATTTATGTGTGCGTGCGTGTGTGTGTGTGTGTGTGTGTGTGTGTGTGTGTGTGTGTGTGTGTGTGTGTGTGTGTGTGTGTGTGTGTGTGTGTGAACAACAAATTCGGTGACATTTTATTATTATTATAATATTGTCGTGATGAAACGTCACGACGTATTCACAATCACATCGATGTAATATACAATGCATATTCTATTATCATTGTTGTCCTGATAGATGGAATTTTTTTTCGATGTCGTTCGCCTTTTGGCGGGGAAAAAAACGTCGCTCAAGGTTTTTCGGTACATTTATAACATGTATTATGTTCAGGTATGTCCATAAGTATAATGATATTTGAATCAGCTCATTATGTACCACGCACCGACGTCACGCGCCACTGGAAGATTATATTCAATTATTGTAATTTCATACATCGGTGATAGGCTGCACCATTCGAAGTAATAATATTATGTAGGTACCTAGGTAGTGTGTGGCTATATATACTTTATAGTTTATAATGTGTTTGACAGTGTCCGATACACATGCCATTCGAGAAATCTTCTTTCTGATAGTTATTTTTTTTACATCACGATGACACAACTAACTCGGATTGGCGGTAGCGATTCTTTATATTTTGTTTACATATAGTATAACGAGAGAAAAATATTAAAAGAGTAATAATATAGAGCGTTTAATGTATTAAAATGCCACGGATTTTTGCTCCCCCCCCCCCCACCTCTTCAAAGAAGCCGAATCGTATATAATATATTATGATAATTTATTATACGTACCTACTACCCACCCGGAACTGCACCGGTATCGAACATAATATTACACAATATTACTAAGATTGTAAACAGTCGAATATTATATACTCGCGTTTCCGGCGTGCGTATTGACCAGATGCTCGTCACATGCGCGTCCGCCACCGCCTCCGTCATAAGCCGATAAATTTCTCAACAGCCCTCTCTCTCTCTCTCTCTCTCTCTCTCTCTCCCAGCATCGAAGCTAAATGTCGTACTGTTATATACGTTGTGCCCGATATATACGTATATAGTATATAATATACCGGTGTGCAGCACCACTAATAAGAATATGGTAATCATAAAACAGTGGCGGCGTCGTAAATTCTACGACCGGCGATTCCATCATTCGGCCGCCACTCGAGTCGACCTCGCGCGCCCCGCGGTGCGATATATGTATATTATAAAATTCGATGTGTAATGTTATAACGTCGTCCGCTGCTGTTTGCAGTTTAACGCTCAATACGCCACCGTCGCGGTCGTTCTCACGCGAAGACGGTGATAAATAATGACACACACACGCACACACACGTGCTAACGATTTTTATTGTTTATTGTTGTAAAAATCACTATATAGTATATACTGCCGCGGCGACACTTCAGACAGTGCGTCAGTCACATGTTATATATATATATATAATATTATGTTGACTTCGGGTATTTATTTTTTATTTTCTACCTCCCCGTCTGCTAATATAAGCCCGTCATCGTGCGACGAATATAGCCGATAAACAACAGTGTACCTATGTATATATATGTGTGTAAAATTAAACTCGGGCGATACTTTTCTTCGATACTTTTACCTATACCCTCGATTGCTGTACTACCGTCGTAAGCAAAAACGCTGTAAGTCGAAAATGAAAAATAAAAATAATTATTGTGAAATGTGGTCTGTGCAGATGAATATGCAGCATGTCTGAAGGATTACTCCACCTAGGTTCGAGTTTTGAAATCGAGAATTTTTTGGCGGTTTTTATTATACGTTTTCTTCACTTTAGGTACAGCATATACCTACGTATATTTCGTATACAGGGGTAATATTACATATAGAAGCGTTTAAACGTAACATCATAAATTGTTTGTGAGAATATTATAGTATAGGGAGTTAATAAATAAATATATTTTAAAGCGATTGATCGATTGTAGAAATAAAAATGTATCGGCCATCTCTATAATACAACTGTAATAATCATTCAAATATGAATGAATTGTATGGTAAAATTATAACTGTTATATTCCTTAAATGCCTTTCGGAAGCCGTGTGTGCAGACTAAAAAAAAAAAAAACACAATCAAACCGGTGCTATAACAAAAGGTATTAATATACATTACTACCATAATATTACGGCGTTAAACACTGAAGCGTATAATATCATTGCACTCATTATGCCTACACATATAAACGTTAATAATATAATGACGCGTGTGCGGTATTGTTTTCCGTGATGGGTCGACGGCGAAAAAAATTCAAAATGGTCTCTGTACCAGCGCGTATGTGTGAGTGCGTACTCGCGGGTGTGTGAGTGCGTTCGCGTATTTGCCTGTTGCGAATATCCATCCATCTTTTATGTATTTGACAGCCCTACAGCTCGGCGAGTAGTGTACACGTCGGCGGCGGCGGCGGTGGAGGGGTGTGTGCCAATACCGGGGCCCGGTGTCATTAGTCAATGCAGTTCAAAACTTGAGTGACAATCCGCCCCTTGGCCCGGAGAGAAAATTTAAAACCCGAACCGCGTACGCACGCATTGTTTCTTTTCCGCTTTACCACCCTTTCCTCGGAGCCACCACCGCGACCACCACCCTCTGCCTCCCTTCATCGCCGTTGTCGTGTATATATATATATATATATATATATGTACGACATGCAACCATTCGAAATGAATATAAAAGGAATTCTCAGAGGGTTCCGCGTTTCGTGTTGTTGTTGTTTTGTTTTCGTTGTTTTTTTTTATTTTTTGACTAATGATGACGACCAAATTGGCGTGTTGCTTTGAAATTTTTTTCGATTTAATGGACTTTTTTCTTCGTTCTCATTCTTAATCGTGAATATTATTGTGCAGCCAAGACGCTTTTGTTTCGCCACTCTTGGTCGCCGTGGATGTATCAACGACTTTGCGGGCTGCCGAACCGCCTATAGAAATTGTACCGGAGATCCTAGTTTTACAGTATAATATATTATATTAATATTATAAAACAGTGAAAAGTTTTGTCGAACATGGATTAAGAGCATAAATAATAGAATAATATGAATATATATAACATGTATAAATGTATAATATATGTGTGCCTGCGTGGCCCTCGATATTATTATTGTAATCGAATTCACTTTATCACGAAACGACGTATGGTGGAGCGAAGCCACCTCACCCTATTCCTTTTATTCGCCGGATTATAACCGCTAGAAAAATTTTCATATTTACATCATTTACAAACGTCCGCGATTGAGCATTTATTATCACCACCGCGTGGGGAGTGTGAATATTATAATGTCGAAAACCTGGTGGCTGCGAACACTGCCGAACGGCGTACACCACCCCACCACGACACTATACGGTTTGTTCATCGGCAGAATATTATTAAATTATTATTTTTCATGGTTGTCCGGCGACCAATGCAGCAGCTATAGTTTCGACTGATATTATAAGTTCGTGCGGAGACTTAAACGAATGTGAACCTATGCCAATGGACTTGCATTGTACATTTTGGCTTATTCAGTTCAGGTTATAACAATATACCATATTTTGAATTTAACACCTACATATATATACATATTGGTTGGTAAAAAAATACGTTCAAAAGAGGAGACCCAATTCTGATGATAAACAATTCCAAATAAAAAATGATTTATTTTTGATTTGATTAAAAAGTAAAACATCAATAAACAGTTTTTGACACTAATTTATATTAATAACTCGAAATTTAATTGCGGTGTATTTTAAATCAAAAAAAAAAAAATACTTCAAGATTTTACAAAACTTGTATTTTTAGCTTAAGAATTTGTATTAATATTTCAGGTAATCGATTTGTTCATGATTTTTAAGATTCAGACCGCAATAATAATGGTAAAACGCAAAACATAAAATTGTAATATTTTGTAGTACGCGTCGCAAAGGGTTGGTAACTATGTATACGCTATGATATTGTCTTTTTTATATTTTAATAATATAGTCACGCATATTGTTATTATAAAGCGACACGGTGCATATACCAGTATATTATTATCGATTATATTTTGTGGGATTCGATTGTTTTATTTTGGTGCTGCACGTATCACAATAATAATATATTACGCAATGTATTATATAAAATAATATGACGTGCGTGTGGTCGATTAGAGATCATCAGTCATCGTTGTATCGGTGGACGTGTGTTAATATTATTATTTTTTATTTGCTCAGGGTGCTTGAAAAAACAAGGGGCAGCAGCTGATTCGCGACGCAGGGTGGACGTGAATGCACAGCGTTCGGTCACGGTGTTTCAGCTCGCCGAGATCGTCACGGAAAAAACCATTAAGAAGATCCGCCGCCACCGCCACCGCCGACCGTGAACCGTTGTGTCCGAATGTTTTGTTCTTGTGACATAACGTACTATATGGTATACATAGGCGTTAGGTGTATACGAACAAAGTCGTGAAAAAAATGAAAACACTTATTTCAAAGATACCTACTTCCGAAAATATTTCGTTGGTATAACATACAAAGATATTTTACATTCGTTTGAAGTTTTTATGTTAAAAAATAAAAACCTTTTGAAACTGTTCACAGTATAGTTCGATTGTGGTATTTTTATTTTTTGAAAAAAAAATCACCATTACAATCGACAAGTCTCAAAACCCCACTGACCTATACTTACTAAAATATTGTTCCGGTTCAAAATAACCTACGATTATTTGTGGAGGAGGGTTGTTATTACAGGTAGACCTCTAAGGTAGATGTCAATCTACATACAATTTGACTTTTTGGGAATATGATAACATTTATTTTTTGAATTACAAAAGAACCACTTAAACACTACTGTAAGATTGCATACTAAACTGATCGAAATTATAAATAAATAACAATTTTAAAAATAGTTATGAAACTATAAGTGTTTTTTTTTTTGTTGACTTGTAATACGGAACTCGTCGTAAATAATTTAAAATAAACTTCTTCTTTGGAACAAAGCCAATTGAAAATAAATCATTAAAACAATTTTGAGAATTTTATAATAGACATTATGCAGGTATTTTAATTGAATTTTGAATGCGTTTTAATAATATTCAGATTGGGTTATTTCTTATAGATACTTTACGAGATTGATCACATATTTGTCTCTATCGGTTTTTGGCTGAAGTATCTTAAAATAAGTGGAAGGACGCTTTTCATAATTTATATAGTTCTGATATATCGCCTAAACAGCCGTACAAAATAAGTAGAGGCATAGAAAATGCGAATTATAAAAAGTGGAGGAATATTAACTCATCATACCCCCCCCCCCCTTCAACCACTGGTCATTACAGTTTGTCTTGGATTTCTTGGATATTCTTTTAATATATAGTATGTCTTGTGTTGGTGTGTAAGCGCCACTATAAGCCGGCTGTTGTATATATTTTATGTAAGCTCTCACCTGAAGTTTGGACCATTTGTGGTTTTTTAAATATACTTGATTCTGTTGGTTCTCCGTAATTGAAGAATAACTTAAATTTGGACTGAATAGCTTCACTTGACAAAAAGTGCCGCCCATAAGCACATCACTGAATAGTTGAATAGTCTATTTTGCCCTTGAATTCATATATTTTTTAAACTACAATTTAAAACTAACTATTACAAAATCAAAGTAGATTTATTTTGAAATTTACTATAATAAATGTTTAATGCATAGTCTTTTAGTTATTCACTACTGAAATTGCAATATATCCTTAGTTTCTTGTTAATGTAATTAGTTTGAATATGTTTATTCAATTGAATACCTTGGGATAATTTTTGATAGACATTAGAGTTGGATTCTTCATATAAATCATGTAGTTAGTATGGTAAAAAAGTTGTTTTATAAATTTAAAGACCTTTCACGCAGTCTATTATTTGATGTTGGTTGGATTTCAGTCCATTATTAGCTATGGCATCATTATTTGGGGAAATACATCTAAGGTTGCCTTAAATCCACTTATTAAAACTTTAAACTAACTATTGAGATTTATTTTATCAAAATCATATGATTTTCATGTAATTGATCTCTGCAGTACTTTTAATGTAAGAAACTTCAATGGATTATAATATGTATAGAATATCTTTAATCATATTTATAATGAAGACTTAAAATATTATTCCCCAACACATAATCACCAAACACGTCTATACCAGTCTGAATATACCAGTAAACCATAAAGAATTTGGTTGGAAAATGGTTATTAATGTTGGCATTTGCTAATGTATTATGCTTAATATTAATTTAATATTGTACAGAAATAAGTATTATTATAGAAAGTTTTTAAAAGATATAAATCTAAATCTTTAAAATTATTAATTTTTTTTTCCTAAAACAAGCCTATACGGCTACACCTATATTGAAATTATTAATACATTTATGTCCAATATAAGTCACTGAAACACTACTAGGCCGGTGAATGGCAATATAGTATGCAGTATATACCCATGTCTTGGCCATAGATATATTAGATATACAAATGGATTGTTCAGTAATTGTTGTTCGTAAAAGCGAAATTTACCTGCAAGGCTTTACGGGTAACGGGGTAACCACTATGTACAGCTACTACAACAACTACAACTACTACTATAACAATATGTGAGTAGGTAGAAACTTATCGACCACAAATCATAGTTTTCCCACACAGTGCCAGTTAATTCACGATGTTTTGCAAAACTCATACCGTAAATGTGTTTTTAATGTCCATCTGCAGATTAGGTGTACCTATGTCGCCGCCGCCGCCGCCACCGCCGCCGCCGTTCTCCATCTCGTATTTTATATCTACGCCGTCGCGTCGCGCGTCGTCATCATGGTGCAACGATGACGTCGCAATAATCGGCCATCGCGCTGTGACCCACATATTAGGTATTATTATAAGGTATATTTTATTATTAATACGAGAATACGAATACAAAATATGGGAGCAGCTTTGATTTAATATAGATAATTTAAGGATATATGGTGAAAATTGACGTGTGCGTGAATACTGTAAGGCTAGAATTTAATTTACACAGCTATATATGATAGTTTATCATTAATAATATTAATTTATTATTTATGGAAGTTAGTTTCCTATTTTTCTTTTCGTAATTATCTTATTCGGAATATTCCAAACATTAAAAAAATGAGCCAAATCGGTCCAGCTCTTATCAATTGATGTTTTTACCAAATAACATATTCTGATTTTTATTATATAGAAATAATATAGGATGTTTAAATACGCTCAGTGATTATAATAAATTAAAAAATTGATCGCAAAGGCTAGAATCTTCTATAAACTTTTTTCATCAACTATCTTTCCACCATCATCTTGGGGTACATTAAGCCCGCAATCAGTACCTATATAGAGTTTAAATCTCTACACCAGTCATGATCCATTCATTCACCCCAAACATCTCGGAGTCAGTCTCGTCTTTCAAATACTCCATCACCACGCAACAGGAACGAACGAATAAAATATAATATGAAGTATAATTAATGGAAATTGAACTCAATATTAAAAGGGTTAAAATGCTGATGGCTAAACAATTTGTTGATGATTAAAACGACAGTAGTTTATAACGGATTATGAGCGTCAACGTAAGATAATTATGTATTACTTTTCATAGGAATACACACTTTCATAATATAATATACACCTATGCGACGACCATTATTGATAATTAACCGTATTTACGAATACTAAGTATGGTGTTATTTGTGGAATTTTGAAAATTCAAGTAAAATCTAGGTAAGATAATTGTGCTTCCCTTGGTAGCACTTACTCAAATACCTGTGTAGATCCTAAATATAATACACACAATTGAAGGTCCATGAACCAAAAGTTTAATTTTTATAACTTGAATAAGGAATATCTTAGTCGTCGCATTTCAATACGTTCATACAATATCATATATAACTCGAATTTTCGGTGGCAGGAATTTTTTTTTATTCCGCCGTCGATTCGAGTTATCGAGGTTTCACTGTTCATGATTATAAGTCCTATATTATAATTGGATAGGGGTGAAAAAAAGCAAATGCTCAGCTTGTCACAGCCGGCGGCAAGAAACAAAGCGTTATTATTTACAGTGTTTACGACCTCTTTACAATAAATGTATTACATAGAATTGTAATTATCAATATTGTCTCTGCAAAAAAATCATTTTAAAAATATCATTACACAAAAACTAAATTTATGTCCGGCGTATACCACAGTCGGGACGTCATCAACACGAGACTGCATGCACACGAAACCCTCTCGGCTTACCTGAAAAATATCGTCGTGTGCACGACGGTGACGAGGCAGCTGCGCGTTTAAATGGTCGCTCGCAGCAGGAGAGCTAACCCCGCGTACGTGCCGACGAACGAAAGACTTCTGTGCAATATCAATACGGGTATATAATGCACAATGCCATCGACGCAATAATATGCGGTATTGTACAATATATATGGGTTTCGATCGGCGAGTATTGCACAGCATCTGATTTCCATATTTTTATATCCGGCCGTCAGTTTTAGATAATTATATTACTTCCTTATATTTTTATTTTGCTCGTTAATAGTAAATTAATCATTATCTTTTGAGAAAGTGCCGAACCTATGACGTAATGTCGACTGTTGTCAAAACAAAATAAAAAACTTACTGGCATTAATTGATACACTGCGTGCGATAATAAATAAATAAATACTTATTGTCAATGTTTGATTATATATATTATATACGTATACTATATTATATTTTATATTTTAAATCATAAGACACACGAGAAAACATAAAGCCACAAATGCACAATATACATATAATAATATGTGACCTATATATATATACATACACATATAAATATACTAATAAAAATATTAACGTACGATATATTTTAATTTTGATTAGAGTTTTATAATACGTAAGAAAAAAAAGTAATAATATTTAATAATAATAAATGATTCACATTTCACGTGTTAGATCATATTAGGATCTCGTTTATGTGTACAGAAGGTAGCTGCAGCGTCATCCGGCGGCAGTGTGTGGGTGGTCTGATCCGAAAGGGTGCGTAATGCCCTGACGGGGTTTTCGTATTTATCACAATTTTATAATAATATTACGATTGGCCTTATT
Organism: Myzus persicae; assembly: GCF_001856785.1. Lineage (NCBI taxonomy): Eukaryota > Metazoa > Arthropoda > Insecta > Hemiptera > Aphididae > Myzus > Myzus persicae. The sequence goes on from NW_019101341.1 coordinate 389,069, forward strand.
ATGCGATGCCCGACGACTGTTATCAGCTGTACAGCACCTTTTTGTGAATTGACTAGAATTTTATCACCACGCGGCAGTCGAAAGATTATATTATGCAATAATGCGTACCATTACAATAATGTACAGGCCGAACTGCACAGTATTATTATACTCATGTTGAAGAATAGTGACCACCGTCAATAACCATGTGCAGCCTGCAGCTGTGGCGGACAGTAGTCTTGTACCTGTGAACACAAATATATAATATTCGAATTAATAAAATGTGCAATGACTCTGAGACGCATATTATGGCTATATGTATATGTATGTATGTATGTATGTATGAATGTATGTATGTATGTTATGTATTCAATTATATTTAAATTTAACCCCACCCCGTTACGATGACTTATTAAACGATGTCGAGACTTATATATTATTATGAGCCCTCGAATCGACGGAAGAGGGTTGTTTACAGGCATAATAATTATAACGTGTTGATAATACAAACGTTTATGGTCGGAATTTAAGAACCAAAAATATAATATTTGTAAGTTTGTGACACACGACCGACCGAATGTTTAATAATTAGTTTATAAAATAATAATAGGATCTGTGAAGATATAATATATACAAATCAGCGGCGATTCACATTAGATTATTAGAATAATGGTCTTTGACGCAACATTTTAACGATTATCTACTTCTTCGAATAGTTTGATGTACTAAACGTATATTAAGTTATGTTTAACGACACCGATTAATAACAATTAATAATATACAATAACATATAGATAGATAGGCACAAACAAAATTGCTAGATAATATTATTTACTTGTGAATTCAACGGATAGTGGTGGTGAGTCGTCGGCAGTCTTTGAAAATGGCTTGAGTTGTGCTGAAAAAATATTAGTTTATGAAATAAAGTTGGTTTTTCCAAGTACCGTACATAGAAACGCATTTTTTAATTGGAAAAGAAGGTCCTAAATGTATTCCAACCAAACAAAACTGTTAAAAATGTCTGAATAAGTTACTTATATCAGTTATATCTATAGGTACTAATTAATAATCATACAATATTTATTTACTAAAAGCGTCGAAGTCAGAGTTTGCTGCTAACTCATGCGATTATTTTCATTTGTTTTATTTTTTTTTTTTTTTTCAAAAAGATAATGGACTATACTGAACAGGTTCGTATTACTTCATTTTTATTACAATTGACCATGGCGTATGTTTCATTCGAGACGGTATAAAGTGTCTAAAGTGATATATAAGAGCGAAATATAATAACTTTATTTTCATGTTCGGGGGCATGGCGTGGGTTTATCTAAGTTGTATGCGCACTTGAACGAGCTCGCAAGTTAACATAACTTCGTACATATATTATGTTCAATTCGAATATAACATTATAATAATATAACAAATAATTTATATGATGAAATATTGGATACTCACGTCGGCGTACAAGTCTTGATGGAAGTCGACGGGTGCCGACCAACACTGTTGTTTTGCTACACGTTGGTCGTACGGGTCGGGTGCGGTCAGCAAATCGTAACCACCGTAAACGGAGTAACCGCCAACGTCGTCCGGTCGGTGTTTGGTCACTGCGGGGTGGTAACCACTGGTGAAAACGTCTTCATCCCTTGGGTCGTCGGCCGGCTCGACGGCGTTGCTGCAGTAGTCTTCGGCGTAACCGACAGCCAATGCCCCCGACGGACATACCTCGCCCTGCAGCCCGGTCATATGTCGGTCGACGACGATCCGCGGCGCTTCCTTGTGGCATTTCTTCTCCTTCATCCGCCTGTTCTGGAACCATATCTTTATCTGCCGCTCGGTCAGGCTCAGCTCGGCCGACATCTGCTGTCTCTTGTTTCGTACGATATATCTGGAAGTCTGGAACACCGTCTCCAACACGGCCGTCTGATATTTGGAGTACGTCTGCCTAGACCTTTTGCCGGCACCTGGAAAAGCGCAGAAAACCCCACGGTATTAAAAAGAAAACCCATACAACAAGCTGTTGGCGATCTACCGAAAGTGATTTTTTTTTGCTATACAAAAATCGTGTCTTATAACAATATTTTATTGTACTGACTAGGTAGTATATTTTGTTCTCGACTTACCTTTGCCTTCGTGCAGATGAGTTTCGTCGACTACAAACTGCTGCTGCTGTTGCTGCTGCTGAAGCCAGTCGTACGCGGACATGGTTGTCGGTCGTGTGTGCGCGTGTACCGGGTCGGGTTCCGAAAACCGACTAACCTATAAATCAGGAGGAGCGATGGACCCTCCCGCTGCCGGGGATCGAGTCCGGCGAAAATTTAGGGAGATATACACGTCGACGGGGCGGAGGTGTAGGGGGGAGGAAAAAAACACAATGAACTCGATAAACAGAATCCGTGTCTCGCCTTTTGTGTCACCGCCGGGGAGGTGCCACCCTCGGTCGGACTGCGCGCGGTCTCCACTCCCCCACCCTCCAGTCGGAGGCAGCGGCCGGCTTTCAGACGCTCGCGACACATAGTCGACGCAGGGGAGTGTGCGATTTTTTCGCCCGGCCTGAGTAAATATACACAGTGCACACCGCGGTGATGTACAGCAGCAGCAGCAGCAGCAGTAGGGCATTGGGTGATTCACCTATATTGTATGGCATTATATTATGTGTACGTATGTATTGTTTGAACGGCCATGTCGATATATCATAATATATATATATAATGTGCGCGTGTGTGTGTGGCACGCGCTCGTCCAAAATCCCTTTCCGACGGATTCAACACGCACACTGCCACGATATATTGTTATTATCGTTATACTTTATTCGTTTATATGTTTGCACTTATTACAATAATAGTATTATTGTAGACAAGACTAGTGTGGTCCGTATCTATACTATGTATTGTATTTATTTCGATGTCACCGACTATCGCATCAGCTGCGTAATTAAATGTTCGTTGAGTTGGGTCGTCGACGCGTTGGGTCTTTTATACATTTTATTATGTATATTATGATATGAGCGGGTCCATCGTCCGATACTTAAATATGTATATTCATTTAATTACTGCCGTGTTTAGGCATAAACAAAAATAATTTAAGAATGTATTATTTTGTCGAGTTTTTAAGCGTTTAAACGGAACAACAACAACCGCAGTAGGTACCGAGACAAATCGTATTCGTTATCAAACATAGAGATGCAGGATGTTATGAGTTGTTTACTAAACACTCATGTTAAAATCGATCAGTGTAACATATGTTTTTAATTAAGTGTTTTTCATCAAATTAAATCATTTCCTTGACCACTGATATCGACAATATGAAAATTATTACGCTTAAAACTAATAAACAAACATATTAAACCAATAATGATGATTGATGATAGTGTCTTTAATAATAACAGTCTGATAAAAACAAATCGAATTTCATAATTATTCATATATATCATTATATATGGTAATACATAATAATGTACGGTAAATATACAATAACAGTAATAGATTGTGTCTCAGCTATTCTATTAGCCACGTACCCATGTATGTTAAAAATGTGTTTATGTGTGTATAAAGTTCTGAGTTAGGACTTAGGTCTGTAGGTGCAGCTTAAAAATATTTATTTTTGTTTACTGTTTTATTTTTTCATCGAAAACCTTTCCCGTCGACCACTCACTTACAAACACGAGAGGAACGAGGAGATAAGGCCTCTAGAGTCTAGACAATATATTATGTTATTAATAAAATTAGTATAATGGACTTTGTAATATATTATAATAAATAATAATTGACAGCTTGTTTGTATCTGCTTAATTTAGAATAAATAGTTAATTTCCTAGATCTATATTTTATTTGTTAACTTAGTTGGCATCCTAATAATCGTGTTGTAATCGGTACAGTTATTATCAGAGAGGATATTAATATATAGCTGCTAAGACATCAAAAAAGAACACTGGTGACTTTAAAACGATTGTGGAATAAAATATAAATGTACAGTAGTACTATTATTATAAAAAAATATACTGTGTATCTGACCTACATGATATTGTGGAATCTCGGTAACATAATAAAAATTATTTGATTGATTTATTCGACTATTATTTACTATGAATTTAAGATAAATTATTTATTTATGGTGACTCACCTCCGTGTGTGATATAATTAACTATAACTATAACACTATTAACTCAACGTAATCAATTATACTACGACGATCTCTTAACTCGCTAGTAAAATATGTATCTCACTGTATTTAACACGTTTAATTGCACGTGTCAGTAAATCTATGACTGCAGGATGAAGGGGGGGGGGGGTAAATAATAATAATCAATACTTGCCATGAGTTATTGAGCATAATACTGTAAGATGGACAATATTATGCGTTGCCGTAACTTCATACTCAAGTCCATCATATTATGTATTACATACAAATCAAAATCCAACTGTCCACCTCTTAAGGATCCGTCACTGGTTGTATATCTTTTACATCTATATATACATATATAAAATATACCATTATATTATACAACATTAATTTAACGAACTTATATTTAACAACATTTTCTGTTTAGTGAAATATATTTGAGAACAAAATTTATTTGATTATATTATATTCTTAATCAATTTCTCTATAATATGCATTTTTTGTTGCCCATGTAGTGCACTAATATATAAATAGACTTTTCACTGTATAATATTAATTATAACTATATTTATTATTTTTCGTTTAATGAAATATTTTGCTGCGCAAAACTGATTTAATTATATTTAAAGAATTTCTCTATGATATGAATTGTTTTGTTGCTTATGTTATATATAGGAATTTCACAGAGAAATTAATGAGCGTCGTTGATGTTGTAATCCCAGACATTGTAGCTTTTCTTTTGTATAAGATCCAAGTGTATACATTTTAATATTTGCATTTTGCACGAGTACAAAGTGCAAATAATACGTTTGTATTTTCTAATAAAAAAGATACATCGCGTCGAATCACATACCGACCGTCCTCCGCATTTTAAACTTTTCGTTCGTGATATATTTTATCGAGTAACCATTAGTTGAGTAACCATTAGTTATTGCGGAAATTATTATTTTTAATGACGAACATAGTGATATTAATAATGATAATTGGTATGGTCACATAATAATATAATAAACGCATTTTGTTTGGGCCTTAATTTCGTCGCCACCACAAAAGCTCTCTAAATCCCCGTAGTCACTCGATTCGAGTCGGACTCATTAATTAGGGTGCGAGTGGACTTAACATGCGATTTGCATACGTTTATCGGTACCCCTCTCCCGATTAAAATAAGTCGTAGAAGTAGTCATTAACACGCATGCACATGCAGACCCACAGAATCCGTGTACCTAATTGAAAGTAATAAGACTAATAACTAATAAGTGTCTGATATCATAGTAATTAATAATAATATGTAAACGATCTGAAATCCGAAGACTTGTTGACGATTTGACCACGGTGATGCAACACCATCACGTGATTCGGTGAAGGGAGAGGTGTATACGTATAGGGTGTGGGGAGGGAGCGGAAATTGGACCAAGGGTCAAGTTCAATTATTATTACTATTATCGCATCACAGTATATACCGAGCATACTTATTTATAATCATTATTGTCAGTGTAACGTTATTTCACGACGACGAGGGTCGGTCCTGGAATAGAGACAACACCCTATTATTAAAATATATTACATAAAAGTACGTCGAGTTCTTCAATAAGACTGCTGCTGGTGGTGGTTGTGTCTTCTTGGGTACTATCTGCCCTACTGTGACTCGACTGCAGCATAATGTCTCTTATGTTGTATACTATAAGTATATTGTATATGCTTAGTAATCAGTCTGTTGTACATACCACACATCCCCATAAATTACACGAATTGAATACAGAAATGTTATGTTGTAGCTGACTTGATACCAAAAGAAAAGTTCTTTATTTTAAATAGTTATATTCTCCAAATACACTATTAAATATAATAATAATAATAATACAATTAATTTATTGGCCAAAATATATTACAAACATAAGAAAAAAATATACGTACAAATCAGTTGAATGGCCTTTTCTATAATTTTTTGAGCTCTAAATATTTTATTGTTTGCTACGATACCTAAGCTATCCCAAGTGATTACTAAATATTGCACAATCGATTATTCCATAGCAAAATATATACCAAACGTAGAGTTAGAATATTGAGGAACTTTCTGGCATTGATAAACAAATAATGTAATATTTATACGTAGTTTAATTATTACAATAACAAATCGTTATAATACGGGTTGTGTACTGGTGTTTTGTTTTTGTTTTGAATCATTGTGCATTTTGTATGATTATTATATACGTACCTAATCCCAAGTAACCATTATTAGTATATATAAACATTTTTTTAAAAATTCAAATAATTTGTTGTGGCCAATTAAATGGATCGCCTTGTAATAAATGTGTACAAATATATTATCGTGACGTGATGTGTATGGTAGACTGAGGTGTCGGACTATAAGTCATATAATGTGAACCGGGTGTGAGTGAAATTTTTATAATATGATTATTGTGCGCCTCGTTCTTATTAGCACTCGCGTTGTTCAAGGCTGTTTTCGAACGGTTCTCGAATTATTTGTAGATACATTTTCACGAGTTCTCAGAATATAATATTCAACACCCGGAGCTCTAAACCTGTATATACATCGTCATTTAGATATAGTACGCTAAAAACGCACTTTGACGCATTTGATGCTTATAATATTCCCATTACATTTCCAAGGACCTGTATATAGGTACCAAAACATTACACATAATATTATGCTCGTGACTCGGCTCCCGGAAATATGTGTGATGTGTATATACTAATTACACTCGCATAATCAATCCTATTGAAAAATATTGTGACCCAACAGTAAAAAAGTTAAGATAATTAGTATCGTATATGATGACTGGTCCACGACTGTGATATAGGTCTGCCTTTAGCGGTTTTTCACGTATAATTTATTATGTGCTGGTGTAATGTCTTTATATTTTCTTCGCTTATCCGAGTATACGTATTATAGGTGATGACGTTTAAATGTTTTACGCACATTGTTACGACGTGTTTGTGGGACTAATTCTTAGAAACCTATTTCGCACATCATCGCTTGTACAACATCACATTATAGTACTGATGCATTGTTGGGAGACACGTGTGTCATTTAATAGGTATGATCATATAATATTTTGACCAAACTCATTATTCACGCCATGTGCATTTGCCAAGAAAACAAACAGTTCTTGATGATTTTTATTTCTCTAGGGTTAGATTAGGTATGTAGATTATAACAATGTTCGGTGTCGATTAAAATATTTTAAGCTATGGAATATCTGTGACTGTTAGGTACTTGTACCAAACTATAAATAAAAAAATAATTAAATATTATGCAGTTTAGAGTAAAACATTTTTTTGTAAAATATTTCTGGTATACCTATTGAAATAATATATGATACACCGTGGGTAACTTCGAATCAGGCATCCTCACATTTTTTGGGTTTTACGATTGCATGATGGGAAAATTGTAGATAATTTTTAAAACATTAACAATTTGTTTCTAGCCTGCTATTCGGTTTCGGATAATCGAACGCAGCAAAAACTTAAACCTATTTATCAGTTTTACCGACAGTCTTAACTGTTATATCAGTGTAACATTTGTATAGACGTCGCGAAGACTATAATAATAATAATAATCGTAGTTGTTCGTAAATACTAAATACTCAATGAACACTATATTATAATATTATGTATACCAGTGTATGTAAATCGTATAGTGCCTACGTGAACATGGGAGTTCCCCTATAATGCTGGTTGACATTTATGGCTTTCGGGTTCATTACAGTGTAATTAAATCGCATACGCTGACAATTAGCTACGTTATGCAGTGTGAGTCGATGGGGACGAATAGTAAATCTCCGTTCAACAGTTTGTACCTATTACAATTATTTATAATACGTGAGTAAATCAACAACAAAAATCATAATAATAAACATTATAGCGCAAAGACCATGATTTAAAATTTTTTAAACGTCAATATAATTGTATGGTCTCTTAAAACAGTTAAAACTAATGATAATAATAATAACAATGTATTGACATCGGTGAGACGACCGACGTGCAATGGTGATTTGAACTGTTTTGACAGTAAAAATGAGAAAACGCCGCATTGTTTTTAGTCATTTATTTGAAAGGGGTCTTGTAATTTGAATGGAAGTATTTCCATTATAGAGCGGAGTAAAAAGGAAGAAAGAAAGTGGTATGTTGGACCCTTTTGTAATGTTTATCTGAACATGCCACGATAAATCAATCGCACTGGCATGCCATTCGGAATAAGAACATCCCTCAATAAGATATCTGTACCTACCTATACATTATACATATACACTTGTATTTCATTCACTTAACGATTTTAAATGGACATCCTCCAAATGTTTGTATTTTATCGTATTTGTTTACATTTTTCCTATGCATGCATAACTATATAGCTGGTATTATAGTTATTACACTTATTAGTTATTATATACTTCTTAGCATTTTGTTTATTGTGATGGGCTATAGTTGTACATATACGTTTAAAGTCCGTTTAAAGTCAATTATACAGAATTATCCTTTTGTTTATGAAACTATTATAAAACATATTATTATTACGAGCTAACCCAACCTAACCTGCCTTAATTCGAAATTTGGACACCACAGCATGCTGCGTTAAGATCCGGTTAACGGATCACGAAACATTGCGTACCAGGCAGTTTGGAAATCTATAATTAAAAACATTTTATACATTTAATGTGTGTATTCAAATCAAAGTGTGTTGCGTATCAGCTAATAACGTATAAGTTTTCATCGATGGACCCCCTGAGAATGACTAGTGTGAACCGGCTTAAAATGTGTTTAACTACCTATGTTAAGTATTGATGTTTAGGTATATTATAATGAGACGGGTTAAGTAATTTGTTATACTTCCGGAGTTTAATAAAAAAACTTGAAGTCACATAATAATTTTAATCGGTGTAAGAATAAAATTAAAAAATTAAATAAAATAAACATTTTTTTCGCGATGATTTACTTTTATACATCATACAAGATAATCCAATACACTCGGTATAAGCTATGTTCAAAAATCGATTCGATTAAATAAAGACATGAGTCCGCTGCTGTGGCAGCTATATATCTAGTAAAACCTTTCGATGGGAATTCGGACTGCTTCGGTGTATACAACTACTGAATTATTTATTCTTGGTCGATTAGGTTGGGTGTTTGGGATGTAATACGTCCAAATAGATTATATTATAAAATAATATAAATTGAATATAAGAGCGACCGTTAGGTAATTTTTGAATCGGACGAGAGAGACTTATAGACATAATTGCAAAATTTTTGTTTTTATTTTTTAAATCTTTCAACTTTATATTATATATACAGCATATTATTATGTGTTATTGAAGTTTGATTTAAAGTTTCCGGATCCTGTTAAGTATTTATTAAGGGACAAAAATGTGGAAAATGTCTAGTTACGCGTTCCGTGGTGGCCACACAACAAACAATAAACCGTGTGGAAAATAAAATCAAACCACGAAATGACATAGGTACAGGAAAACAAGTAGAATTCTTGAATTTTGATAAAACGTTTCCTGTTTATTTGAACGAGGAAAACTTTATGTGGGTCACATATATTAAATTCTAATCTTGGAATTAAAGTAAAACAACACCAACAAAATATACATCAAAATAGTACCTACTCAACAATTTGTGACATAAATACACATTTATTACAAATTCTGAAAATAGATATTTAAATAATTCTGAGTCCAATCTAATCTGTATAAAATCTTCATAATTCAAATAAAAATTTAACTATTTTCTGAGGCGTGAGAGCTATTGCGTGAAACAAGTTTTTATACTAAAAACACATCGCTCCAACGAAAATCGACGAATACTTAAATTTTTACAACGTCGCGTTTTCAGAATAATATCTGAGAACCATATTTTATGTATCATGTTTTTCTTTTTTTTAAATAATTTATTTTATCAACATTAAAATGTAATTTTATATGCAGTATATTATATGTAATTCGACTTGCAGCTACTCTCTATCCAAGGGGTAGATCCCCATTATGGTTCAGGGAATGCTTCTCTCGATTGCTCGCCGATGAACATCTGGTAGGACATAATATACGTGTTCAAAAAATACTCACTCACGCGAGCGTGAAGTTGACAATATAAATAAAAATACTAAGAAGTGTGATCAGTTGTCGTGTGGTGTGGAACAGCAGCAGAACTCTTATTATTATAATATATGTATAGCAATATGTATATATATATTATAGTTATGCAACCGCCAAAAATGACACAATGCCACATACCGGCCACTGCATCCATTGTACCCTACACCTAGGTACGATACTCTTATATTATTATGTTATAATGTTATGTATAGATGCCGTGTAGATAACATTTCTAGTGTATATAATAATAATAAACGATTGCGATCGAATAGTTGTATTAACAATGGTGCGCGTACACAACATAATATAATATTATTACTTTAAATCGTACATGGCATAACACGAGTACTGCAACCAATCCTCTCGGATTCCGAAAAAGTAGCAAATAGAGGTGTGTGGATATTCATAGGTACGATTTTAGATTTTCGTCATGAGGAATATAATATAATATCATTATTATTGTTATTGAGGTTGACGACGAAAATCATAATATAGGTAATACACGATTGTAGGTAATACATTAATGATTAATTATATAGGTAATATAGGTAATCACTGCACGGTGCACTACGAAACTGTTGCTGTATATTTATTTTAAACATCTGCTTATTAGAATCTATATAGAATGATATTATTCATAAATGTATTGTAAATAACGATTATAGAATCTCGTTTCCAGTACCTACTTTAGTTGTAGGTCAGTGAGGGAATTAAAATTCTCAAATCAAGACAGCCAGCCAATGTACCCCCAGACGTATCGAATTTACTGTGTATGTTCTTCCGTAGATAATTACATCAGTTAAACCATATATACCGTAATATACCGAATACCATATACCAAACATAACTGCTTGAGTATATTATTATAACTATCACATAAGTTATAGTTTTCAGCCGTCGATATATATATCATATACATATATAATAACCTATTTACCTATGAATTATAACAAAATTCTCATTGTATGGTATACGACATAGACGTCGGACAGAGCGGCAAAGTATAATGTTTTTGGCTTGGTATAATATTTTACGGACTTGAATCAATTTGCTAACGATTTGAGCGAACGATTTTTTTTTTGATTTTATTGTAATTCACACTCACACGCACATATATGTATATATTACTTTGCTAGCAATCATATCGCAATCGACTCGTTGACGGTGGCAATTTGCGCGGTGCACACAAAGCGAAAACCGCACACACACTAACACACACACACACTCGCTAGAGCAAAGCACACACAATTGCGACGGGGAAATCGATCTGGCCTAATAGCCCGTTAAGTCCGTAAGCACCGCTGCCGCCATATGTGGTGTAAATTATTCGGGAAACGTTCGGAATGAAATAGAGCGAAAACCTTACGCACATGGCGCGCCCGCGCGTATATTATATTGTAATGCGGTGCTGCAGTCGTCGAAGCCGACATCGGTCGTGTTGTAAAAAAAAAAAATCGCACTCCGTGTGGTGGGCGTCGGGGGCCGAGTCGGCGGCTCCCGCGAAACTAGTATACATAATAATAATAATATAATATATAGCGGTATAATAGTGTTATACGTATATATAATTTGGATTTAGCTGTTGGAAAAGACATAAAAAAAAAATAGAAAAAAAATATTGCTCCCCGAAAATAATGAAACATTGTCAACCGACACAGAAAACACAATTATACCATTGTGCGTCTGCTGCAGCAGCGGTAGCGTGCAGTACGACTGCTGCGCAAACGGGCGACGGTGGAATTGCGAAAACGTCTATCGAAATCGATTTATCAAGTCGGACGTTCGGATGCCATACGCACCGCATTTAAGGTCCGTCCACCGTATCTAAATTCCCCGTTTGCCAAAAAAAAAAAAAAATAAAAAAACCATTACTTACTGCAGTATGTGTGTGCGTGTGTGTGCGTGCGCTGTGCATTACCATTGTGTGTATAAAATATTTAAAAAAATATAATATATATATTATATTATATCCGATAAAAATATACTATATGGACACGTTATGTGATATAGAAAAATGATGTAATGCACTGCCGTCGTCGCCGCCGCAGGGATAGCCACCGAGAAGAATTAAACGTCTTTTTATATAATTTTTTTTTTACTTTCGGATAACGCGCGTGTCGGCTTCCGCACAGGGTATGACGTAAAGATTTATCTGTGCCATACCGGCTCGCCGCCGCCGACCGACCGATCGACCGACCGACCGACCGACTCCTCCGCGGGGCGCACGACGCATTATCTGGCAAAAAGGTCGTTTTCCCTTCCGTTTTCGAAAACCGCAGCGGTCGTCTGCAACACATATTACGTGTCGTGTTATACATGTTACGTACTGTGTGGTAAACATTAAACACGAATTCTTTAGCCGTTTACGTATTATTACGTCATATTTTACAATAGCTGTACCCGCACTCGACATTCGTATATTGTAAAAACGGTCGTTATGAAATAAATCATATATTGGTGGTATAATGCGCCATACCACGTGTGACCATCAACAGGTTTACGATAAATTGCCTTTTTAACTCCCGGATGTTTTTTTTTTTATTATTATTCTCAATAATTTATTAAGTTTTGTAGTTTATTGAAATAAGTCGAATCGAATCGGTCAACTACATTATGAGGAGTATAGATACACCAAGCATGCTCACCCCCATTTTTTCATTTGATAATTCTAGTTTATTCGAGTTCTGGTTTTAAAATTTTTAAATATATTTAAAGACCATATATTTTAAAATTCTTGAAATTTTTTTTAATTGGTTAAGGAGTGTCCTGTGCCGAGCCGTGCCGATACAAACTTCTGTTAGGTTAGGTAAAAATAAGAATCCCTCTTTTTACTCTTAATATTATTTAATGGATAGTTTTGTGAAATTTTTTATGTACTCAATTCAAATTTCAAGCAAGTAGATTTTGGGTAGTTAAAATTTTTAAACTGAGGATAATAATCCTTAAAAATGGGTTTACCAAAATAGAAATTAAAATTAAATATTTAATATCGGACCGTGATAGTGATGTTTTCACATAATCTGCATCCACATCCGCTGTAGATCGTTCACTCGCGTCCGTCCAAAAATAAGCTATTAATTACGATCGTATTATTACCAGCTACGATATTTTAATATCATACTACTATACATTTCACCCCATCCCTCTACGATAATCGAGACATTTGTTTGATCGCATAACGAAAAACGGCCGCTTATTATAACGTCGTCGTAAATTGTATTATACAATAATATACACAACGTGTACCTTATAAAGTATAATGTCATATATACTCATATATTATACATATATATATACGCACACAATGTAAACATATTCGGAGGAGGTTTCGAACGCGCGACATCTCTATTAGCGCGTAGTTGAATATTATTAATAATATAATATAATGTGTATACGTCGTGGTTGTCACGACGGGTTTTTATTAGCATATTATTGGGTGCAAATTGTAGGCTACTATGCAGGAGCAGGGTCGGTACGGGCGGCGTGTATGTAATACATATATAATAATATAATACGACCATTCGCAAAAATCGCGTCCATCAATCACCGGTCACCGCCCCGAAAATGTCGCGGTTTCCCGCATATATATGTACGTGTATTATTATTATATTTTATTATTAAGCTATGCGCTCGCTCTCTATGGTCCTTTGTGGGTTGGGGGCGCAGCATGGATAGACGATAACAATGTGATAATTGTCATCCTCTCCTTTACCCCCCAACAATATACGATGCGATGCCCTACAATCCTACAATCCTTTCTTTCTGTTATTTTTTGCCCTTTCACATTATATTCGTGATCGTTTATTTTATTAGGTACATATAATACCATATATGCCTACACACGAAAATTCAATTCCGACTCCAACCTAACCTATGCGCAGTGCTCGGTTAGGTTATTATTCGTGTCAGACATCACCAAGTCGGGAATAATATAACTGCACCATATTATATTGTTATAATTGAAGGATAATAGGAATATTTTATAATAAAAGGACATTATATTGTCAATGGCGTATTCGCGTATTGCTAGTGTAATCATATATAATATATATGCGGACGTCTCACGATTAATGATTCGGATGATGGGTACCACCACCGGTTGGACTAATTAATTTGACGCCACTCCAAATTACGCGTATCCATGTTAAACTACTCTATAATGTAATACATATTATTATTGATGGAATGATGGCGAGTGGGTTGCAATCGAGAAGTCAATTAGGATTTCGAAGGAATTAGAATAATATCCCTTTCCAATGCGGGTATAGTCGGGCGGCCGAAGCAAATCGTTTCGAAAAAATATAAGACGATTTAAATATTTACATATTTTAAGATTTTAAAGGGTCAGTAGGGGTTATCTGGAATTATCAATGATCAATCCGGAAGTATTTATACGGACACTCCTTGTTTCTGTACTCGGAAAATAAAACGGAACAAGACAAGAGGCTAATAACAGAAATGTGTTGTTAACAATATTATATTATAATTTATATTATCAACCGTCATCTGTTTGTTTTTTGACTTTTTATTTGATCGTTATTATATGTATATAGTTTATTAATATTGTATAGAGTTTGATAAATCAACAGAAATATCAGTCGTAGCTTATAAGTCACGGTAAATTATTGTAATATGCATGAAGATGGTTTTCTGTTAATGTTGTTTCTACACAATATACTTGTAGTAATTATTTTCCTTAATTTTTACATGATGAATTTCGATGATTTTTTTCCTAAAAATTCAGCAAGATATTTGCTATAATATTCAGTTATTTGCAAAAGTGTGTTTTTTTTTTTAGTATTTAGAAAATTATATATTATAATAAAAGTGTTTAGAAAATTGTTAGTACAGCGCACACTATAAATTTTTGGTAGATCACATATCTATAGTAAAAATAATAAGAACAAAGTATCAATTTTATTTTTATTTTTGTACTCCTCAGATTAACCTTAATAAACGTAATTATATCAACATAATTTCGATCTTTGTCCACCACTGGCAATAGTGTCAACGGGATATTTCTAGACAACTGCTTTATTGTAACCACAGCACTTCTTTTATTGGACATATTTGATTCTAAAAGAATACGAGGAAAGTATTATGATAGTTTAATGCTTACCAATTTACAAACATTTTTTTTTTACGGTAATACTTACTATTCTGACAGTTCAAGTGTATTCTGGCCTATTTAATGTACATTATAATTGAATCGTCACCTCCGAATACACTGCAGATTTTTAACAATATGATATTGTTATGATGCTTGTATCATGTTATTCGTAGCAGTGTTTTCGTCCTATATACTGTCTGGTGCACAAGTGACGATAGAGTAGGCGAAGGGTAGTGTACATTTTATTATACACATTCGAAATACACATCGCACACGCGAAATATTATAGTTGCCCGGGAGGTGGCAGCGGCGGCGATGACGTTTACGCGCCACCACTTTAGTATAATATATCATAATATATATATACTTGTATACTTGTATATACACACACATATATATGTATACCTTTCAATTATTGTGTTTAGCGGCGAAAATATTTCGAAAGGGGTTTTCTTTTGTGTACACTTACACGCCGAGCTTTATAAAAATAAAAACCCACCCGAAAAGAGAAGGGTCTTGTCTGTCTGTCAAGCCGCCGCCGCGAGTTGTTATACGTCGGCGGACGTAAAAAGAATGACGGGAGGGTCGAGGGGTTGAATAAAATTGATGGAATCGTAAAAAGTGCGACGACGGCGGCGTGTGCATATCCGCAAATGCCGCAGATGAGGAGATAGAGAGCGTTTTGTGCGGTGGAAATGGACGAGCTGCCTCGCCGTGACGGGTCCTGCCATTCTGTCGACTCTTATATTGATATCAATTTCATATTTTTATTTTTATTTCAGCGAAGATTTGATACGTTTTTTGCTCCATTGTCCCGACGGGTCCATCATCCCCATCGGAAAGTAAAGTAAAGGATGGACGACTCGGAAACATTATACATAAATATATTATATATATACCGGAGTCACATATTATAGACCTGTGGTACACCACTCCATATACTCGTACATTGCAATTGATTATACGGATATACCCGGTAATAGGTTGATACACTCGACACATTGAGTGTGAAATATTTTATATGTACCTAAACAGAGAAACCTAAATGTTGTATACATCACTAGCTTATACTTATAAAGTATGCTTAAAATATAATTATCTTTAAGCCTCTGGTCTCTATCGTATACCTATCAAATAAATATATTCTATACACTATATTGTACCCATACCTATAGGTCATGTATATACGATACTTCGTGATGTAAGTTTCGATAATTATAGATTTTGCCCACAAGTGTGTTTCCGTTTAAAGGTAACACACAATGTTTCAGTCCAATGAACTTGGATTGATACGAACTTATCTAGAGGAGATACCGAATATAGAAAAAAACATTTGATAATTTTCAAATTTGTTGTTCTTCAATGTCGCATACTCGCATTCTCAACACAACTCCGTTTTTTTTAAATAGCAACAGGTGTTTTCAATACCGAATTCGGATCAATCTAACCTACTAGAAATACAATATCATTGATATCAACAAGACAACATTGAGTAATTGAGCCAAATAAAATACCCGAAAAGCACAGACATCATAGGATAACCGTGGTCATGCAGGTAATTTTGGTCTTAGAGTCATGGTTAAGAGGTCGAAATGACTTAAAAAAATTAGGTAACTATATCCAAATTTGGTATTGAAAACAGTTGTTGCTGTTTAAAAAGTGCAAGTTGTATTGTGCGTGCATTGCTCACTAAAAGAAATAACAATTTGAGAATCATCAAAAATCTATAATTATATGTTTTCCATCTCCTTTCCCGAAAACCACATATGAACCCGAGGTTACTGGACTGAAATATTTCGTTTTACCTTTAAAAGGAATACATGTACTGTATTATAATATAATTGATACAAGTAATTATTATAGTCTAAAAAAAAAAACACAAACATTTAATAATATAATACTATATATTATATGATACTCAATATAGGTACCATAATATAGAATTTCAGTGTATACAATTAATAATTATTACCTTACAGCAGTTTATGTCATTGTTTATAGTTGAATATTAAATAATAATGCATTACATACGTATAAACATTTTTGTTAATATTTATGAAATCATATCTGCCGACTGTCAATCCCAATTTTGATTTCCTGCTCACTTACGAACACGATGCTTAATAATATGACCTAAATTAAATTTAAAAATCATAATTTATTTGTTTATTGATTTTCAGATGGATGTTGCTTATTTTTCAGGAGCTAAATGAATAAGGGTCCAAATCACTATAATGTACTATTGAATTTCTACGACATCTCTTTCGTTTAAGCTTTTTCTTAGAATATTAGATTTTTGTAAATATTTAAATTATGGTATTTAATTTTTGTAAAAATATATTTTTCATAGCCCATACGTATTTCATACCTTCGAAAGCTAAACATTTTTTATTTTATGAGCAACTTATTGTACGATATTTTGTTAATTAATAATTAGGAACTTGTTCAGTTTAAAGAGAAAAAACACTAACTTGGGTGGCACAATATCGTAGTGTATATGTTTTTTAAAATCAATGATATCATTGCGTTCATAATCATGGACTTTTTAACACGTATATCAATACTTACAATGTGATTAATGTTTAATTTTTATTCTTATAAAATGTGTTATCGAATATGTAAGGTTAAAAGGTACTGCTTGAAGAGTCAGGATGGTCACCTTCAATAATTTGATTCTTATTACATCCTAAGTAATAGTCGGATGTTTCTGCAGCAGTTGGGTTCGATTACTAGTCGGATTGTGCGATTGAATGAATATCATCACTTATATCACATGTTTTATACATTTAAAGGTTTTTTACCGTCACGACCAAGACCGTTTGCCGAGCCTGATCGATCCACGACTTTACGTCTTCGTCGTCGACGCGGATTTACGGTCGAGCAACGGTAACGCGCCATACCGCGGTAATACACAAACCGAATAAGGCCACCTCGGTGGGTGTATTATATTATAATATAGCCGAGTTCGGCTCAGTATTATTATTATAGGTGTACAATAACGTATATATAATATACACGTATTCCCATGCAAAGTCATTGAAAATCACGCGAGTGGTGGTGACTATCGATCAAGCAGCGTTTTCGGCCCGTATTATTGAGCGGCGGCGGCGGCGGACGTTGACAAGTGTGACAAGTGCCTTTAATTGGCGAACGCTGTTAACGGAACGCACACACACACACGCACGCACACACACACACACACACACACACACATACACACACAACACATCGGTGTATTAAAACGCATATACGCCAACGCGCCACACATCAATCGCCGAGGATAGAGGCGGACACGAATTAATTGCGTCGTCGAATACAACCAGCCCGAGTCCTGCGCCGCTAGAGAAACGTCATAATAATATATAGTACCTGCCTATACCATTCTGCTATTATAATATTATATAGATCATGTAAAAATATATTTTTAAATCAAATATAATTTATCCTACACTAGGGGTTTTCCCTGGACTAGAACACCGTAAAAACTATGGGCCAGGTGAAATAAACAAAGTGCACTCCATAAATTAAATGGCGCCCGCAGCCCCTAATTTTTTTTTCATTAAAGGTCTAAATCAAAATACATATTGTGATATGTATATTTATGTATAGTATTTACTAATTTTTAGATTTAGACTGCAATTGGATAAACCGTAAGAGTTCTAAAAAATTTCTTAAACTGATAAACAGTAAACAATCATATGCATATCATCATACAATACTTTAAAACGGTTTTTGTACCATTTGATTATATGAACTATGCTTCATTGTTAAGTTATGAGTGTATCTCAATACCGAAACGCAATTATACATTTATACGTATGTATACCGCAGATACCTAGTGTGATTTTTACATTTTATTTCATCTTTCATGATTATAATGTTTTTAATATTTTGATAATTGTACTTCCTCGTAAATAGTTTAAGATTATTAAATTATTATAACTATTAATATTATTAATAATTAAATAAAAATATTTTATCAACACAGATAGATATATCTAAATTGAAAAAGAATATTAAATTTCAAATGTCTTCGACCCTTAACTAGGTATTACTTAGCAAGATCAAAAATGTTTTCCACATTTATAATTATAACATATTATTTAAATAAATGTTTAGAATAAAGAATAAGTCATCATTTTTTAATTACAACAAAGAAACAAAATGTATTTTGTCGGAAACAGATATTGCTTAAACATTGCAGTTTTTCCTCAATTTGTTTTTAGTTTCTCTGCTCCAAAACGTGATGACCATGGATATTATAAATTATTTTTTTTTCTATAAGGATTTGTAGCATATTGTGGGTCAGACAATTTGTTATCAACCGCATCGTTGTTGATCTTATGCGTATAATTTCATATTTTCTGGAAATATCTAAGTTAAGTTATTGAGATTTTAGAACAATCTAATACCACATAATAAATGCGTTCAAAAATGATATATTATTCATTGTTCATTAAAAATATATAACACATTTTTAATAGACTATTGATAGATCACGTTTCTTATCCGTGCATTCACGTGAGTAATGACACCAACAGTAATAACTACCTACGAGCATGCATGACACGCTTGTGTTGAGTGAACGAGCACCTGTACGTACCTACTAAATATATAATAATAATAAAAGAAAATGACTGTAGGTTATACGATTTATGAAAAATTACAGAAATTATATCATAAAAATAAAAAAAGATTGTAAAAATATAAAGAAAAAATTTAATATTACTTTTAAATTACTATACTAAAAAGAAAAAATAATTGATACATCAATACAATATATAGTATATGCAATTATACCTATATATTTGTAAATTCATTAGATTTTATAAATGCCATCAAAATTCACAAAAAAGCAGAAATTATAAAAATCATGTTCAAGGTATTTGTGATTTTACAAACTATTATTAAAAATTGAGTAGTACAAAATATATCTAAAACCTGAAAATAACCTATCCAATAAGCCCAACAATAAATGTATTTTGTATATGTACATTTGTATACAATTATTATTGTTTATTCATCAAAATATTATTTTCTATATATTTAATTTCATATAATTGTTTGCACACTACCACTATCCACGCTATGATTACTACTTGGATATATTTTTTAAGTCCGAGATCTAAAAACAGTGCATTAATTTATACTTGTGGAGGTCTACAAACTACAATTATTCACGGTTTGATCCCTCGTAACAGAAAAATAGAAAATCACCTAAAAAGTGGAAATGAAAACACAATATTACGATTAAAATATTTTATGAGTATAATAGAGAAAATGTAAATCTATAGTTTTACGACTTTTTAAATACTTTCTTTGTTCTAACGCAGTAGCGCAGTTGTACATGAGAAACATAATGTTCAAATGACAGTTACGACATCCAGTGAATATAATATAATCTTGACGAAATTTCAAACACTAATCGCATTTCGTATTTTAATACGTATATAAGTATTCATCGAAAATAACAAAACCATAATTAACAATAATCACTATTACACAAACAATACAAACGTTACTATAAATCATTAAAAAATAAATTTTAAAAAACATGATCAATAATTTAACTATTCATAATATGCACTATTATTTATAGTTATCATTCGATATGTACTTATTTTATAGGTTCAATCTGATATAAGTAATGTAATGTTAAAAGGACAATATATAATATCATAAATCATAATACATTACATTGAGACTATATGAGTAGGTATATGGAATACCAACACCAATGTTATTAATTATTATTTATTATGATTAAACCAAAAAAAAATTTAATGATGGAAGTATTATACTATACTGCACTTAATATGTTTTAATTATTAGTTAAACATTGAATATAGAAAATATGGTTATTTATTTTTAGAATTGTTATTAAAGTTCTTAATTTTTACATGTACGGGCATTAATTTCATATTACAAGACAATAATTAATATACATAACATAATTGTATTTTAACAATTAATATAACGTTGAAGTATTTGATAAAGTCTACATGGCTGTCAATCGAACAACAGCTTAAAATATTTGTTAACTTACTATATAATATTATGGTTGTTAATGATTATATTATTGTCAAGTGGTAGAACTTGAATAAGGAAAATGAAGGGGGGGGGGGGGTGGAGAAGCTCATTAAAAAAAAATATACATATTATTTAGCGTGTAACTTCAGGTGGATAAATCGTTATCAATAGAGGTCGGATTTATATTCTTTTAAAATCCTTAAAATATGATGTTTTTATGTCACATAAAATAAGCAATATATTCCTTTAAAATACCAGATATATGATGTTTTATGTCCTTAAATATGCAAAATATTCTTTTGATATAAAAAAAAAAAAACAGTTTAAATTTATTTTTTATTAATTTGGTTTTAAATATATTTAATTAAATTAATTTTACAATAACAATTAATAACTAACTGTATTGTTCGATGTATAGTCGTGACAGCTAACGAAATAACCGTTGTGCTTTCGCAATCGATAAGAAATACCTGGAGATTAATTTTTATTGAAACCCGGAAATAAATCATTTAGTGAACATTGTATTTATCAAATGCTGATATGCGTGAAATATGTTCATTATATGCCGAGTATAACAAAAATATTCCCAAATATTCTCTAACGTGTTAAATATTCTCTAACCTCTAAAATATGCTTTTTTATGCAAAATAAATTTTTTCTTGTGAATCCTGTGTTTCATGATTCGTAAAGATTTCTCACTCCCATTTAACTGCATAGACTAGAAAAAAATATGTAAAATCATAAAAATCCGACCTCTAGTTATCAATAACACTTTTAATCTTACATTTTTTTTACACTTTTGCACTCTCCTTCAAATTTGTTTTCCGCATCAAGCATTGTGCCACTGTTAAATAATATAATCTTGCAACTATCGAATTATGCATTTATGACGAGACGGGTGGCAATTGTGTTCGTTTCTCTGGCCTCGGTAGCAAAAACGATATTTCGCTGCGTTTGCAAAACTCACCCTCGTAGTGCCCTCTGTTGGCCCGAGGGACAAAAACGCAACCCACGCGGACAAACGTGGGCAACACTATGCGCAGAACAAGCGTAAAGACAGAGAACGTAAAAAAAAATTTACTTAGCAGGTATCTGATTTTAATTTTTATTATATCTTCGTTTATATTACTAGCTGTTTATATTAAATATTTTATTATTATCTGCAGGCAGGTTGGATAGGTTGAGAAATTCATACTCAGTTTTTAATTTGTAGTATTACAACAATACTCGTCTCGACCTCACTCACAAGTGTCGTCTCTAGTTTTAAAAATGTTAGAAATAAATATTATAATTATTATTTATTATTAATAAAGTATTATTATTATTACAAAATTAAAAGTTAAATTATTATTTCTGTTGGTACATATTGGTGTTTTTGTACTTGTTTTTTTTTGAGTGAGTAACGAGTGTACAAAATATTACAGTCTAAAAATGCGCATAACTAATTTTTAAATCGAAATATTGTGTACCCCAACGAACAAACACAGATAATATCAGTTATTCGTATTTCTGATTCGAATCAATGACTTCTACAATTTTACTATGTTTTGAGTGTTTTGATGCTAATATTCTAATTTATAATTGTAAGTTAAATTAAATTTTATTTGTATTCTATTATTATTATAGTAGGTACCCACTACCCATATTGCAATATGAGTGTTACTGAGCATTAGTCGTTTGAGGGTACGGAATAATTTTAACCAACAAATTAATAGTTTGTTTGGGCAACGATAATAATAAAATACACCATTTTTGTGAGTAAAATTACCTTTACTTAGTGAGATAAAAACTTGGTGACTTTGATGCGAATGTCTTTAAAAATAAGGTTCGTTATTAATTATTTTTATTGTGTACCTATATCGAATATGATTTTGTTTTATAAATTGAAAATTTTTTATTAAGGTTGACTGATCTGTGTATTACAATGTGTCACTATAAAAATATATTTTTAAATTTAAGAGTTCATTATACATTATTTATTATGTATTTTGTATGTGAATTTTTTTAATTGGCAATGTGCAATATACAGTATATAAAAGAGTATATCTATAAACTCCAAAATCATCCTCAGTCGACCTCCAACATCATAAAATTCATACCCACCACCAAACACCAATCTAAAATCTGATAAACATCCACAAGAAGTACGCAATGTCCCAATGTATAGAACTTTATTTAGTATACGGTTTATTATTGTCAATTGTATACCCAAGACCTTACAGACTCCATATTTTCGTGGGAGATATATAGAAAAAAAAATGTCCTATAGATAAATATGTGTATACTCATTCGCAACCTTAAACTTTATTTTCTGTAGAATAATTAATAAACAATCACCCAATCGGTATATGACTCTATTCATCCGAACAGACCACATTTTGGGTCGATTCGCCTTAACGGTCAACTCTCGTCTTACAAGTCGATCAAAACGTGAATTGTCTCTAAGAGTAGGTACAATTAAAGCTGGGTAAATCTGTGTGGTATAAAACCGTAATATATATAATATTATTGTTATAAAGTACCTGCTTACCTCTCTAATCTGCCAATAGTCGTGGTCGTCTCGAACGAAGACCGTCAGGCACGACATAAGTATACACATAAATACATAATTTAATATTATATTAGATTAGTAAATGTACTAATTACTATTAATAGTTTACAATACTGAATCGTGATGAGTAATGAATTATCCGTGACAACTATTGTCGAGAATTCCGTTGAATAATAATCGATTATTGTTTTTTTTAAATTCGTGCATATAATATTGTAATATTTATACCTGTAAATAAATATGATGTAACATGACGAATAATGTCATAGCCCTCCGATGTTTTACAATGATATTTTATCATCAACATTAACCGATGCCTAATGTATTCGATTGCTTTAAACATTGTATAGTCCAATTATTTTGTTTCCACAATAATATAAGCTTTATAAATGTGTATTTATTCCAACATAATGATTCCATTATTTTTTATATTTAATACATATATAGTATATAGTTAAACTAGGTATAATGCGATATCTTATAGGCGAAGACGTAAAAATTAATTAATGTTTCGTTTGAACCGGTCGAGAAGTGATAAAAAATTGTCTGACCTACGACGCGCCACGAATACTTAGAAAGAATAATAATGCGATTAATTTCAAAAAAATGTTTGATTAAAATGTTAATTTCCGAGTAAAATAATAATAATCGTATAATATAATGTTTTACTAAGTGTTTTAAAATAATTAAGCGTATTATTATTTAACTGCAGCGCTTCATGTTATTTTCTTATATTTATTCTCTAAAAACACACATCATCGTAAAACTTAATTACAAACATCGCACTACTCAAAATCTTAATACAATATCTATAAGTATAGTTTTAACAAATACAATTATTTAAGAATCAGTTTATACATATTATATATTATACTTTAGTTTGAAAGTGTTAAGCGTTTAATGACATCAAACTTTAGGGAAACTTAAAGTATGTAAAAACTATAGCCATGATAATAATATAAGAGTCAAACAATGTAATTTTTCTTAAAATAATAAATTATTCACATAAAAGTACGTTTAATCATGTTTTCGGTTTAATTCGTCGATGAGCATTATATATTATAATATATAGCTGTACTATTAAAATAATGTAAAATAAACTTAAAAACTATGCTATGCAAATAGTTGTAAAAATTAAAATCACTCAAACAACAAACACAGCAGCTATCTAACTAATAAAATTTTTTTTTTGTCAGTGTAATGATAATTATAGGTCAATATTATTACTTATATTGTATTATATATTTTTATATGTTTACTATAAATTGTATTTTATATGTTTTGATGTTTTTGTAATTGTTTAAAATGAAACACGGATACGGTGCTAAAAGTGAACTCTGTAAAGTTATTTTTTATTTTATTTTATGTTATATTTATTTATTTTTATTAGACAAATGTAAAATGTACAGTCTGTATCAGTATGTAATACAATAAATGCGTTGGTTATTCGTTAATATAAGGTGGTGTGTTTTAACAAAAGTGCTATTTTTTTTTCTTTCAAAGTATTAAAAAACAAATCGAAACCTTCTAACCGTATAACCTGCGACGCGTGTATATGTAATAAAATGTGTATAAGTATCTAAAAAATATTTAGATTAAAAAAATGTATTTTTTAAATACGCGCTGGAATACATCAACAATTAATGCTTCAAAAATCTACACAGTACACACACTCATTCTTATTGAGGTCTAAATGT
The DNA here is from genome assembly GCF_001856785.1 of Myzus persicae. Taxonomy (NCBI): domain Eukaryota; kingdom Metazoa; phylum Arthropoda; class Insecta; order Hemiptera; family Aphididae; genus Myzus; species Myzus persicae. The sequence continues at coordinate 414,668 of NW_019101341.1, forward strand.
ACATTATGTAATATTATTCTATAATTTAAAATGTAAAATACTGAACAATTAACATATAGGTAGGTAGGTAGTATTTACGCAGAAATGTATTATCGACCTTTTCCGCGATATCGTTGGAAACCGTGGGAGCTGATCGTACAGAGTCGTTGGACGAGTTTAAAAATATAATATACCTACAATTAATGATATTATTGTGCATGATGGGGGTAAAATACATAAAAAAAAATAATATATGCATTTAGCTGCGGAGGAGTGATAAAAATCGGTACCAACTATATAGTTTCGTCGACGACGTATATAATCGCTATACGAAGAAACTAAACACTTTATTATTATTCGATGTAGTTTAATATACAGAGTGATTCACCAAGCATAATCACCCCCATATTTTCCTTTAGTGATGAATTTATTCAAATTATGATTTTTTGAATTTTAAATATTCTCAAACACATTTTTTTTAAATTCCTGAATTTTTTGTTCTACTTAATGAGTGTAGTGGCGATCCAAACTTCTGTTTTTAAAAAAGAGAACCCCCTATTTTTCTGTAAATTATTAAGAGCATAACTTCAAAAAAAAATTGTAATGCATAGCTATAGTTGAAAATTCGAATGAGTAGTTTCTTAGCTATTTCAGGGTTTGTACTAATAAGGATAATAGTCCATAAAAATGGTATTACAAAAATATAAAATAGACGTAATATTAGAACTAGTATTTATAATACTTTTATTATATCCACTTAATAGTTTACCGTCCAGTTCTCATTTGAAAAAAACAGAAGTTTGTATCTCCAGGTTAGGTGCCTAGGTTACCTTGAGTACCTAGTACAAGAAATCTCAAGAATTTGAAAGTATGGTCTTCATCAAGTATATTTAAAAATTCCAAAAATCAGATTTAAAAATCTGCTTTATCGAAGGAGAAAAAGGGACTATCATGCTTGGTGGTTAATTCCCCTGTACACGCGTGCCAATAAGTATGATATACAGCGCGTATATATGCATTTTCATGGCTAATAATTTTATTGATTCTCGCCGCGGTATAAATACTCTGAAAGTCCAATTTCCTATTATAATATTATTTTATTATTATTATACCTATGCAATGTGCAGCAATGCAAATGCACATAGTATATTATTATCGTGATACAATGGGTGTACATTGGTATAAACGTATATTAATATAATCATTATTATTGTATACAACTGCAACACCACGCGGTCCGCCGTCCAGCGGACTAACGACTGCTCGTTTTCATCACCACCGCCGCCTTCGATTTGCACATATTATTATACACATATGGATATATATGTAGTGCGTTGCAGTCTATACAGTCACAATACCTATGCGTACATGGTTATATAAATAATGTCGTGTACGTCAGTCGTGTGGAATTATATGCTGATCCAAACACGTTTTAATTAAAAATCTTTTACTTCGCTTCTGTTGTGTTGTGTATTTTTTTGTCCATGCCCTTCGTTTTTATTTTTTATTTTTCTCTCTTAATTTTAATTTTTTTTTCGTTTTTCGTTTTTACTCGAAATAAATAATAATTACGAGCCACCATTAATATCGCTAATGCGAGCCATTCATTACGGTTGGAAAAACATAGAAGGAACGGCGGCGGCGGCGAGATGTGGGCCGATAGGGTCCCGGCCACGTTAGACCCAGCCGTGTGTGTGTGCGCATCATATATACATATTTAGATATTATTATGTGTGTGCGCGCGCGTGTATATTATTTATTTCTGTAGAAAATAATTGTGCTGAAAACGCGAGCGCGTATATACATAATATATATATATATATAAATGATACTAATGGAGACTTTTGGTGACAAAAAAAAAAAAAAAATGAAAAAAATTAATCGACTAGAACTGAGGAAAAAACTCACCCGACAAAGAGAGAATAATAATAATAATAATAATAATATAATGTAAGCACACGCGCTCGCGAGGACCGACAGTAATGCGTTGCGACGACCGACGAGGAATGTGAAAAATGTTCGTTCCAATACTATATTATAGTATATGCCCGCGGACCCTTTATAAATTTATAAATTATAATATTATTTTATCAGTTTCATATAGTTAATGCGGGTGGAATACTTACTGTAATATTTCCTAATGAAATCTCTCCTGGACGCGTTTGAACTCGTCTCGTGTTCAAATATCGATATGATAAAATATCGTGTACAACATTACAACGTTTTCGTCGTATGTATAATATAAGATTATAATAATATTATTAAGTAGGTAATATACCTATTTAGATTTGACCGACATTATTATAAAAATTATATAGATTGGTGGTAGGTACTCATTGTGAGGTTTTTGGTTTTCGTTCATTATTATTTTTCGATCGATAGTGTATAATATCGTAATATTACTGCAGGTATAGTGTTATTGTACAAATTATTAAAATTGTTTCTCCTGTTTATTTAAACACGTCGTATACACTTAAGTTATCGAACAGTTTATACGTGATATTAATATAATTCGTTCGGAAAAATTCAACGCGGTTGACCACTCTCTCCATCTTGGTGTCGGGATAACAGACTCGCAATATATTCAATATTGTGAATCTTATGCTACCCATGTGTGTATAATTGACGTTTTAAAGTTAAAAATCGTTTTTACATGTGTATATAAAATAAGGTGTAACGTTTACACGTAGAATTACAAGCCTCAAAACTAGTATATTATTTTGCTGCTGTCAACGGAGAGTCGAAATGAAATAATTAAAAATATTCTTGGACGGTATAAAATAACACGTAATCGACTCGAAATCTATACATAAATGATTTTTTTATTTAAAAAAAAAAAGACTCGCTTACGATATTATACAATGTTAAGATCCGAAGCTATGATAAAGTTCGAAGAGTATAATATTATATCGTTTTAACGAATCTCCGTTCGAAATCTCCATCTGAAACAGAAATTAAAATATTATCGTGTTTTACAACGATATTAAACGTATGAAAACTTAGACGGGATTATTTTTAAAAATACCAGCTCACACCGTTGCTGGACATTGCAGACTTCCAATTCGTATATACTCACGTTAGTTATGTCTGTCAGATGACCAAATCACTACAGTCTTTAATACATACATTATTATTATTATTATTATTATTATTTTAATAATTATATGCCATTTGCCACTCTAAGACTATCAATGGGATTATTTTTGGAGGTTCGTACAATGCTATGTTCGTTAAATTATTATATTCCTAATCTGTTTTAATATACTATGAACCACAAGTCCACAACTGTTGATATTTTGGGGGAAAAAAAAAGATCGAGTACAATTTAGAAATGATTAGGTTATTGGTTATGTATATAGTGTGATATAGAATAATACATTGGTTGTACATTTAAGTTAACTCAAAATGAAATTTAAGGCACTTTGTGATTATATTATTATAAATACGTTTACTTATTCGTTTTGTCTTCATAAAATATGGCAGTTACAATTATTACATGTTGATTTTGAATAAAAGTTGCCTTACGCAATATTATTATCGTCATTCAAAATCTTATTTGCCAACGTTAATACCTGTATACTAACAACTAACAGTTTATACTATAATATTAAACCTACTACCAAAAGACATCGGGTCTTTACGAATTCAATAATATTCTTGTCTACATTGGAAATATAATGTTTGGTACCTAAGTATACACGTCATTAAATTCACGGAAAATCCGTTGTCATCGATTGAAAATTTACGACAAGTAAGAAAAAAACTGAATTTTAAAACTCACTTTTCTGCTTTCAAGTGATTTCCCTTTCTGGATAAGTAGTTTATTTGTATACAATATTTTTATTAGGGATTTCTACAAAGAGATTCCTAATTAAAAAAAAATAAACAAAAAATAGCACCTCTAAAAATTGTTTGGTATTTACTTTTTGTTATCATTTTTAGTCTAACGGTGAACGAAAATATTCGTATGCAAAATACTAGCTAACTTTACTAAAAATAAACAAACAGTAGTTCGGTAAAACTATCGAAAATAGCTTAATACAAGGACTGAAGATTTTAGTAAAACGCGGGATGAAAGGTTTTTCATTTTTCTTATATTAACCTACTTGATTGTATCAGGATTCAGGACACCTAGGGACGAATGCGTTATACCTACACAATATATTTATAAGAGACGGTTGTCCAGGAATCAGGTTAACACGAGCTAGACGTTTCATAATATTTAAGAATATTATATTGCAAAGGTACGTCTCGTGTCACTGTCGAGGGCGTATTGTTAACAATAATTTCATAACCTACCCTCGACCCCATTTACCGTAGATATTATTATATTATATTCCTGACCGGCATGGAAACACTCTTGGACGTCCCTGGGGCTGCCTAAACAAAACGCCTCGACTACGTCATGATCATAATATCATTATCTGTTCTCTATGGCTCTTACGTCTGTTCGAGTCTATATTTTATATTATTAAGTAAATATATTTAGTAATTATATAAATTTACATAAACTGCGACGTACACGTGAACCGTTTGCGGAGTTGCAAATATATACATATATATTAGACGCGTTTAAGTACCTATACGTAATCGACTCGGTACCCGAAACACCACTACCTAGTACCTGCTACTACCTACCCACCCATCTACCTAACTTACGAATATTATAACATCGTATTGAATTGCGGCCGTATTATAGAACAAGTGCATACTGCATAGTACGTATTTTACCCACTGAAGTCGAATGGAGCTGGGCAAATAAAATAATATCTTTACTACTACTACTTTTACTTCTTCTATTATTATTATTATTATTATTATTATTATTATTACTATTACTATCATAATCATCGTCATCGCCGTCGCCGTCGACGTTGTTTGGGCTCCACGCCGAAAACCGAAGAGCTGCTGCCACCACCTCCACCACCTACACCACCGCCATCACCATCGCTTCTACCGATGTGCACAAAACCTTTTTAATCAAGTCTGCCAGCGCTCGCGAATCCTCGGAATTGATTCCCTCGGGACGTCGCGCGCGCGAAAACAGACGCACTTGGCGGTGGAATGCGGATGGATATATTATATATATATACATAGTTGCTTCGCTCTATCTCTCGATTTATATATATATATATAAATGTACCGTTTTGTGTATAGCCCTCAGGAATCGTTATATCCTTCAATTGTTATGGTAATTTATTCACAGTTCGAAGCGTCCGCGCCAAAGTTGCCGCTGCAGGTCTCTCCGAGCGTCCGTCCCCGCCGTCCCCGGCCGTCCGTCGGTTTCGAGAGATGCCGCGAGGAGAGTCGGCCTCGCAAGAAATTGAGATCCAACGTCTCCCCCCCCCCCCCGCCACTCGCCCACGTCGCGGCACACCGTAGTTTGATCGTCGTCTAACGAGACGTCGTTATTTCGTGTATATAGAACTCGCGCGGACGTGCAGCCCGCAACGATATCGCAGTAATGCCAGTAATGTTGTAAATATATATATATGTGTGAGCTTGTGTGGGTGTGTGTGTGTGTGTGTGTGTGTGTGTGTGTGTGTGTGTGTGTGTGTGTGTGTGTGTGTGTGTGTGTGTGTGCGCGCGCGCGTTTTTACCACCCTGCACGAATAATAATATAAACGAGCGGAAACATCGAAATATTATTTTTGTTTTCACCATCCGTATATTAAATATTATATTCTGTATACTCGCGACATAAGCAAATGTTGTAAATTTTTGCTTACAGGAAAATATTAAAATATAACAATAAGCGTATGTATAGAAGGCTGCAATGGGTTTCTACCTATATATTATTGCCGGTGATGTTAGAAAGTCGCCGAGCCATCTAGCGATGACAGGTTAAGATTAGCGTAGCTTAACATGATGTTATTTGCCTATTCTATAGTAATTATTATTACGATTTATTATAATATGATTATAATAATGCAATACAAATATAGGTCTATTCGGTACGCATTTTCTAATAAGTCGTCAAAACATAATATTAAATTACTTATAATATATACCTACTCTAAAAAATGTGTAACTTTTTAGAATTTAGAATTCACTTTGTTCATGTTTATGGTAGAAAAGAGTAATTTGTTATTTTGACTTGAACAATTTGTAGTCATGACATTTTCCTGAACGGTTTTTGTTTTCAACAATCGATTTCTCACGCACGAGATCTGCAGTTAGATGCGTAGTTAATAATATTTCGTTTTGCTAGTAAATAAAACATCATCAATATGAATGAAATTATTGTTTTAAAAAGTTGAAACTTGATCGATTGGTAGAAAAAAACCATTAATCTACGTCAAATTGTTCAGTTGAAATAATGTCCTCATCTCAATGCCGAGACTTACTTTCAGTTTAACGTGGTAGTATAAAAATATAATTTAAGGTCATTTGAGACGTATTATTATATAGGTTATGTAAAAATTATTTATTTAACAATAATAATATATTTGTAATAAAACTTTTTATCCTGACAAACTCCATAATTTGGAAAAAAAATCATAATTTTTTCAATCGAAGTATATTAATATAAGGAAATTTGAATAGGTTTATTTTGTAATCGTATTTACTATTTAGATATTTTCGGATATATTTGTGAGGAAAATATGTCAAACCAAAATAATACTCGTTTGTGGGTCAGTATAGATTTCTGATGGGTTGTAAGCAGCAAACTATATTATAATAATATGTACGCAAAAAGTAGGTATATGAAATTAACATTTCAAATTTAGATAGCTTGTGAGTTGTGGTATATCGAACGACCTTATATGTTTATTCTATAATTATAGTTTAACGATCACGTCATTAGATGTATAAAATATCATGTGACGTAATAGTATAGCCTAAATATCTTAAACCTATATACTTTATTTCAAAACATGGGGACATGCAGTATAGTTTATTGCCACTTAGATGGATAGATAATATGTTGTTATAGGAGAAATAAATACAATTTAATAACATAAGTCGTACATTCGTAATGTATCGTTCCTATAACGACGTTCCTGTATATAACGACACATATGACTGACCTTCATCAATTCATCACTGCCAATAATATATATATAGATTTCTGTATAATACATCTATTCGGAAAATACGAAAACAAAAATATAAGATTGGTATAGAGTTGTGCCTGGAGTGCATACATCGGTACTAGTCTGTACTCTCGACTCGTTACATATCCGCGAAGTCAGCATTGATACATTACAGGTAAATGGTAATCATAACACACCTATAACGATGAGGCTGTATTTCGTTACACGAATATAGTAAATGAACATTATATTAATATCTTTGTTTACATAAGAACTTCGTGTAAGGCGGATGTGTCCGCGATGCACTCCGAAACTATACTCAAAAGATTCTGATAAGATCATGATCAATAATTTGTGCGATTTGGTGAAACTCATAAGTTAGAATCGTTGTTATCTCGATAAGTGGTTTTTAATTTTTTTTATCAAACGCTTAAGAAAAGATTTTGAGATTCAAGATGGGAAATTTTGTTTATTAATGGTTGCTATAGATTATGGTTTACAGACTATAATTCTGTATAATAGTAATAGGAGAAATTAGTATTTATTGCCATTGGTTACTCGGACAGGTGAGGTAAAAACTTTATAAGCATTAAATTGTTGCGTTCATGGTTTCGAATAAAGAAATTATATCTTAAAACAAATATGAAGTTAAATGTATGTTTGTAGTTTATATTACAGCAAGTCAAAAACTACTTAACCGATTTTGTGAAAATTTCAAATCGTTTTTGGGACTATCAGGAAAAGGGTGTATAGAGCTATATTTTATATTTTTCAAGGGTCAAGTTGTTTTATACAATGAATGTTGGTTCTAGATTGTTTTAATTAAATTCTATATCAATAGATTCTGTGACACTTGGAGGATGTTTATACTTTATTTTTTCAACTCATAATGGTAGCTCAAGGGTAGTTCATACTTAATTCACATTTGTTACAGATATATTTATTAAAAATACAAATCTTTGGCCCAGGCAACGCCGGGGAGGGGGGGGGGAGCAAGTTTTATATAAATATTGTAGTTGGATGAAGCTGAGCCAACTTTAACAAACAAAGTATATTATAGTGAATTAATTATCAAGTTAAAAGAACACACAATTAATATTCGTGTACCCTTAGGAGACCCAATTTGATCATTGTCCTCCGGGATTTTATTTAGTATTAAATTCTCGGTGACAAGTTTGGTAGAAATAGTAGTTGAAATGTATAGTCGACGTCGCCGATTCCCTCGTGAAGTGCTATCGGATTTCTTATCTTTTAACATTCGTCCAGAATACAAATTCGTGTTTTATTTTTGAAATCTATACCTGTGTATGACGTGGTACCTTTTATGTGACCAGCAGTGAACACTCTGAACCGAATTTCTGTACCTATACACTATAACACCGGCTCCGAGAGGTTTAGGTTGCATGAATCGTGTGCTGTGATGGTGGGGGGAGGTTGAGTCGTGGTAGTCGCCCATACATACATCATAATACATACTTACATACATATGTACATACATACATACATACACATAATATATAGGTAGGTACATTTATATTACAATATAATATAATACCTATACGACGGTCGTGACTACCGGGAGGTGACGGCCGTGAGTGGAAACGAAAATAAAATATAGGCCCGTACCGATAGAACCCCCAAAGATTTGCCCCGGACACGGTCGTATCGACGTTTGATTTGATCGCTCGTCGTTAATCTTCAGATGTCGTGTGGCACAGCCGCCGCCGCCGCCGCCGCCGTCGCCGTACGGTCGTTTAAAAACACTGTCGTTTGATAATGGCAGGCAATAAGTTAAGTCACGGTGTTTTTTTTTCTCTCTCTCTTCCCCCAACCCCCTCCCGCCCAACAATTCACCGCTCTCTCGACCTCCTCGGCGGACGGCCGTTTGTACCGATTTAATGTCGCCATTGTTCTTGTGTAAAATAAAAAAAACAAACTGAAAAAAAAAACAACAAAGCACACGAAACGGTTTACGTCTCAATCTAAACGGTGGCGTCGGACCCATCGACAGAATGCGTATTATATATTATTATCGTTATTATATTATTATTATTTTATGGTGTTCGGACCCCCCCAGGAGACGAAAAGAACCGTATCGGACCAAAGCATCTATGTAGCAGGTATATGCAGAGCTACCGGTAAGTACAGTAGTGCTTAAATATTAGACTTTATTATAATACTGTAATATATTATGTAATATATGCGTACACAAAACAACGCCTATTTTACAATGGCATTGGTTTTATAATAATGTTATAAAAGCAATAATAATATTATATATATATATAATATCGGCAGTTCCTAAATGTTCCGATATCCGAATCGGTCTGCGTAGATGCGATTGAGACGTAAAAAATGTCATTACTCACTCGTACGGCATACTGCAGCGAGAAGCGTACAATACCTGCCTACCTTCAGCTATATCATAATATAAAATTGTCTTAACGCCATGTACGAAATAAACAAAGTGTCACTGTAATGATGATAAGCTGACGTGGTTTTTTTTTTATCCATATACCTTTCCAACACAATATATTAACTCAATTTATAATTGTATTGTATAGCCTTTTTATAAGTATTTGCAAATTTGCAATACTCCAAAATCGAAATATTTGGAGATAATGTAAATTTGAATTTTGGTCGATTTTATTATAGCTGAAGACAAACATTAGAGATTTGATTTTCTTTGAGTGTTTTAACAACACAATAATATTTTGTTCATAAATCAGAAGGTTGTTATATTTTGTTAACTTAACATATTATTATTATTATTATTTATTAAACAGTTAAATAATAGCAACACTGATTACGACATATAAGTACGTTTTACTTTATTGTGTCTCGAATTTATATTTCGCATACCTAATTAATGTTATCACAATAATTAACAAAAATATTGTTATACAGCTTAAATGGATGATTATTAAATAACAGATTTTCGATTTTTTAAACGAAAAATAGTGGAAAGCTCTTTTCAGCTCTTACTAATAAATAATAGTATTACATATAGATAGGCATTTTATAGTTTTGCATATTATATATATTAGTCACCATTGTAGGTTTCGGAAGACCAGTTCGTTATAAATTATATGGTCTTTACACGATATTGAATCGACCGACTATCTACCGTAAGACTTAACAACGTGAATTTTAACAAATAAGGTTTCTCGTATATGACGTTGAAGCGAATAATATTAAAAACTATTCATGGTTTTTTTTCTCTTGGATTAACGAATTTCTACAAAACTAGAATGTCGTGGACCACTGTCGTGTCATTCCTCGTCTACATGTTCAACATTGCAAGTTATCAATCATAATAATATTATGATACTACTGCAGTAGTGCCTTGTCGACTCCCCACAATTATATTATGTTTTAATTTCGGTCAACTGCTCAAGGACGAAACTTTTCTGTCCCTCGGGAGCGAAATATATATCGCGAGAAGTCGCGACAACTGCATCAACAAAGTATAATATGGCGTTTAAAATATTCGTAAACGCATGGTAAAAAATAATAATATTACAATATTACTACGAATGTTTAGGCGCAACTAGGGACATTCTTCTGCCGAGGCTGGAATATTGTATCTGCATCAGAGACCCTGATAGTTAATATTTTAAATGTTATGATGTTCGAATCGAATATATAATACAAGTTGTGCGTAGTCATTGCATCGCGGAATTAAAAATTATCAATAGTTTAATATATTATCCATTATCCGTGGTCGTGTTCGGTCGCTATGTGTCTTATATATTTTCAAGTGATCATGTCGGGCATACATTATGAGGTATTACAAGACGTAAACTATGATGACGAGTGACTTTCAAGAATATTAACGCCATCACATAATATTTTATAAGCTGAAGGTAATTATTGACGATGAACGTGCACACACTGCTCTCGATGGTACCTAATTTTCGAGAAGTCCGCGCGTTCAAATGCCACGTGATAATTACTGCAAGCAGCCCGCAAGTCTTTGGCGCTATATATTTTCCTAATACAATACGCGCGTGTATAATATAGTATCTGATAAATATATGTACATGCATACGATGATAGTGCGCTTTCGTTTTAAAAGTCCAAACCGCTTCGTATGTAACCGCTCAGACGAGCAGTATAATATTGTGTATATTATATAACGCCACCGACTCCCGTCACCAAATACCAATGCACACACACACATATTATTATTGTGCGCGGTGTGTAGATTATTAACATTTACGTATAGAAAGATAGGTATCATCGTCGTCGTTTTAAAATAACTTAATAATAACCCCGTAACCCGCGTATTTCAACCACCCCCCCCCCCCCCCAGAGTTGCACAGCAGACTTACACGCAGCAGCGGCGTGTCGTAACAGCAGAACTCGTTGTGCTCGTCATCCCCTTCGTAGCTCGCCTATACTCGGATGTCGACACCACGTGTGACAATATATTATACATAGGCACCCACATACCCACATGGTATTATAATATATTATGTTATTATCGCATGCGGTGGCGTATCTACGCGTATATAATATTATTATTGCTATATCACATTGTGCTCTGTATATTCGCGCTCATTGTTATGCTCCGAAAAGCGAATAGAACAATCGGAGGAAACACAACGCGCGAATTTATTATATTATTATTTATTGTCGTATTGCGGCCATATTGTAGTATGTAGGGTGCGTTACTTCACATATACTATTTTGTAGTCTTGTGTTTTTACTAATTTTTTTTTTTTATCATCACAAAATGATAATATTTCACACGCACACCAGCTGACGCTATAAGTGTATAATATTGTATTATGTCAAAATTAATGATTCGAAAATTGCGCAATGTCCGCTGCGATGTAAATATAACATACCTATATATTATACACTGTTTGTACGATTAACAGCTCGCCACGAAATAAATGCGGTTTTGTTCTCAACGTAGTATTATAATATTAGTATGTATGAACGTAATGAAATTATATTTTATTATTGCACATGCCAACATAAAATATTTACCCGTGGCGTGCGATACGCGAGAAACGAATTTCACAGAGAATGAAAAAAAAAACACCTACTGAGTATATAATAGTATAATATATTCCCTCGAGTTTCCCTCTTATTCTTTTTTCCCTTCGGTTTCTGATATTATCGTGACGTAATATTCGTGTAAATACCATACGTCATTTACGTACCCGTCGAGGATACAAAGAGTGTTTTTTCGAGTGAATAATGAGATTTAATTCGTCAACGTGTTTAACGTAATACAGAGTAGGTGCACTATACGCGTGTATATATTATATATTCGTGTATATTATATTCTTTGCACGCGTTTAATTATAACGAACGGTTTAATTATTCACGCGCGGGTTGTTTCGTTTGTGCCGGGAGTTAATTGGTATATTATTATTATTATCGTTTGATAACGCGTATTACACTGTATTACATTATATATTCTCTCACGGAAATGTAAGAACTAAATGAAAAAAAATAATACAATTGACGCGAAAACAACGAGTACCCCCACCTATATTTATATATATTTATAATATATATATAGGTACAAGTTTCAGTTATTATACGAGTACTGCAGTCTTTGAGACTTGAATCGTTTTTTTACAGTGGGTTTTGAATACATAATAAAGCACGTGTAATGTAAGAAGCGTAGTAAATACATATATAGGTACAACTACGTATACTATTGGGCATTGGGTAAGTCGTACCTTACGATCCACCGTGAAGATAAAAATTCAAAATCTAGACATCGTTAATTAATATTAATTATGCAACAACTCATTACGTGATACGTACGATTTGAATACAAAAAAAATCATGGGTACTACGATTATTCAATATTATCGCGAGCGATCGTGGCACCTCATTCCCCAGTCGGACACGTCTTTGCATGTTCGCGAGAGTGTCACGGGTAGTCGATATTTTCACTGTTTGGTCGACCGTCGTAAAACCTAGTCCACCGCCTATATATATATTACATAACAACTAAATAAATAATAATAAAATGATAATAACAATAATAATACGTAATATTGTCCACGGTTGGCGTATCTATCATTCCGCATTTCCGCCCCAACAACATAAACATTGTGCGATAGACCGTCCGAGCAGGCACACATCATAATATATAAATATTATGCTATTATGATCCATAGATATTATGTAGGAGATCGAAACGAATATAAAACTCTCCGAGAAAGAATAATAATAACGAGCCGTGTATTATACTTAATATTATTATCGTGGTATATAATTTAACGACGGTTGCCCGGAGAAGTCTCTCCGTCTGCTGTCACGTCTATATCAATCACACGTGGCTTTTTTGTTTCTGACAATGATGCTGCTGCTCTTACCACGAATCTAGTGAAGCAGCAACAGCAGCGACGCAGAGACCGCCTCGGGAGCTGAAGTCGGACGGTGTAGCGAGATTCCTCCGCTCTTATGTACGCTTTTTTTTTTTCATATATTCGACGGACATGCTTGTATACATAATAGAGTAGGCAGTAAGTTCTGGAGAATTGTATACGCATATTATTCAGTGGGTCGCAGACCTATACCGATATCCCCCGGAAAAAAAAGTAACTAAAACAAATTGCCTTTTGTTGCGGCGCATATATAGGTCCGGAGATTTCGTTTTATGGTTCTCCGCTGCCCATTAGTCACCATATTATTTTGTATGATAAATATACATACATAAATGTGTGTGTGAGTGCGTGTGTGAGTGTGTGTGTGTGCGAGTAAACGAGCGTCTCGTTTATAATTAATGTTCGGTTGGACTGTTTTTTTTTTTTTTTTGATTTTATTTAACCGAAAAATCAAACGAGTCAGTTCGGCCCCGCGTAGTTGGAGATGTGAAAAGAATATTACGCATACCTGCGCAAGTCTCATCTATATATACAAGAATTCGAAAATATCATCGGGAAACGAAACGTTTAATTAGTGTGTGGACGCGCGTGTACATATACCTACCTACATTCACGTAAGTACATAATATATATATATATATACACATCACATGTACCTACAATACGTTATAATAATATATGTGCGATCTGAGCTGCTGATCGATGATTGGGTCCGGCGGCCGAACAGGTTTATACGGACCACGTCATTTGTCAGTCGCCGAACCGCCTCTCAGGACTATACTGTAAGCGCGAGGCGACTACCGCGGATGACCAGGTAGGTTACCATCCACGTTGTATATGTTTATTTCCAACAGGACGTATGTTGCACGATAGACACTATATAATATATACATATTAGGAAGGTCTACAACCCCAGCGATAAGGAGTCAGTCGCTGACACCGACGCTATCTCGACGATTTTTCTTTCCTTTGTAAAAACCGCCGACTACGGCAGCTACGAGACATTGAAATTTTTTTTGGTATTTTCGTTTGGTCCTGACTTCGTGATCGTTTCGATCACAACAGTTATATAATCACCATGTGTTCCGACCTGAAAGTCATGCGTATAGTTATAGTTATGCATGATGTTATGCAATCTCACATCAAAGGAGTTCGGAGTGCCGTAGCTCGAGGTCGGTGATGGCAAGACCAACTCAAAATACTTTTCATTTTCCGATCAAGAATTACTGTAATTCTTTTATTTTCTCGATCGTGTAACCTTTTTTATTTAAAGCATAGCATTCAGCCGGCAAAAATCATAATCGAAAATGCTGCGACTAAAAACTAATATTAAAAATTACAATGTTTGTTACATTTGTTGAATAAAACTATATTTATTTTGAATTATCCGATTAGACACAAAACCGTGCATGGAAAACTAATTAGCTCTACTTTCGATTTTTGCGATTTCGTCTTCATTGACACATCGTTGAGATACCATAGTACCTATATATTTTATGACATAATGATTATGTTAAAATAGCATTTGAATTATTACACCCTGAAGGTGCGGTCCATAACTACACGTAAATGCGCATTTATTTAGGTTCTACACACGTATACCTACCTCCGTATAATAATATATTCGACGTAACACGCCAGCGACGGAAGATTCGTTGAGTTTTCACCGCGGCGACCGTAAAACGATTATCGCCGAGCCGCGGTCCTTAATCGCCCCGCTGAAGCCACACGCCGCCGCGGTAAGGCGCCGCTCTTTTCCCGACATGTATACAATAACACTGTAACGAGCGGCGTTCAGTCAGCTGTGGTCTCACGCGACTTCGGTGAAATTCCAAAGAGTTTGTCGATTATGTGCGCGCGTAATATATTGTATAGGTACAAGTTACCCCCCCTCCCCCCAACATAGGTTATATACATGTGCGCCTGCACTCGTAGGTATATACAGCTGCAGAGTGTACGACTATTATTGCATCGCGTGTATACGCGTGAGCAGTAAAACGATCGCTCTGCTCACATACCCACCCCTATTTTCAACCCTTCGGCTCCGCTGGAGGGGCGTTAAACGCGGGCAAGCTTCCCCGGCTCTCGGTCTTAACGGCTCCCATTAAAATAATCGCAAACGACGACCGCCGCTACCGCCGCCGCACGCGGTGGTAAAGACATTATTTCCGGTCGTCACCGCCGCCGTCTCGAGGAGACGCCTTGCCACGCGGTCTCCGCTTCCGCTGCAGCGGACCTTTCTCGAGGCGCTAATCGACATTGGCGGTGGTAGCGGCCGTGGACGTTTATGAGACTTGCGAGACTTGTTGTTTCCATGCGCGCGCGTTCAAACGGCCGGCGATTAAAAGTTTTCCCGCGAAGAAACCTTTGGCGAGGCGATGTGCGATCTTCTCCTCCACCCACCTATCTTACCACCCACATCCAACCCGCTCGATCGTAAGAAGCTCCGTGTGCACAGTGGCACATCCTCCGTTAATGTCCATACATTACCTCACGGGCATAATATAAAATATACGAACATATGTTGTAATTACCCTACACAGTGGTTACACACACGCGATATTATATTATGCATTATGTTTACGTCAAACATGACTTTGGTTCAGTTTTAAGAGTAATTTATTATTTACGGGTTCCTCTATAATACATATCGCTATTATATCGTCGTCTAGAGAGCAATAAGCTCAGCGATCAACATTAATTGTGGTTTCGACGAAATCTCACAAGACGTGTGTATATTATAGTAACCACTTCGAGTTATCCGGGGTATGATGTTTTTTTTCTTATTTTTTTTCTGTGATTAGAAACGTCTTGAATAACATTTAGGTACCACGATATAGTACAGCGCAGTACAGCGTATTACAGAAGAGGTCTTCTACTATGAGACTATATTGGTCCAATCGTATATGGTTGTCAACATTGTCTAATATCTTGCAGTGCATGTTATAATATATCCTTCTTAATAACTTTCCCTTGTTTTAATCATTTGATAACTCACTGGCTACATAGGTATAGGTCGATGATGTTATATTGATTTACATCAAACGCATAATAATATACTTTATAGTTTATAGCATTATATTAGTGAACACAATCTTGTTCTTGGGTTCCGGAAGTCCCGTCTGTGTGTTTCTCTCCACGGAAGTCAGGGAGATCAAAGAGCTTGATGATCGCTCCATCGCTTAACTTTCAATTTTTAATTAGTTTGTTGAAGTTCATATCATATTATATAAACATTATAGTCATGTAGAATCAACTCCAATACCACGTTACTGCAGCTATAATTTCAAACATTTTGGACTTGAGAAATGCACGAGATCTCCTGCAATTGTATGTACATGCGGACGTTGCAGAAGCGAGGAAGATTTATTATAGTCTATCTAAAGATAAATAGTAATATTTTGAATTTATCTTTAGATAATCTTATGACGATTTATATATAATATGATATGTGTACCTACGTACTTTACTTTATATATTATTAATTGTTTTTTGTTATTTTGCTTTGAGTTTAAGTGCCAAGATCGCAGCTGCTTATGAACATCCCACCTGTTACCATACTGTGTTAATTTTATCGCCCACACGTTTTTGTAATGTCAAATATAAAATAATCAATACTTCATGATTATTAATGTGTAATATTTTTATACTTTATTATCCACGTTGTGTATAGTAATATAATACATTTATAAATTGAGTATGTTTTGAACTCATTTTTTACATGGAGATTTCAACGTCCCGTTGCTCTACCGCGTGTACCGCATAATTATGTAGTAATGTAGTATTACTCAAAAAGTGTAACGTATGTTCACAGCACTTTTTACAGGGAGATGCAGTCTTTTACCATACATTTTTCGTTCACAAAAAAATATTTATTTTATCTATATCCATTAACACACATATTAGCTATACTGTAAACTTATGTTTTTATCAACAATAAATTTGAAAACAAATTACAAGAACTACCGAATTAGCCGTATATTTAAGTAGACGCTTTTAAGATAAAAATTAAAACATTTGTTCAGTAATTAATGAAGTGTTTTTGGACCAAGTTGTGTTTTGTTTTTAATATTCTGCGATTTATTCCCTTATTAAACTAAATACCTATTTTTAGTAGTTTTGAAGTACTACATTTTGTAGTATAAATAAGCTATTACAGTAAAATATAAATAATAATTTTTTTTTTTTTAATGTATTTTAATTTGTGAAAATATAATTCAATGTTAGAAATGACAGCAGTCATGATTTTAATACAAACCTTACCTTAATATTAATTTGGCCCAATATTAACCCAACCAAATACAAACAAGAAAATATGGGAAAATATATAAAAATTAAAAAATATAAAAACTAATAACATTAGATAATAAATATTAAAAAATCTAATAGAAGGTATAACTCAAAATACAATTATTTTTATAAAATTTCTTATCAAGGAAAACATGATCAAGTGTTAAGGACACAATGTGATATATATTTCTTTAGATTATTTTTATTTTTTACTTGTGTACCTAAATAATGGACTATAATTGTATAACATATTAGTACCAGTTTTTTAATTTAAATTAAAAAACAAAAATTAATTAGATTCCTACATGAAAATAATTATAAGCTCTTAAAAAAAAAACATTTATAGTATGTATCTTATCAAATTAATGATGAATAAATAACATATTTTGTGATATAATGCCTATCATTTTTATGACATTTATACGATAATATTACAATAAGATAACAGTATATAAGTATATTATGGACACTACTGTGTATAGCCATTAACCATTGACGTTGTTTTTAATTTTTATACTTATTCATAACGAATATTTCAAGAATACGGCATGACTATATATCGCTGTAGGCTATATAGGTACCTGTTCAGTTTTCGACATTGTGATAATATATTATATTCTATATTATGCCTTATTCTAGCAAACCTAGCCAATCAAAACAACAATTTTTCACACCTCTATAATATTGTACATAATAGTTGCTCTGTGATAAGTACATGACTATAAACACACACACACACATTTACTCGAACCGGCATCTAAAGCTAATGTTATATTTACTTGTAAATATATTTATATTTCTCGTCTTAGGGACGGATAATAGGCGCAGCTACCAAACTATCTATAGTTGATTATAAACAGACATAATAATATATTATTTTATATTTTTATCATACTTTACACAGTACAAAATCCGTTGTTATAACTTTGTTTAAAAAATAATGATAAGAATATAGTATGTAACTCGTCAGCCTCGTATAGGTTATCATGCACTTGTGCTGGTAGGAACTATTTTTAATTGGCCTTCTAAGTCTATATTATAACAGTATAATATACCATGGTATAGAAAACTAGTCTTTCCTTCGTGTCCCGAGCACGCGATTTTCGAGCGTCGGACGCACAAAACTGAATTATTATAACTCATAATATTATGACGAAAACCCGTGGGCGAAAAATTAACCGAGAACTAAAATATCAGTTTAAATACTACGGGTAACTATGGAGGTACATAATGTATGACGCAAACTATGTGTACTTTCAAGTTGTGTACGCATCGTAAATCGCAGTATTGATGTTTACGAAATAATGTTTACAGCGAGTTGGACGATGCCAGACGAAAAAATTGATTACACTACTAAAACAGCGTAATTATTGAACACACGTTCTAAAGACTGGATATTTTTTTTTAAATTGTAATCTCATTCTCTACGACATTAAAAACGCAATAGATTTAACAAAAATAAACGTCCACCGAAATAGTGAAGGTACTTTTTACAAAGAACTATCCTAAGTTTTATCAATCATTTTAGATGGTGCATTATCATTTATCAGTGATGATAATAAAAAAAAAATGGAAAGTGAAAACATAATTAATATTTTCTGTAACTAATGAAACACATTACAATTTAGATGATCGGTCAGAAGCTCAGAACAATCTAATTACTATTTTTAGTAATAAAAAGTTATAACAAAGACGTTGCCTAACATAGAAATAAAATGAAAATATAAATTTAAAAAAAGACTTAATGACATTGATTTAAGATAATGTTAATTGTAATATAAATTTAATACAACGCAGTTAAAACCCAGTTTTGAGATTTAAATTTTAAATGGCTGTGTATATGAACAGTAACGCCTGAAGTATAGGCTAGAAGAAATACATACAAAAATCTCACAGGCCCTGCTTGTGTATTAGGGTATTTTCTGTAGTTCATTACCTCGGGAAATTTCAAATGTTACTTTCCTTTAGAATCTAAAATTAATAAAACAAATCTATCATTTTAAGCCGTAGATATCAACACTCAACACATACACCGACATGTAGATGATAATATATTTGAAGTGCATCACGTTGTGAGTGATTCAGCTTCAGGTGGGTGCTGCTGATCGGTTACCAATTCTACTGACTTACACTTAACCGGGTAAGTTAGGTAGACGAACCGAAACCGCAGCAAGACCACGCATACAGTTGGACGAAGAACGCGAGACTACTCGCATTATAACACACTCCAAGTTTCGATTTGATGCTTCCGAGTGGTCTATTTAAATGTGCTACCTAATAATTCATAATTATAACTATAATAATCTTTTAAACTTGTATTATTTATAATACAATACATTATATGAGTTGGTTATGAATTACAGTAGGTATAAATTATTTATTGGATTCGTATTTCTTATTATTCCCATAGTGTGAAGTGTACCCTTAAAGCTATAGGTAATCTAAAATAACGAATTCGTCAATGGGGACAAAAAATAGGGTACTAAATTTCAGTACACTAACAAATAACTTTAATAAACAATTAATACAACTATTGACATGAAATGACGATTTTCACCAAACCATTGTAATACAAATATTTTCGATTTGCTGATGGTCACGACCTGTGTAAAATACATGTACATAATTGACTCAATACAGTGTACACGAAATCCATCAACGCGATTGTTCCAGCCAATATGACAGCCAACACATTGGTCATGATTATCAAGACCTAACCAAGACGTCCATTACTGCTACGAGAGCCATAACTACGAACCGATGGAGCATTTCGATATGTTATTACACAAGAATTTTGGATTTAGGTCTAGAACTTGTTATTACAATCAATACGAAAAACTGGGCTGAAATTCTTTAGACAGTGATATGGTATAGGTACTGAGATATTGTAATTTCGACGACGTTATTAAGTTGACATATCAATAACTACTGCTTCAATTAGAAACGATACAAATCAATATTGTTGTAAATCCAAAAATTCAAGATGGCAAAATAGTCACGTAATCGTTATTCATATTATAGTCTCATCACTTTATGTTTTCGCACGTCGCATACATATTTACTCGCAGTACAAATTGACAAAAATATTTCCTGAGGTCATACTAGAACACAGTGATTTTGACTCAAAAGTACATTCGTAGGTAACTAGGATTTTGTTCCAACATAAAAATAATTTTTAGTCTACTATATCATATTATAATTGAGTGCAACTAAAAAAAAGTTCACAGCGTAGTGTAGTCGACAAGCTACCGTACGTACCCACGTATGCCCATAATTGAAGGCACCTACTACAATTAAAATATATCATGAACCATGATGCATGCGATGAAGAGTAGTTTAACATCACAAAACAAATTTATTGCGCCAAAAGTACTAGACGACTTTATACATATAAATTGCATTGATTAATTTTTATATTTACCGCCTACATAATCGGTTGTTTTATACATTTACAGAGAAATTTATGAAATTCCAGTTTTCCGCATTCCATTGTTTAAATATAGAATATAAAATGTTTATGATTATAATACCATAAGCAATTTTAAAATATTTTATAAATACTTAGTACCTTAATTATAATTGAGTTCTTAGTGCATACAATATTTCATTTGTATACGTATCATACTAAATATTTGTTCTAATGTGAAGTAACTAGACTAAAGTCTCAATATATTATATAATATACGTATATAATGGATTTTTAGAAATCATTAAGACCCCAAATGGAGCATACTATAAAATAAGTATGATATTCCACTTATACCGTATTGACAAACTTTCCGGTGTCAAAATGGAAAAAAATAATATTACTAATATAATAAAACCAGCAATGGAATCGTTTTTGTAACATCGATTTTCATCCTCGTCATCATACCTACGAAAAATGCAGTGATGGAATAGGAAATTAACTCATCGTCATCGGCGTGCGGCTTAGCTGAGCTCTGAAGATACTTCGATGATCGATAATATGCGAATCGAAACCAAACAGCCTATACAGCGTATAATATTATTAACAAAATATTGAGTGGACCGTTCGATTATTATTACTTCACGGTTGAAACAATAAACCAATTATAGTATGTTTGCTACGGGCACTACTTAGTTCAATGCGCAACCGTCATATAGAGGCGAAAAGGGTCTGCAAAATGTATCGAACCTAAACACAGAGAAAGCGTGAAACGTATACATTATTATTGTTTTAAAACATTGCAATATATACATATTGTATAGAAGGTAAAGGATATATATATATATTATATACTATACGCATATATATTATATATATATACAAAGACAAGGGAAAAAATATGTACTATTTACGCGGTGGCGGTGGAGGTGGTGGTTATTATTAATTCGGTCGGTCGACGGCGGCGATAAAATAAAAACCGCCGGTGGAGCGGGCCCCGTGGGCGGAGTAGGGCGTCGTCGGCCGGGACGCCGAGGGGGGCTCGGTCGCTCGCTCGAGTCGCTGACTGATGGCCCGGCATCAATCAACAGTCGCGCTCGCATACGGCGGCGGCGGCAGCGGCTAGAAGGGCTCTTGGGGGTTGCGAGCCGGCAAGAGAAAACAAATTATAAAAAAAAATGTATATATGTATAGAATAATACCTTTGCCGCCGCGAACGCCGGAGAAGCGAACGCTAGCAGGGAATATAGAAAAATCGCCCGCCGAGGAAAACTAATGGCGTCCGTCGTTAAGAATAATATTATTATTCGGTAACCGATTTATATATTATATAAATTATAAGTTAAATTATTATCCTGCAGCGTATCCAAAGTTAGGCGGTATGAAATAAATTAATATTTGACCTTCAATCGTATAATAGGGTTTAAAAAAAAATGTAATTATATACATATAGGTCGATGACTGTAATAGTGGGGATAATGATATAAATAATCTATTTATAGTTCATATATAAACTATAGCTATATACGGGGAAGAATGCACTTTTTCTGGTACGTGAGAGTTTACGGTTTAGTTTATTCTAAACAGAGCTTTTTAAACGCGCAATTATATCAATAATTTTAAGATAGGTATGTAAACTTTTTATTATTTTTATTTTTACGAGTAATAAACTATCATACATATATAAACTAGTACGATTGTATTATAATATGTACTTATAATAGTGTCGTCAAATATTATATTGCCTTGTAATTTTTTTAATAAGTTTTCCTGGCATTGATCAACTAAACTTAGGTATTTATAGTTTTACAATGTCTATATTACATGTCATTGTTTACAAGATTACTATAAGTAATAGTTTAACAGAGTGCAATTGGTTTTTACGCTATTTTAACATTATTTACGATATTTGCAATGTACAATTTGTTGCATATTAATATTATGATGAATATTATGATGAACATTCTGCGGATGACCTCGTTAGAGTCTGCGATTGATATGACGGACGTTCAACTCTGGTGCCACTTGCCTGGGAAAAATAATTGAAGAAGCTCACCGATATAGGTGCTTGATGCAGTTTTTGATGTTTTAGAATTTGAAGTCCATGTGAAGTGCATCATTTCGGATAAATCATATTGTGTGATGTTTGTACTTGCCTACCTAGCTCGTATATTTCGATGAGCTAATCACATAATTTGCAACATCATATCTATAGCGACTCACGGTGATCTCATATTAGTTCATTGATTAAATGTATACAATGCTCATCAATGTTCAACACTTAACACATGCAAGCTGGAGCTAATGTATACAATAACATTATGTATGCACGATTAGACTTTCGACATATCTGCAGATATTAGATAAAGAACAGGTATACTATTGAAATAGTATGTACTTGCGACTCTTTAAGCGCAGTTGGTGAGCGGTCAACTTTCGTCCAATGGTTTAAATTGATAAGATTGCTTTATATTTTTTATAGTGTTTGATTAACGACAAGGGCGTGTGCGTATTATACACCACGGTTGAGTAAAACTTGTGAGATATGCTGCACGCACGCTGCGATGTCGGTATAAGTAATGTAATTTTTT
Organism: Myzus persicae; assembly: GCF_001856785.1. NCBI lineage: Eukaryota > Metazoa > Arthropoda > Insecta > Hemiptera > Aphididae > Myzus > Myzus persicae. The sequence continues at coordinate 438,330 of NW_019101341.1, forward strand.
CACGGTTGTTACTATTATTACTATTGTTTTTTTTTTTATTATTATTAATTAAGTAGGATTATTAAAATTCATTTATTTACAGAAATTATTCAAATAATATCCCCGCAAAACCACGTTAAACATAATATGATAAACGAGGTTTTGCTCCACGCCTGCAACCGTGTCACTTTTATGATTGAAAATAAATCGCAATGTTAACTATATATATCCTGCTAAAGTTTCAGATAAATCATATAGATATTGTGTATACATGCTTGTGTGTCTGTGTGTGAATTGTGCAGTGTACAAATGTTACATTTTTGCTCTGCCTCCGTAAATTCATCAACATCCATCAATCACTTCTATGCAGTATATGATCCACAATATGTACGTATAGGTAATGTGTATTTATTTTCAAACGTTTCTAGTGTAATGTACTACACTTATGTACCGGAACAATTGCAACGTTTTAATATATTGTATTTTGTGAAAGTAAATACCTACATAATTTTTGGTAAAACGTGGTGAAAGCTTAAAAAAATATATCATTGTGACTTGCACAATAATATAAAACGAACAATCGCATCAACATTATCACCCATATAGACATATAGATTACAGTTTGTATACATTTATAGTTTTTAGTTGACTTCTTCAGAGCAAGATATAATATACTTTCTTTTCTTGACGGGGGGGGGGGGGGGGGGGGAATAAAAAACAAACTTCCACGAACCTATATTAAAAAAAATACAAAAATTAACTGCTCTAACGCATAATGATAATAATATGATACTATATTATAATGTATATATTTTTAATACGATGAGTTAAGAGAATGTCGTTTACACCTGTGACCGGAATTGCATTTTTATGTTATTATAATGACCGTTTCACGTGGACGCCCACGCATTTCGGTCGTTTCGGACTCTGGAAATTAATAGATAAGTTAGGTATGGTATAACCAAATTCCATCCAAATGACCCGGACCTATAATGTAATTTGTAATATAATTGTGGTCCAAAAATTAAAAACCTGATGACCGAAAACGCTTTGTTATTGGTTAATAGTTTGATTTAACATAGGTTATGTTATGTTATAAAATATATTATGTGATAATAAAAATTGGAATATTAGTTTTAAAATTCCATTCTCCCAGCAGGCACTTTATTTAATATAATACTACTAGTGAGTATATTTTTTTTCGACATCACATCACGAAAAGGTGACCACTCGTCTTCAAAATAATTGTCTAGTGAATTACTATATAGGTACCTACACCTTCCATAAAATTAAGCGAACCATTAAGTCAATCGAAACAGCAGCTATTTTATCTTATTATCACAGATTAAATAATTTTAATTTATTTATTTAATCTGTGATACTATACTATACAGTATACTTTTATCTGTGTTATTATCATGTATAAATCCCAAAAGTCCCTTATGACTTTTTACCTAAATTGGGTAAAATGTTAGCAGTTACACTAAATTAAAATCCATTGTTATAAATAATTCTCAATATTGTTTGTGGAATTTTTAATATAATCAGGTAATCCATACAAATTAGCAGATCCTTCAATGCATCTTACATATCATTATATCATTATATTTCATTTTTTTGAAAACTGATAGTCCATACTAAGTATTATTATTTATAAGTCATAACAACTCAGAAATAATTTATTGGTCTATATTTTGAAATGAATATTATTTTTGAATAATATTATTCTCACATTTATCATTAAACGTCTAAACTATTGCTTTATCTTGGTCAATTTTCTCTAATTAGTTGTAATATTTTTATTTTTAATTATTTAAAAAATTCAGATTAAAAAATAGATTTATTGCAAAATGTTCGAAGATGGAATTCCACAATCAATATTTTCTTTTTAGATATAGATATTAATTGTCCTTTAAACAGTGTTATCTATAGTTTACTTCCGAGAAACCTAGATTAAAAAAATTATTTACTACAGAGATATATGATAGACATATTACATACATGCTATTCCACTAGAATAAAAAATGTCGACCAAAAATAACCAACTTATTCCGGACAGTAGGTTGGGTTATCCAATTGTGGTCTGTATGGATGAAAGGGTAATCAATCACATGGAAAAATATATAATTTTATCTGTATCAGAAAAACAATACAATTTGTACCCATATACATAGCCATAGACTTACACTTACACTTTGTGTTATTTGTTTATAATATAAAATATTATGATTTTGGAACCTGCCTGGTTCACATTTAAACAATATTATAATTTATTACAGGTATTTGCACACCTGCAGCAAAATTAAGTGTTTTGATCGACGACTTCGAACGTTCTTATTCGGTGGCTTTAGTTATAAACCACCTAATATAATAATACAAGTATAGTAAAATAATAATGAATTCGGCTTAAACCTGTTTGTGCGTGTATGCAGGATATTTCTGGAGGTGGTCAAACGCGGAAAGAAAAGTACCTGCAAAATAACGCTCAAAGTGATGAACTGATGAGTATACACAACATTATATCAATATAGATATATATATATATATTTATTTATTTATAGAAATCGACGCGAAACAACAACGCGCTCGGTATAACGATGATGACGGTAGTAATTATTAGACGACGGACTGTGAGGAGAGAGGGAGTGAGTGAGAAACGGTGGTAGATCGAGCAAGAGTGATGGGGTGGTGGTAGAGGCCAAGGGGTGAGAGAGAGAGAGAGAGAGAGAGAGAGAGAGAGACCTGCAGCAGTGCGCTCGGTCGCAAGGAGCTCGAGCGTTGCGGCGACCTTTCCCGTTTGATTTATGTTGGCTGCGGCCTCGGACGTTTACAAATCGGTCGGCGGCGGCGTACTCGCGAATTTATATCGACGATTCGTCGTGTTGTATATATGTATATAAATACACTTTATACGCGTATACATAAAATACTATGTGCCAGTAGAGGCGAAAAAAAAGTAAATCTATATACCATCTTGTCGGTGTTCACCGATCGACCGACGACGGCGACGAAGTCGACGAATCGCTGCCCGACCGCCGAGGAATCGCTATTATCCTGCATTCCTGCAGGAGACGCGTAACTCGCAATTCATCTGCAGCCGTCACCACTGAAGCATAATATTATAATGTAGCTTATGCCGCTTGTGGTTCCTGCCGATTTTAGTTTGCAGTTATGTAGACATATTATTATTATTAAAGTTTTATTTTTCATTCCAATTCCACGCTTAAAGCGTATATGGCTTACCTACACATGTATAATATGAACTTTATCGACGTGTAATCACATACCGAATAAATACAGGTGTTATATACCTAAGTAGTTCACATTTTCTGAGAGCCAGAGTAGATCCAAATATTATTCTTTGCGAACAATTTCAAACTTCTCTACATTAATATAATCTTTACAATTTTCCCAAGCCAACGGTTTTTATTTAAAATATAATATATATTTTTTTCACAAACACTCTGTTTACTAGCTCGACATCACTCCAAGTGATGTGTTACTACTGTTACTCAACAATAACATTTGGCGCTCTGTGCAAAACTTATATTGCATTTTTGGTTATAAGGTAATCATTACAGCCTAATTTTCAGTTGGTATGTACATTTTTTTCTAAACATAATCATACCAAAGATAATAAATACTTTTTATTGTTAACAGATTTGGCCGGAGCCACTCTTAACCTAGTTTTAATGTACTTACCTCCGGAATAAATTGTCTTAACGAGAGCGCGAGTAGAAATGTTGACCTAATTTAACTCAAATAATTTATATATTATATTGTTAAGTTATTTAAATGTTATAAAATATGAACATTTGTGTGGATACTTTTGATTGTTTGGTTTGAAATAGAATGATAAGCATTATTCATAAGTAGGCTACTAAAACATTTTAAGCTCATTACTTGGTATAAGTTATGCTTTATTATTATGTCCACAATGTCGACAAATGATAAACCATATTTCATATAATTATTGGTCAAAACCGATACCTAGTGGATAAGAGATATCAAAATTAAAAATGAGCAAGAATTAATTAAACATATTAGTTCTATCCAAATCTGTTATCGACATTTTTTAAAATAATTATTATTAAGTATTGCTGAAAATAAATAAAACGTATTAAAATTTTAGATTTTTTTTTAAAGTGATAATACAATGTCATCATTATTATAAAAATAAACCAATTCAAATATTTGAAGGTTATTTGTTAATAATATTTAGTGTTACCTTTAACTTTGGACACACTGAACTAGTATATGTATGCAAATCTATCTAATTATAGCTATTTATATGTGTGTCCCTTTCACTTTTTATCCCACTGAACTCCTAACCGTATGTGCCACTATTATAAATTATAATACTAACTAGGAATTAGTAATTATACTTGCACTCCATAGTGTGTTTTACTGAAAAACAATATGTTTATCACTGTCAATAGTAATTGACTAACCCAAGTAATAATACCACTATTTATGATCTACATCCTGTATTATCGTACCTATACTTGATAGTGTTTTTGTTTTGACTATATGGTGTAGAATTTAATTAAGAAATTCATTTTGTTGAATAGAATATGAAGCATTATGTGTTATACAATTAAAAGTGTTTATATTAGTCATACGCTATAGGTGTGTGGGTATATATAGGTATGTGCTTTAATAATACAGCGATTCTAAATTGAAGAAAAATCAGAGAAAATAAATTTCCACGTAATGCGTGGTCTGTATAGCTATAATATATGCTATACTCTATACGGAAGGAACTATTTTTTATCTTCGGGGTGCTTAATTGTTTTATACAATATCATGTAAAATAATAATAAAAAATTGATTACTTAATTTAATCCTTTAATATTGTCTGTGGCTTACAATTATTGTTATAAGTAGTATTATAATATACTTGGACAGAACAAATTGTCCACGTCACGACGATCAATCGTCGATCAGCCTAATTCTACGATTTCAATGTCGTCATAATAATATAATATTATAATATGCTCTGAGCGTATAAAATACTATAAATTATCATGGCGTATCGTACCTGCAACTGCACAGTCGTACACGCACGGGCCGGCGATTATTATTGCGCGACCGTCACCCCCCTTGCCCCCCCCCACCGCGACCCCTTACGGCGCACGCGCGTGCGCAAACACCTGTACAACCGTATATTACCGCGGTCTCCCACCCGACAACCCGGCAAGTGGTCAGCGGGCGCCGCTGTCCGGCTGGCCGCGGACAGTCTCTCTCTCGCGGCCGAAGACGCGCGGCCAATGGGAGCGGCCGCGGCACCGGCTCCTCCCCGGCACATGGTCATTATTGCCGCCGCCGAACGAGTTTTTCCCGGCCGGGTCGTTTAATGGGTTTTTAAGAGACGCGTTTTAAACACCATTAACTCGGCTAACCCCTGAACCCGCGCCGAAGTCGCCACCTACGCCACCGAACGCCCCTCCGTACATAATATTGTTATGTATCTCGTGTAACGACCACTCGCACGCACACGGTGTATGCATGTGTGTGCATGACATTATTATTGTATTACCGCGTGTACCGCAACATGTCGGTACACTGGTACATAATATTATATTATATTATATTCAAATGCGGTGTACATCGTGAGGATATGATGCAGGTGTGGGTGGGACACATCGGAGCTGCAGCAGCACGTCATAATATATTATTTGCATAATATGATATTATTATTATTATTATTGCGTATTACCGCGCGTACCGCTGCACGCTTGGTACACTGGTATAATAATATATTCGAATGCGGTGTACATCGTGAGGATATGACGTAGGTGTGGGTAGGACACGTCGGAGTAACAGCAGCAGCAGCAGATACAATATGAACTAATATACATATTATTGTGTACGGAAAGCCGTATATATACGCGGTTATAGATGCGTACGTCGTCGTATTTAATGTCTATATTGTGTCAGAATAGATTAGGCATATTAGCCATAAGTACCTATATATAGGTATATTGGTCGATGCAGCGGTGTATAACATTATTGATAATATATCGTTATTGATACTTGTACTTTATAATATTTTAAGAGTTACTTATGTTTTCCATCAACTCTATTATTACTTAATACGCATGCATGGTAATAATATATCGAGTTTATTTTGAATCGAATCCCGGTTGAGTTGCATGCATTTTGTTTTCGCTGCAGAAGTTATCTATGGCGAATACCAAACAGTCTGCTTTCAACAGACAAATGACGTACAAAATATTTGGATAGAAATTTTTGAGATTTTCTTTGGAGAAGGGGGGGGGGGGGGTTGGGTACATGTATATTGAAAAAATAATAAGATTCTATAGTATCAAATTCAATACTACATATTATTTTAGTATAAATATCATATTATATATTATTCAGGTAATCGGCCATTCGTTGCTTCTTCTTCTTGAATCTTGATGCAACTTGAATTTCGTTGTCTGAAAAACCCATACAACCATTATAATCGAATACAATTATTACTGGAGATCTCGTACATCGGTATAATACAGTTAGTGAAAATAATCCGTGAATGTCCTAATTAGTCGTTTAAAAACAGATCACATTTCACTACCCATCTATTATTGATGTAGCCATATAGGTAGTGAACTGTTTTCGATTTTTCCGTTCTTGTTTTCATCTTTTATTTATTACCATTGTTGTCAAAAAATATTATGTAGTTGTAATACATATAAGTATGTATAATAAATATTATTATTATTTGTATAATACGATGACCACAGTTAATCATATTCTTGTCCTGGAAATAACATAACACATATTATGCTTATAATTATTGTGTAAAATATTTAGTCTCTCAATAAGAAAGAATTCAAGTGATATGTACACACATAATTACATGTACAAAATATAATTCTTGTAAATATGTGTGTGACTATTGAATCGATGTATATATATAATATATATATGTATATCATCTATATATTATGTAATAATGTATTATTTTTAAAAATTTCAGTCATAATAGTAATATAACCGACAGTTTTTTAGTGGTTGTTCGGTAATTACTAATATATATACCGTATAGTGTAATGTATATGTATAGTTTATAAACGTACAAGGTAATACAAACGTTTCACGGATGACCTAATAATATCATTGTTTATACGAAATACCTGCTATTATGTAGTCCCATAGTATACTATAAATAGTATATATACCTAACTGGAATTCAACAAAAAGTTTTTTAAAATTAAAAACACGTACGAAATACATAGGTAGCTGCTGATCGGTTCATCGGTTTAGTTTAAAACGTGAGAACAATCTTCATTAGTGGAAGCAACACGCATTCTTATTACCAATCGAATTGAGGCTGTACTTTTCCAGACATCTTATACATTATATTATATAATATTATATCCTTTCTAAAAATATAATATCACTAGCATTGTTGTCCATTCGCACGAATCATTTTAAACAACTTAAATCCGATCAGAATACAATTTTTTGTATAAAATAATATAATAATAATGATAATAATTGTATTAATATTGAAACAATAATAATATGCAATGGTCTAAAATCTAAATTATCATAATATATTATTACTTATTAGTTATTAGTCATTAGTGTACCTGAATACCTGCCACGGATTTCTGATGAATATGCCTACGCTGCAGTCTTAAAAACTATTTTCCGTTTATAAATATGACACTTTTTTTAACAAACCGTTTGCACACATTTGCAGAATATTTTATAGAATAACAAAAATAACTTCTTTTTTTCTCTATTGTACCTAGGTATAATCGTAGCATAAAAAAATCAGCAAAATAGTATAGAATTTTGATACAATAAAATAGCATTTTTAATCATTATTTTGCTCTTGTGTATAGAGTAACATTCACAGGACATTGCTAGGAAATGTGCCATTATACTTACATCACAATTGACAGATTGTTCAACATTTTAATTCATTATAAATGAATAATTTTTTCAGCGTATTTTAAGAACATATAGTTTATTATTATTTATAAAAATAATAACGCCATTACGTTCGATGGTTCGTCGAGAGTTGTGTGTCGATCTTCGGGTGCAGTGAATCGAGTGGAAAAAACAGTATAATAATGCATAGTATTGCAGCAATCGAGGTTAATTTGCCTACGCTCGTCGTCATTCGAGGCCGCGATGACTGCAACCTAGGCTGCAGCTGCAGCTATATAGTCTACTGCAGCCGAGTGCTCTACCTAACAGAACCACGGTCGATTTCCAGCGTTTTTATAATTATTATAGGTGGCATATAATTTATTATTAATAGTGAACATAATAACATATTCTGTCCGACGACGAGTGGTCGAGAGTTACGTGAATCGGTCTAGGGTGCGGCGAATCGACCTGAGAAAACATTTAATTATCAATTATATTTTAAATAACAATATTTGACTAATATCATAATAATGCACAATATTGCAGCAACCGTGCAGGGGAATTATTTACCTACGCTGCAGTCTCGTCGCCGTCCGAGGCCGCGATGGCGATCGAGTCTGTATAGCAGCTATAGGTAATAATATTATGGTCTGATGCAGCCGAGTGCTGTTGTATATGCGACCGAACCGCAGCCGATTTTTCAACGACTGTTCCTGCAGCGATCTCACTAATTGGATTTTGGACCGGTCCCAATATACATATTATTATATACCGGGATTAACTGCGGTATACGACGACATTATAATATTATTGTGTATTATAATATATTATACATAATATGGTTACCTGCAATTCAAACCCACACCAGCTATCCGTCTCCAGTTAGTGACGTGTGCGAGCGTGTATAATATATAATGATATCGTATATATGTATACGATGTACAGCTGTACGTAATATAATATATTAAACTGCTCATTTTATTATTCTTACTATAATATTATAATAGTGTATACACTCTCGTGTGAATCCGCATTCGTACAAATTATTGCAGATGGAAGCCTCTCGGACGGTCCGCCGTCGTCGCTTGTCGTTTCGTCTAATGGTGTTCCCGTGTACGATTGTCGACGAACGATGCTGCTGTACCCACCGTATTTATCACAACACTATTAATATATTATAATATTATCGTGTTTGAGGAATCTTCTCGATTTTTGCGATCCGGCGCCTCCCGTTTGATTTCCTTCCCCCGTACATCTCAACACCACTCGAAGGTTCAACAATAGTGTATCTAAGCGTAATGCGTATATTTTATGATTATATAATAATATTATGTACAGTTTGTGTAAATATATATGTATATTTGTCACAATCGGATTGGGAGTGCTATTTGTTTCACTCGAGACAGATTGTATTTAGTCGATGAAAAAAATGTAAAATTCGTTGCTGAATGCTGGGTGTATGTTTCCAATTATATATTATAATATTATATTATGTTGTGTCTATATAAGGATAAAAAACATTTTTGGCATCGCGTCAGATTTTTAATCTACAAACAGATCTCAACAACAGACGTGTTTTAAACTATTGTATTATTGTACACGCGTAATATTTCGTGTTGAACTGCGCAATAATTCAATAAGAGTAAAGATGAAATAATAAGAATATTGCAACACGAACGTTTCGACTAGCTTTTAATAGCATACTGACGATTATTATTATATTTTACCAATCGTGGATTATTACTATAATGTATTAAATTATATAGCAATTACATATACCTACCTAAACATACTTTTGACTACAATATTGCATTTTTGTTCTCTCTTATTTTCGTGTCTTCGTCTCAAAATCTAATTGAATTGTATTTATTTTTGACTAATCGCTATGACTGCAGGCCGAAAGTTCAACTGGCAATTTTTTTATGTGCTAGATTGCATCAGCTTAAGTGGCATGATTTATTATATTGATTGGTCTCAGGTTTTTCCGAAATCGTACAGACGTCGATGATTATTATTATAACTATAATATATTGTAAACCGAAGGCGCTGCTAATAATTGACTGCAGTATGATATTATACATTCATTGGCGTCATAGTGGCATTCATCGATCCCCACGGCATCTTGCCAATCGTCCACAAACACTACAGCATGCATTCATCTCTACGCCATACTATAATTGCATCCATTATATAAGTACCTATGTGCTTATAATTGCAACTGCCTATAAAACTACCGTTTAGAAGGCTGATTGAAACACAATACTCGTATAGTCCAGGAGCTGTACACTGTTGGTTTGACCTCACCCATTTAGCTAACTTGATTTTTTTACAATTAAAAAAATTAGCAGAAGTGTGAAGACCAGTTTTGGGGAAAGGAAGAATCAAAAAAAAAATCAACCCATCTCAGCGCGCGTCACCAACACCAAACGATTCTAGATTATTTAAAAGTGCTAATAAAAAATCGGTAGACAAAAAAGTATTTCTATGTAGGTACTAATGTAGTAATGTACTATACCTATATTATTCCTGGTAGGTTTACTTTTAAACTCAACTTATACAATAATAGTATACGTATATAAATAAAAATATTATAGCTCGAATATGATTCTAGTTATTGGCTTGATTTTAGCTGGGGTCCCAAGGCGAAGTAATTGTCTGGTGAATAAAAACCAGCGCCGTCGATCATAAGATTTCACCATGAACTATGATGTTAATTATTATATAAAGATGCCACTTCTGCAGAGCTGATAAATTTATCATCACACACACACCTAAATATGATAACTATATCTATTATAGAATACCGATATTATATTTTGTGCGTAAGGAGTTGAGAATCGAAAAATACCTACACATTGTAAATATTTAGCTGAGTAATTGCTACAGGCAATAGCACTAGAAAACACGAAATAATAATTAAAAATCGATTAGGAATTTCACGTATAAAACTTGTACATGGTCATCTGACACCCAAGGTCGACTTTCCCAGGATTATTGTTTTACTTTGGCATATATAATAACAAAATATATAAAATTACTTCATTATAAGAGTTTTTTAATTTTTTAAAATACTAGAATCCTAATGACTTGATCTGTGAATCAAGAAGTATCAAGTTAAACCAAATCAATTAGTATGAAACATTATAATATATTATATTAAATATATTAATGTGAAGACAAATGTAACCAAGTAAATTGAAAAATATAATGTATAGGTATTACTTTAAATTCTAAATTGTTTGAATACCTTAATCGGCAAATGCGTAAAGTAGATGGTATGTATAATATTTATACATATATCTATACACAACTATTTACAAACAGGAGTAATATTATTAAGTCTCTAATTTAAATGTTAACGTTCGAACCTGTAGTTATAGGTATCTAGAATTTAAAAATATACTTTGATATAAGGGGGTATAAGACAAACAGAAGTAATTATATTTTAAACTTGGTTTCATATAATCAACGTAATCGTAAACTGACGCACAAATCAAAACAGTATAAAAAAATATAATTAAAATCTTAAGTGATTTCCGGGTGACCTGGTTATTTGGACTTTTGAGTATCTGGAGCCTAATCGGTATAAAATCACACTCAAAATTGTATACTGAATACGTCATATTTTTCCTATACCTACGCTGACACAAGTCTTGGAATAATTTACAATTTATTGTTGTTTTCCTTTTAAGCATACGATGTATAATATGCTGAGGTGTCGTAGTAATTTCAAAGTATGATCGTGTAGTGGGCGTCGGCGGTAATACGTCAAAAAGTCGAACGCGGTGGATGAGAAAACCTTCAAATCGAATTTTAAACAGCGGACTAGTTTTCCGTTCTCGGTGAGGCCATTAATTAAGGCGGTCGTGTTCGATGGATTATACAATATTAGGTGCACCATACGATATACGAAACAAAATGACTGCGTCTGGTCGACGATGATTTATACGTTAAATTAATAAATGAAATAATATTAATCCAGCGGTGTCCGACCCAGGTAGAAAGCGTATATTTACATGGCAGCCACGGTGTACTTCGGCGCGGTGGTGAAGTCGTGGAGAAGACTGCAACAGATTGAGTGAGCAGGCTTTCTCGTGGCTATAATAATAATAATAATAATAATATAATAACGCGATTTGTACCTCCATACACTAACATTAATGAATGTGCCGCAGCTGATAATCCGCAAATGTAGATCGTTTTATAACTTAACGACGCATTGTCCGTTGCTCGGGACGAACTACATGTCTTGTCATAAAACGCTCATGCCATACAATTTATTGTATGTATATATAAGTATAACACATAGACATACAACCAAGTACCAATTAAATAATCAACTGAAGGAGAAAACTATTGGTCCGTGAGTATTTCCAATATTTCGATTAAAAAAAAAATGAAATCGTAACATTTTTAATATTATCAATATGCAGATGAGTAGATAACTTATAAAATGATAACTATAGAGAAATAATTATAGCCATGTGCAGTGTTTTGTCACTGGTTTATAAAGTAATAATTACTAACAATTTTTCTTTAAACGCTGTGAATTTAATGCATTGCCGTGGGAAAAATAAATTAAGACATTAAATAGTAATCCGCCGAGAGTATTTTATACATAATAGAGGTAGGTACAACATTATGTATGTATAAAATATTTTAGTTGGAGTGTTTCGAAATTGAAACTTTCAACTTCTATGATGTCCGTTTTCATAAAACTGTTCCTACCTTGCTAATTTAAAGAAAATATGATAAAAATTATGTTATTTTGAATATTAAACATTGACAGGTATGTAATTATTTTGCATTTTTAACATTTATATATATGTAGCTATACCTTGCGTGTACTAGATACATTTTTAAAGTTCTTTTTGACAATTTATAGATAATATTATTAAGTCTCACTTATAATATACAATTACTCAAACATGTATACATATATATTTTTTTTAAAGCTCAACTGATTCAACACACTGTTTTTGGACTTTGGCCGGGGCGTGGTGGGGATGATGCTGTAATTATAATTTGATGCAATTTTATAATTAACATGATCTGTAATTGCTATTTTATATTACGCAAATAGATAAGCCACTAATGAACTGACATAGTCACGGTTATGTTAAGTAAAAAAAAAGATATGCTTGTTATTGACTATAATATTATGTGGTTATTCATATTAAGTTTATTCGTTAGCATGACAAGTGTTTGCCGCATGTAGATATGTCATGTACTCATGTTATGTGCCACGCAAGCATTTTTTTAATTATATTATTTGAAATCATCAGAAATTACATAAACAAAATACTAAATTGATTTACATGGTTATCTATCTTTTTAAGCTATTAGTGTTAGAGCTAGATAGTAACACATACATAATATAGTATTATGTTATAACTTGTATTATTTAGATAACAAAATACATTTGAGAAAAGGAAGAAAGAAAATTATACAGATTGCCGCTTACAAACACAAAGCATTTCACGATATTGTATAATTTACTGATTATTATACATCCTTTAGTCCTTACCTAACAACCATTTACCTATAGTCTACGAAGCAGCCGAATCGATCAAACGAAGTGAAGTTTATTGAAGTATACAGTTTTTATGTTCCCACACCCCCCCCCCCTCCCCCAACCATTTTCTCCATCTTTGAGGTTTCGTTCGGAATTAGTTTTCACAAATAATAACAACAACAACAACAACGTTCATAAGCGCTACGACGTGTCTCGTACACTTTCAATAATAATATCGTCTCCGAGCAACGCGCACGAAATATAATATAATAATATATTATATCATGCACACGGCTCACAACTCACGCCATGCCGTAATCATGTCTGGAGCACATACACACACACACACACACACACACAGAAGTCTATCTGTGCCCGTGTGCGCATTACGTCCGTTAATGACAATTTGATTGACTCCCTCGGACTCTGCCTACACACACCGTTGTTACTTATTACTATGGCAGTTGTTACTAACAAAACGGCCGCCCATTATTATTATCATTGTATGATGTTTCGTCTCTTAGTTTGTAAAACTCTTTTAATTGCCCGTCGGAAAATTTTCAGCCCATCATCGCGTTTGTATTTATCATAACTATATGTATATATTTTTATACTTTTATTTTTAAGATTTCAACAACACAGGTTTTTAGCCTACCTTTAATCAACATTTAGACAAAAAGATATTTATAAACATTGCATCGTAGTGCAAATATTGATACATTTTGTTTAGTGAATTACTTGAGTTTATATTGTGGTAAAAACTAAAAAGTACTGATTGCAACTATAACTTTATATTATATCAACTTTTTAACTTTATACTGCAATAAAATTGTATTATATTATACTTTTATGATACAAATTGAAGGCTTTTGAGTCGGCATATTGCACTGTTTTTTTGGCCATCCTACGGCTAAATGTGTGTGTCTACCAAAAAAAAAATATTAAATATTTCTTTTTTTTTCTACGGGAGAAGTTTAGTTTAAATAGTAAAGAGATTAATTTGACTCGAAAATGATTTAATCGGTTTTAAAGTGGAAAATTACGGTTTCGTAGAGAAACTATAATGACAACAGTACATTAAGACAACTAATGATACACCAGAGGTCGAGATCAGCTGTTTTTTTCTCAAAAATGTACCTACATATTTTTTAGATAGGAAATAAAGAGAATATGATGTTATTAAAATAATTATAAATATTATCAAGAGAGAAAACTTCCTTTTTCCTCACTCTTCAACAAAGTCCTCAAGTCATCTTTACTGATGTAAAAAAAAATTGTCATTTTTAAGTAAATTATCACAGTTCCTTTTGACAAGTGATCATTTCAGTTAGTCATGTATAAAAAAAGGTATTAATTTTGAGTTTTGAATTATTGTATTTTCAGATAGTTCTTATTATTCTTTATAAAATATTTTCTTTTTTAACGTTTAGTAGGTACAATACTGAAATTTTTTTTTAATTTCACATTCATAAATTAAAAGTTTATTGAAATAGGTACTCTTAGTCATTTTTAAAAACGTATTTTTATAAATAACTATCATGTCTGCTGTATTTTTTTGTTTAGTATATAGCTACCAACATAACATAATCAACATAAATAATACATATTAATAAATTATACCACCACAAGTAGATACCTACATAATTATTTAAATTTAAAACAGCTTAATATAATATAAATGTAGTCAACAATTTAAATTTCAAAAATTTTGATAATTTCGCAATAAATATTTTGGTAAACACATTTTTTCTCCCCTAAATACTGTCCCACACGATCCGATTTATTATGATATTATATATGAAGGCAAACAATGAACTAAGTGAAAATTCCGTACAATCAAACAAAAAGCTATCTATAAGTGCTGTAATAGGAGTAACATGGATACAGGAGTTAGAGCAGAAAACGATCTTGCCTATAGTCTATATTTGTATATATATAAAGAAAAAGAACACTTTGATACATCCTAAAAGGTTGATAGTGACCATTATTTAGAAAACCGTCGAGAAATGAATGTAAAGGAGATTTATAGATTTATATCAATCGGGTGCCGACTGCTGAGACGAAATCAGAATAGTCTATTGAGCCCATAGTGCTTTTGGAAAGGTCATATTGTGTAAAAAAAAAATGATTACACATCTGAAATGCGAATAAATTACCAGAATCCTCTATCAATGGAAAGATGATTTTTTTAAATTAATCGGTAAATACTTAAAGAGTCAAAAATTTAAACATCCGATATTCACATCGAGATTTCTGGGGGTTTTAAGATATTAGAACTTAACTCGCAGCAGTGGGTACCTACATAAAATATATGTGATAAATAATAATATAATATGACTTACTTTTTTATTTTCAGGAGCAAATAATATATAATCTACATCTTAGAGCTGTAGACAATAGACATAATAACTAACATGTATAAGTGGGTCGAGAATATAAAAAAAAACATGGGTTATTTAATTTTAAGAAAGAAGCCGCCCAGTAATGACACTTTCAGTCTGATATAGGTCTAGCACCATAGTGTGTTTTTATTTTACTTTATTTTTATTTTCTTGCCTCCGAGGGCTGCCTAAGATTGTGAAGAGTGCTTGGATTTTGATGAGTGGATTTGGGTAGGGAGAATTACTTTTATGATTCATCTATATAAATATTTAGCTTGTTCGTGAATTTTTTTAAAGTTACAATCTGTGAAAAGTGTGTTGTTTGATGTATGGAGGATTATTTACTAATTTTCTTAAGGAGATATTTTGAAAGAATTGTATTTCATTAAAATTGGACTTTTTCCACAGCTGGAAACTGTAAATCCATATTATGGGTTTGATATTAATGGCTTTATAACAAATGAAACGTTCGAGCATACGTAGCCGATTGTTCAGGGAAAGTCTTTTTTCTCTTATTTGTCGAGCCGTGTTAAGCGTTGGTCAAGTATTATAATTTATAGTTTATAAATATAATATAATTCACAGGTTACATGAATTTGCCCTGTGTAGTGTGTACTTGTGAATGTGTTATAATTATTGTTACCGTCTCGGCGTTTCGAGGTTTTGACTTTCAAAAACTTAACAACCCGATCGCCCGAGTGCATAACCAAATGTAATTATTATACCTACATGGTACGAGTGTCTACTTATTGCAACGAATCACACATGCTTTCCTGCACTTGGCGTCCGTCAGCTTTTCGTCGATAGCAAAGTTATTGCATTTTAGTTATAATAATATTGTTATTATTATATCTTAATGTGAAAATGACGACTTGATGAATAGTTAGAGCCTCGCTGTGAGCATATAATGTAGTTATACGCCTCATGGGCTCTAAACTCAATAATATATATTATAATGTATGGTTATGTTAGGTAATATATATGTATTGTATTTCATATAGGTGTACTGTGAGCATGTATAATATAGTGTTTTGGCATGCCATCGCGATGTGTAAAGATAATAGTATTATAATATAGTTGGTCGGCGGAGGTGATTACACGCCATAAGACACCGCGGCGAACGCTTCTTTTGAGATTAAATCGAATGGCAACCGCTTATCCACCACGCTTAAGTATATTTCGACGGTTTTAATTTTTAAAAATATTATGGTTTTTCTTGTTCTTTCACCGCTCGAACACCAGTGACCTGCATATTCTGGCGCCCAAATGATTGATTACAATAATGATATGTGCGTATCGGCTGTAGACAGCTCATTGTGTGTAATTATTAAGTTATTACCATCTCGTATACACGAGCGTTGCTTACCTAATACGTTTGACCTCCGCAGGTGCGAAGTTTAATGATAACCAGATGAAAATCGTGACCGAAAAATCGTACCGAAAACGATAATAATAATAATAATAACCGATACAATTAGTAGGTATCGACGATGTTACATAAAACCAGTTTGTCGTCGATTTAACTCAGTAAAATGGATGAAAAAAAAAACAGCGGTGATGCTCAAATGACACCAACTGGTAATGCGAAGGGATGTCATGAAAAGTAATTATCATAGCTATATTTTTTATAATCTGATCGATCCGTACTGATTCATCAATACAAACGTTTAAAAATTATTTTTGATTCCTTTTTTTTTTTCATATATAATAAATAAGTAAATAACCACGTAGGTTTAGCCACACTATTATTATGCCACACTTAAAAAATCGTATCACGAATGATAATCATACGATAGACCGTTAATCATACGTGCGTATAATACCGCGTGTTGCATTTAATTGCTTTCTTTACGCCCGCATCTGCAGTGCTGCAAACAAACGAAACTACCCAATATTGTTGATCGGAAAAACTTTGAAGCGCGTCTTACACAACGCGGCTCAATATTGTTATTACTTTTGTAGGCGACCGGCACGGGTGACCTACAACAGTCCACGACAAATGACGATTGAGATATGCGATACCGGTTCTCATTACCTATACGCATGTATCGTAATACAATATAATAATATTGTATTCTCGCCCGAAATAACTTACTACAATATACCCATTACCCGTTCTCCATATCTATCGAGGACATCGAGCCATATCGCTTGATCTATTCGTAATATTTCACACTACCGTTGTACTAGGCCAGACACCCATAGGTTATGCCAACTCGACATAAATTATACGTATAATGTGATATTGTCCCGTATGTTCACTGCTGTTCACTCTCGTTCACGCTATAGGCTCTGATCAACAACTATACATAGGCAGAACTATATTATTGTATATTATGGGTGAGTGAGTGATGACGGTTATCATATAATCGCCCGCGATCCTAACGCAATCGAGCGTTCATCGTTTGACCTTAGGACCGTCGATATATTTATGTACGGTGATGAGAAATTTGAAAGTACATACAATGATAAATATTATCACATTAGAAAAACGATTCTGAGCGGAATTCGGTTAAAATCACCAGTGCACGAGTAAAAAAAATATTACAATACAGCAAAGACAATAGCACTATACTGCCATATGTTTTCTATTCATTAGACAATAAATAATAACTACTATAATAAGTAATACACGTCTATTATAGCTTAGTGATGTCGTATTTAACTGTAATTGTATATTTTATTTTTCGACTTTTATGAATAATATATCATGATAGCACAAGTTAAAAAAAGATAATATTTGAATATTTTAAACAGTAAACAACTTAATTGTTTGTCAACACCGACAAGAGTAACATTTAGAAGTGTGACGAGAGTGTAAGATCAAGAGAAAATCCATTGCAATTTTAACAGTTACTTCATTACAATCTACAAAAGAAGAAGACCTAAAGAAACTTTTCTCTAAGAAGTCGATTTTAGTGGAGCAACTAGGACTGTGGTTTAAACCAACCAGAGCGCAAAGTGTGATCGGTTTTACTGGTTTTGGCGATTCGAAAAATGAATCAATGCTGAACGGCTGTTGCCTTCCAAAATTTTAAATCACTTTAATCCGAGTATTATAACACTACATAATAATAATATTATGTCGAGGAACGCTTATTTTATCCGAGAAAAATCAAGTAAAAACTATTCGTCAAATAAATCGCCGAGAAAAAATCTCATTGACGCCGTATTATAGTTGAACAACGTCATTCTTAGTTTTAAAAAATTGTTCCAAACAAATGATTAATTAAATAAAACCATAGTATTAGTTGAGTGAAGAAATTCATGAGATTAACAAACTTTTACACGACAGTTATAAGAACTATAACGACATTAATTTTTCAACGAATTCAATTTAACAAATGATAAAACCAACCTATTATCTGGTGTATACACCACTATTATGAACGAAGAAAAACTGAACTATCCAACAACAACTGTAGGTAGTTGTTTTATCTTGTAGAAAAAGATGCTATAGCTAATGGTGGTTTTTGATTTTATTATTTTACAAAATATTAATACACGCTGCATCAAAATGTGCATTATACATCATAATGGTATCATATCCTTACAGCTAGGAACGCGAGCTTAATTATTATCAATTAGGTAGGTTAGTGCGATACAATTTGAGCTAGTTTTATATAGGTGGGTACACTCCGCACAGCCTACGAGTACGAAAATAAAAGTATCGCGACTAATAACGGTAATAATAATATATAGTCGTACGTTATTATAATATTATTATGTAAAAGTAGTCGACGCCCAGAGGATAATGATCTTATAATTTTATAGCTACTGCAGCGTGGTTCGTATTTTGTATAATACAATATTATTATTGACCGCGTGTACACAGCTCTATCAAATATCATATTTTTTTAACCCAACACCTCGTCAAGTAAATTACCTATACATGTATATATATATATATATTATATATAAAAAAGGAGAGGTGTCGTGCTAGTGAGACACAGTATCAGAGACAGAGTGAGAGAGAGATAGAGAGACGCGAAGTGGAGTCAGACCGAAAAAGGGTTTTGACGGCCGCGACACACAACAACAACACAGACGAACGCGACGTACACGATTCGGCCATTAAAGACCACGCTCGGCGATAATAATGACTTTATTAACGTGGTCGGAATGGAACAAAAATAATATAAAAATAATACTCGGTGCATAACGACTTATGCGCGCATTGCAACAGACGAAATAACAGTGTGCCTCATCGTCAACGGCACGTAATAATATAAATAGGCGTTACTGACTTGGATATAAATTTTTTGTCGAACCAATTTTTTTGTCTAACGCAAATCGATGAAATATTTGATATTAAAAATCCTTAATTCATTATATACCTATCAAAATGTAACATGGTAAAAATAGATATTTTTCCTCTGTGAGAAAGATATGTTTTGAGTATAGTACACTAGAAAAATATATAGTACCGTCATGGTATATCTTTTTCGGAATTTAATGAATCAAAAGTTATTACTTGGAGATATCGTTTTAGTTTCTTTTGTTATTATTTTATTATATTTAATGTTTTCATTTATATTCTATAGCGATACACAAAGCTTTACGCAAAATCAGTTGAAAAATCGGCGTGTAATAAGAAGTTGTATCCAGCCCAAAAACATATACCTATCTATGTTAAAATAAATATCGTACCCATAATAGGTCTTTTTGTTTTTTTAACAAATTTTCCTATTTATAGAGATGATTTATGTAAATATTTTTACAGGTTCTAATAATTTCTATATCAAACAAAAAATATAGTTTTAAAGTTATTTAAAGACAAATACGCTAAGTATACATAACACACAACGTTTATATACCAAATATGGCGAATGATTAATAGTTTACCGTGAGCCAGTATAATACGTATATCTTAGAAAATAAAAGGAATTCTTAAATTACTCTTTTTAAATTTTTTACAGAACAAGTCTTATGGTTAATGATAATATTATGAAATATGGAAAATATAGTACTAGGTTTATTAATGTTTAAAAACTTGGTTATTAAAACAATGTCTAGTATTTTTTATGCGATATAATATAGTTCTCGGTTCATGATAAAAAAGCATCATCTTGTGTATATGTACTTATATCTACCGCACTTGACGAGTGACGACTAAAATATATTATATAATCGTCGAGATCAAAAGGCACTGTACTTATAATTTTATAGTGCCTCGGGGGCAAACCTGTGTATGTACAATAACAAAT
Organism: Myzus persicae; assembly: GCF_001856785.1. Classification (NCBI taxonomy): domain Eukaryota; kingdom Metazoa; phylum Arthropoda; class Insecta; order Hemiptera; family Aphididae; genus Myzus; species Myzus persicae. The sequence goes on from NW_019101341.1 coordinate 459,299, forward strand.
TAAAACAATATAAGAGTCCTTGCCGTGCCCGAGAAGCGAAGAGTGCAGTGAAAAATCATTTTCGCAATCGGACTCGGAAACGTCCGAATAGCGCGCGCGTGACCTACTTGTCCGGCAGTCATGCCCAGCTTAATGCAATTTCGTTTTATCATTTCGACTCTGCAGCTCCATTGTTATATTATATTTTTATATCCGACCTTTTTATTACGTGCGTAATGTACAACTGTTGAACGGTGGAAACTCAAGAAACTCGAAAACTAACGTAGATACGATACATAATATAATAGGGCTACCGACTTACTGCGTTGTGACATGAAAGACACAGAAGACAGAACGCAGCCGTTAACCCAGTTACTACTATATTATTTATATTGCATATCACACCCCCTGCACTGTTTAAAATATAGTAGGTAATACAAAAATCTTAAAATCTTATTGTTTTTACTTGATTTTCAGTAATTGTTTTAGACTGTGTAAAGAGCCTTTTAAAGTACGTATACATAAATAGTCTACCTAATTACTTTAGACCATATAAAACATGTTCGTTAAAAAAAAGTTGTCAAACTTATCATAGATCATCTGATATACTTATATTTATATGGACGTAAAATATATACTATATTATGAATCATTGGTTACGATAGGGTAAAGAAAACATTTTTTTTATAATAAAAAAAAACGGAGATTTTAATCCATCCATGTCTTGATCTTTTGACACCTCATAATTTTAGACATATGTATCAGCATCTTCATTTCGTCTTTCAAAAATCATTGTTTAGAAATGGTGCACACTTTCTTTGAGTTTTATACACCCGCTGCAGAATGTTTGATTTTTCTGCCGCCTCCACCGTCCGAAGATAATGGCGATGTCCATTCTCACAGTTATTGTCGATCATTCACGATTTTTTTCCTGATGCATGTCGAGTTTATTAGCCATTTTGTTCTTTTTTTTCGTTATCTATAACAATATGAATTATTTGTTATTATTTTTTTATGAATTATTTTAAATTACGTAACTTATTATGTAAAAATAATTTAAAAGTGCAAGCATACATTTTTCCACCACAGAAAATGAAAATTTTAGAGGTCGAATGCTTTAAAATATTAGATCCAAACTTCATCGACCAAAAAAGATTTTTTAACACTAAAGTCTTTTCATATAAATTAAAGTTCTTACTATTAAGTATTATTACTTAACAATTTGTGAAAAATAACAAGATTCGTAACCTATTTATATGTTATAATACTATGCTACCCCTGATAATAAGTTTAAATGTCAAATAAATCTTCGCGATACACTCTGTACATTACATACATTCATTATATTATTTTGATATAGTAAGCGTTTGGTATGATTATGACAAATTGGTTATTACAAATATATCTATTTTCTACATTCATACATGTTTCTGTGTTATATTTGCCGTTTGAAAAATGTGGTTACGTAGGTACCTACAATCTACCTATAATAAGACGAAAAACTAAAATATACATACTAAATTATACAAACATATTACATATTACTTACCATGTGTCCACAAAAACGGGGTGCATTATGTATATAACTCGGTTACTTATATATTCTCAGTACCCTTACATATTTTTGAATTTTGTTAGTGGAACAGGAGACTGAAGTATTTAATCGTACATTCCTATGAGTTAGCATTTTTTAACCCTTGTATTTTGCGCATTCCCAACAACTTCACTTTTTCTATGAACCCTGTTTTCGTGGACACAGCGTGTACCACTTATTGAAGGATAGATATGCTTCGCATAATAATAATATTACTAATTAATCATATTATATGATATGTCGTATTGATATAGTTGAGGAACCATCTTATTTCGATTTTATTTCAAGAGCAAATAATAATACTCAACGATATTGTAATGAACGAATTAAAGCAGTGAAGTTGTAAACACACAAGGAAAAAAACTAGTCAGACAGTAAAACAGCATTCGGCATGAGTCATTATTGGAAACAATACACAGTTTGAATATTTTATCAAATGTCAAGTATAGGTATCTAATTATTATACATTATTATATGAATAACAGCTGCAGCCGTCAAATGAGATTCGTGACGACAAGAAACTGCAGTAATATACATTATATGGGATGACGATTGATTACAATTAAACAGGCCGTTGTTTAATTGGTATACAGTATATATTTATTTAGTATATACATATTACATATGGGTCTCGATATATTTTTATTTCCAGACATCCTGAACATTGTCGGTGGCTTGGAGAAGTGGGTACAAAAATAATTAATGTCAAAAGCGTCTGTGCAGGCCCGTGTCCGTACCATACATTTTTTATATTTTATACGATGGCGTTGTGACCTTAACAATTTGTTATCGAGTGATGAGATCTAACGTTCGGTGAACAGAGAGCTGACTGTATAACAAGATACATTTATATGATATTTTGTACGTTGAAATAATAATATCTATATGTACACCGTTGAATATTACATGCATATAAATTGTTTTAAAAAGTATATCCAGAGACAAAGTATTGCCGCACTCTCGTGATAATAATAATATTAGAGTTTCTTTTTCAAAATAATTTTTTTCCAACTCACAATATTTGGAGAAAGAGAATTTGTAAAATAACAAAATGTATGGGTACCGAGTCAGTGATAGTACCTATGTATGGCTACATGGTATATTATAAAATAAATAATATAATTTAAAGACATTTTTATAGAATATAATATTATAATAATCCATACACAATAAGTCTCGACGCGTCTCGAATACACATAAATTATAATTTATTATTGACAATTCGTTTTGTTTGATAAAATACATCAGTCATATGCAATATATTACATAGACAGTGTATTTATAGATACGTCTCAATAATAAAGAATGAATAATAGCCTACCAAACACAATATTAAACACCCACGAGTAGTGTATATATAGTCGTTGCGTTTCGAAATATAACATATTATAATGTATAACCTACCAAAGGTAATAATAATAACGCTAAAAATGCGTAATACGAATAGGGATAGAATAATGCATATTATTTACTTATTATAATTGGTTTTTTTTATTATAAATTGTGAAGAACTATTATGTGAGTACTGACTCTGACACGCTGTAATTAATACGTTGAAATAGACGACACGCAACATATTAAGAAGTGTCTATATATGCAGAAAATTATTTAATTCAGATAAGAGTATTGTGTGTAATAGGTATAATAGCTCTGTGATCGATTGACTCAATGTAGAAAAAAGAGGGTAAGCGGATGTCGTTCTGCTGTACATTAGGTGTCTAGAAGGTTTCTGTAAAGAATGGTATTAAATTTGAATTCAATGATATCAAATCATTGTATTCGTTTATGTCGGTATGTCCGTTTAGAATATTTTATATTGTTAATATTATATTATTAATATTATCCTTAAATTATCAGTGATGATGGAAAAATATTAAATATACCTTTGTAAAATTGGGCTGTTGTTTAGGCCATTATTCTTTGTGTTAATATGCAATTTTGTCTAAATTTAAACTTATAATATCTGTAAAAAATAATTTTATTCATATATTTTTTAGATTTCTTAGTTATGAAAAAACTGCTTAAGTGGAACCTTGTTTTAAATTTTCAATTCTTAGCTATAAAAATTGAAAATTGTATACATTTTTAACTACAAAATCATTTTTAATTTTCAATTTGATAAATATTGTCAACATTTGAACTTTAAATGCGTATAAAAAAAAAATCGTGCCTATGTTAATTTCAATATTTCTCAAATGCTATTGTAACAAGTTATCAATAGTCTTGTATTGAATTTTCATCCTTTCTGATCCAACCATTAAAATTGCATTGACATTTATAGAAATAAAAATGAAAATTGAAAATGTCCGACCACACTTTAAAACGAGTCAAAATATTTTGAAAATGTTATCAAGTATGTAAATTTATGAAATAAGCATTTGGTGTAAATTTCAAGTGTCTACAGTAATTCGCTTTTGAATTACAACAAAATAAGAAAATCGCTACAAGAGAAATCGAGTTAAAAAATTTAGTTTGACTTTCTGGTAGAAATTGTATAAAGGTAGACAAACTTGTAAGGAATCTTGTATTACATTTTTAAATCTTAGATATGAATAGAAAAATTGTTGTGAATTTCTAACTAAATATAAAATGATAATTTTCATGATTTTAAAGAATTTTATCCAAATTCTAAGTTTAAACGATCATAAAAAATTATGTGGATTTATGATCAACTTTTTTGAATTTCTACTAATAAAAATTTACAAGGAACTTTGTATCATATTTTTTTTTTTTTTTGACAAAACCAAAATATTTTATAGACTTGAGTTTAAAAAAAAAACAAATAATAATCGAAAATTTCACATTCCCGTAAATAGTTCAACACTAGTCAAAATATTTTGTAAATTGTATTTTGTATAGAAAATGCATTACACAAATATTCAGTGAAATTGCATGTATCTATGGGGATTTTTGTTAGAGTTACACTAAAAATCAAGATAGGTCTTTTCGAAAACTGGTTTTGCCTTGAAAATTCCCATTTTTCATTATTTTTTTGTTTGTTTTTCTTGCTGCTTTTGAAAAGAATGGGGAATTTTTTTGACCTCTCGAATGCAACAACTAGATTCACTTTCTTAACAGAAAAGTTACTATTGAAGAATATCGAATCACTTTTATTGCAAAAACCATGATGACAGACACACAAAAAAAAAAAAGTAATAAATAGAAAAACACACATCGTTGTAAAATCAATTCATTCAACGCTCCGTTCAGAATCTAAAATGACAATTTAATGCAAGCCGAGTTAAACTATATAGATTAATTAACTGAAACTATCACAGAGGTATCCATTAATCGATAAATAGAATACCCTCGTATTTTTCACACAGACGCGTTTGTAGTAAAACCGTTAGATATTGACCGGAACCATTTTTAGTTATTGCAATTAGTTTCAATATTGGATTGACGTATGCAGGTGACCAGTCACGAAAGAAGATCATACCTTATTTGCGCGTTCTCTCATCTATATTTTTCCAATTCCAATATTTTAATTTCAGATTTCATACTTTACATCGATTGCGGTATCAATAGGTGCGATTTGGGGAAATCGTACTTTGATCAGTTAATTCACACCAGCAATAACAATTCGAGTCTAGTACTCGAAAACCACCGCGTCGTCAGCAGCTGTCTCCGTCCATTTTAGTAATAAATTATCGTATACTTTTTGAGTAAAATACGATGTATGATTTTTTTTGTTTCCTGTGTACTGCGAATAAATCATGCTGAGCTGAAGTCACCGTCCTCTTCGATACAACAACAACAACAACAACGCTTCACCATCACCTTTTACTGGTGCTTTTTCGGGTAATTTAACTCGAGGTCTCGAGATCGACGGACATCACTCGGAGGTATGCCAGAAAAGAGAAAACGCATACAAACGCACAAACCGACGGCGGCGTTCTCTCAAATGTGAAAATAATCATATTCGGCAAAACCCCATCGCACAATACAATAATTATTATCTCATTACGGGTACAGCCTATATATATATATACTATGTATACATAGGTAGTATACACGTTTGGGTACCTGCTGCAGCGTCTCTACTTTCCACATCGCGTGTGACGTAATAAATAATCATATTAAAATGTATGAAAACATAATGCAAAACAACGACAATAATAATTATGTTATTATGACGTGCCTTCGCGCGTAGGTATGTAATATACCCGTGTATGTGTATGTGTGTGTGTGTGTGTGTGTGTGTGTATACGTCATATCTTCCCATGATGTAGGTACAATCCAGGGTACATATATATATATATATATGTGTGGTACCTACCATATATTATCATATTGTGTCGTGTATTGTAGACTGTAGTTTGCTCAAATGGCGTTTTAATGGTTTTTCGTTTGAGTATGATGGGTACTTATACCGTAACGACTGCTCTCCGATACATAATAATAATAATAATATATAACAATATAATAATAATTAGTTCATCATTTTGATATGTATTTATTTATTTTTTATTATTTTTTTGTTTTTAGTCAGTGAACGCGTACGCATAAAAACATTGTTGAAAACTCATTTGTACCGCTCTTCTCCGCCACCATTAACACCATATTATCATTTCATATTTTCACATAACGCGTTTATCTGTTGTGTTTAAATAATGCATTATATTAGATAGTATGTCTAAAATACGCGCGTGGTGTGTTTTTGATGACTCTATTAAACAAAACAAAAACCGCATTCGCTTTTAATTTGGAAAATGTCAAGCTAGTGGTCAAAATCCTGCAGTGATGCCAAACCTTAATTTATATTTTATGTAGACAGTCCACATAAGAAGAAAATATATCTATAAGCCGACCACTATAATTAAAATATGTATTAAATTGTGTCAATCCTATTTTTATAGCACACAATGTTTATTTCTTACATTTAAGTTTAACAACGATTAAAATTAATTATGATTTTATATTAGTAAAATATATTTGATGAAAAAAAAAACAATTCATATTTTATTTTAACTTGAAAATATGTTTGATGGGACGCAATATTTCAGACCTTCGTCTTCACTTGGGCCTTGGGTATAGACATCACTAAACCTAAAGTTATAGGGTTACCTAAAATATCGACAGTTCATCGCTAAAAGAATCATTATTCACGAAGTGCTTAATAAATGTATTCTGCATAAATCCGTTGCAGTGGGTTGCAATATGCATAATATATTGACTCCTGCGGAAAATCCGGTTCCGGTGTGTTTTCCACGGACTCAGTTGTTGATTAGGATAATCCCCATCATTATGTGCTACTAAACTGCAACAAGGACCTTAAATTATTACTGCTATTTGCGTAAAAATCGTCAAATTGTATAGGCTGAGACCGCAGCAATCAGCCGCTGAGTCAGCAATTTAAAGTTAAGCATTATTATAATAGCTAAAACATTATTACTTTCTGCAGCACTGATATACGAGCTATATATTTAGTTAGTTAAATGTATCCTGCATATAATAATATGTTAGGGCACCATATTGATCAAGTAGGTACACTTCCCATCTTTCTGTTAAATAAATATGGTTACTGACTTTGAATTTCAATGGAGTTTACAGCAATTACTTAAAAAATAAAAATGTTATTACATCTTTATTATTCAATATTCATACTGTTTTATTGGATATCCTATTCAATGTATCATTTACTCTATGTATTATAGATGGACATTATTGTATATAATTTCATATATAATCAATTGTTAAATTATTATAAAAAAAATACTGTAATTAATAAGCTAGGTGACTTGGCCAGGAACACTTTAAATATAAAAAAGAAAATTGTCTAATATTATGATAGCACTTGATGGTGGAACAGAAATAACTGACTATTGTCCATTAAACAAATGTGTGGCTAGATTAGGTGCAGTGTTGCATGCACTGGCGAATTTTGATCCAGCTGACCACCGGATGCACTAAATAATAAGTATTAACTTAAAAACAGTAAGACACTTCCTTATGTGTCACACACTACTACACTAGTGCCGTAGTCACCAATCTTATCTAACCATTTTCTTTGCACTGGATCGGTATAAAGGTCGTCGAAGGACCAGTCGAAAAGACCAGGCAGTTCGACTTGTTAGCTAGGAATAGCCAACAATATTTGGAGGCAGGTTGTAGAAACACTCAACAATCTTTGTAAAACAATTTATGAATATTGTGCATATCAAAGTACATAAAACTACACCACTTTTGACAGTTGAAACAAACAATCGATTGGTATTTTATCCACCTATTATATTATTTAATCCCTATTTCAGTATCATATACCTATAAGTATCAAAGTACATTGTCGCTTTTACGATTATAAACATTATTTCTAAAAATACTCATTTTGCCGTTGTCAGCTTTGCATAATTTCAAGGTCATAGCAATATTGATTTGTTGGTAATTCATTTTTAAGTTTGAATACTTAACGCGCAATAACACTTGTAAGTCGGAATGTCGAATGTAATTTCTTTATTTTATTTTATATTTTCGAAGAAGGCTATAATTTGTAATTCCAGATTTCGAACCCCCATATGTAAGCTGTTTGAAGCACATATTTTATAGTTTTACACTTATACGCCAATTATGATCGTTATTACTCTTTCAAGACTTTAAGAGTATAGGGTATAACTCCGCGACGACCACTATTTATCTTAATTGTCTAACCATTCGTTAGAACCGATGACTACCAGGTTTACGCGCTGTCCACGAATGACAGATTTTCATATCTAAAACCCACTGTGACGATAGTAAAATTTATGTCTATAAATTCGGTTTCCGTAGACGAATATAATTGATAAATTAAGTAGGTACCTATGTGAATTACTAAATGCAAACCGGTTACGTCATGTTACATTTCATAAGTTTTTCAGTAGAGACAAAAAACTCAATATCATTGGAAAAAACTGAACTAAAAATTGAAAAATTCACATTATACAGAAATTATAGTGGTATGTGAGATTCTCAAAATATTTTATAAAATTATATGTCATAATATAATGTTGTTAAGTCCTTGGACATGTGCCTGTTTTGCAAAAATTGCAATTTGTAATATTATATAATATACCTGTAAACTCGACATGTGTGCCAGTTTTGCACAAATAGATGTAATTATCGAAGATAAACACAAATCGTTTTATGAAAATTATGGGAATGTGCCCTTTTACATATAGTGATTCATTTATTATTATTTTATATTATTTTTTACTGATTTCTGCGATACTATTCATAGATATCTACACTAGTAACTGGATGTGTTTGAATTCAACAAACATTTTTATTCAATATTATTTATGTTGATAAAAGAAAATCTCTTACGATATCAGAGGTAATGTACATGATTGCAATTAGACAAGGATAGATTATTTTTTGTTAACATAATTCGCTCAAAAATGTTCTTCTGTATGACCGGGAAAAAAAACAATCTTATGAAGTAAGACAATTCCATTTTAAGAAACGAGTGCTTAAAACAAAGTTTGATTATTGCACTTAAGTGATATTTTTCATTTTACCCATCGGCGATTATCTTCATTACGATGACCTACTCAATGACGAGTTACACTCGTCACCTAAGTCATATACTGTACAGCAGAGTTGTTTCCTACTTGACAACTTGTTTACATCGTTGTAAAACTTGTAATTCAAAAACGAATAACAGTACCTACGTGTACTTGAAATTTTCGCCAAATTTTTATATTGACATTTTTTAAAATACATTGTTTTTCTAAGCGATGTTTACACCAAGCGCGCATATATAGCGATCATCTCCGAACTTGTTTTCACTGCCAACGTTTATTTTTAAATTTCGCCGGTTTTGTTTCAAAGAAAAATAAAATGATTAACAAATCCGCAAACTGCGCTACAGCGCTTTCAAAGGTGCGAAATTAAAAAAAAATTGCAATTTATTTGGGACGGGGACAAGAATAGAACGTCCTCGACATACTACACGAAATTCGCTTAAGTAGACTTTTATTGCTTTCCTTTTTCACTATTGAACAGCAATAATTAGTACATCTTACTATACGCATGCCATTTACGAGAAACTCAGGGCACGCATAATAATGTGCATGTGGGATTTTGATATTAAAAGTAAATATTTTCTCGAATTTTGGTTTATTTCCAAATAAAAACCAGAAATAAATAAGAAGGAGACCTATTGTTACTCATTCCAAACTCGTTTTATAATTTAATATACACAGTTAATTTATAGTGTACAAAAGATATTTCGAGCCCGGAGCCCTAGGAACCTAAACCTCGTCGTGGTTATGTTGTATTATTGTTTTACTGGATTTTAGAAAGTACTGGTAATACTATTGAAATAAAAATTAAAAACTGAATAAATCGTCAATACGACAATACAATAATACACCACCTATTAACTATTAATAATAACCCTACATGTACTCATCCCCCTCGCTTCGTTATAAAGACAATTAAGTCTTACAATTTTCAATAGTTAATATGTTTGGTGAACTTCATAGTTTTTCTTAACCCATAATATAATAATATAAATGGTATTATTATTTAATATAACGTATCTTTTTAAGGGGTCACCAATTAATATATTCGGCAAGCAACATTCAGAATTCAAGAAATTTTGGGAGACCATCAAGTCGTAGCTTCGCGCATATGCTGTCATACTACAACGTTGGACTATGGAAGTGGCGTATGCAAGTGGGTGTTTACAGCATATTACTACCTCTCCCCCCCCCCAACGCCCTTTAACACGTGTTATAAATTATTTTGTAATTAAGTATAAAAATATTAATATCACTTTCTTCTGGTTTTTTTTCACCAGTACTATAACATAATGCCAACAATAATATTTTATATAATAATATTATTTTAACTATTTATTGTTTTATTGTATATTTTTATAAGAATATGTTAATATTATCATACCTAGTTTTAAAAATCACAACTCAAAGATTATGTTCAAGCGACCACTGTTTCTTCATCTCAAACGACGTCTGCCTACCACAGTGAATGTCATGATTGGCCAATTGATTTTCTTAGATCATGTTTTTTTATAACATTAACTATATTTTTATCTATTTATTTTTAGTAATATAAAAACATTTTTAATACTTGTGTAGCTGTGTGACACCTCCTTAAACAAATCCTAGATGACACTGCATCACTGTAGGTTAGAATAATTTTGTCAAAAATAAATAGTAGGTTTGAACTTTGAATACCTATACATTATGTAACTATTGCACACAGATCAAATTTTATTTTTGTGCTTGTGATGTTCTGTGACCTGTGTAGACTAAATAAATAAGTACAATAAATAGATTCTATTTATTCAGTGAGAGGAAAAAAAATAAAAGGTGAATGTTCGTTGTTGGCGAGTTAAGATTTTTGATTACCATTTATGTAATAAATACTAGTTTTTATGATCAAGAGTATTGCCAAATAGTAAGAACATAATACTAATAATAAAAAATCAATTTCCAATTTCAAATCAATAATTTTTCGGAGGTCCAGGTATTTCAATGTACTGCAGAGGCCCGGGACTCGGGGCCGACCCCTGAGGTTTCCTCTCTAGAATTCAGCCCTAATCTAATCTATAAACCTAATCGACAACATACATTGATTATTAAACTGTTTTTATAATATTGTTGTTTTCAGTTTAACACTGGGGTTACATAGAGAGTTATACTTAAGATAATATTATATGTTGCATCAATCGACGCCTCGACAGGATTAAATGCAATCATTTATCATGTAATAATTATTATTTGTATAAAAACAGGTACGTACAAATACTATATTTATATTGTTACATTATTCGTAAAATTTGCAGCAAATTTGGCAAACAAGTTTTTTTTGTTTTACTTTCGTGCAACACAACTAAATGATCAAATTTGACGGGCTTACAATATTTTTGAGGGTATTAGTTTGATTGAAAACTGAATTATTCTGCTTGAATGTCACATACTCACATGTTTTGGTTTAAAATTACAAACCTATAATATACTATCACTAAATATTATAATGTATACAAGATTAACTTGGGTCTGAATTGAAATTTTGTTTGACCCGACCTTTTAAAATCTAGGTATTCATGCAAGTTAAATTTTACTAATATTGCGTTTACTTTATATCTGTTTAATAATTAATCTTATAATTTCCATTTTTTTTTTTTTTTTGTGACATTGCCAAACGAAACTCGGCGGACTTGTGGTAAAATTGAGTTTAATATATGTATTATAATAATAATACATACGTCCCATTTGACAGAATACGCCATTTCACTAAATTTATTTCACAGCTAGTTAATTATCGAATTTTAATTAGAACTATTACAACACAAACATTCTTTCATAAACGTGTCAAGCTCAAGATTCGAATTCACGGTCATGAAAAATATGAATGTGACTTTATTTTGATTGATCTGTTGCCGACTAGTGACTAGACTGCTACTATTGTTAGATTGAGAGATTTTGGGTACTTGAGCAATGTTTGTATTTCTGTATATTAGTCGTAGCCATGCATACACAAGAACTATAAATGTATAAGTATTGATAATAATATTACTTTTAATATAGTTTTTTGATTAAAAAAATGTAACCCTACTTGTAAATAATAAAGTGACCAGTCGCAAGATATATTATTTTCTAAAGCAGTGTGTGTACCTACATAAATATATGATGTACCAACACGGTAGAACCAACTATTATGTTAAAATAGAAAACTTTTAAATGTGAAAAACCGATGAAAAATAATATTAAAGACACTGTATATTTAATAATAATATTAAAATCTTTCACAAGAATAATTGAGTGGGCCACAAGTGTGGGCGTCTTTAAATTGAAAAGCAATGATAAATCATCGTTGCATTCGCAATATGATTTACTGCAGCTCGGAGCTTGGTATACTCACGTCAACAATATCCTGATTATTTGTATACCATAAGGTTATATACCTAAATAACACGGTTGAGTATCATCGCTTATACCTACAGTGTCGAAACATTAAGAAGTGAAATTCAACAATTGAAATCTTTTAAAAATATAATAATATGATATATTACGCCTAATAGTAAGTTGGTTGAATTGCAAATAGTATAATACATAGGTAAGTATTAGACTCGAGCAAAAAATTTCTAAATGTATGGACCTATCTTGTTTTTTTGTTTTGTTTAATAATTTAATATTCACTATACTTCAGCTAAACGGTTGTTTTGCAAATTATAAACTATGAATATAAAAATAGAATTTAAATGTTTGAGAAATTCTTCGACGGGACAAGAACGTTTATCATGTACAGCGGTAGTTGTAGGTTAACATATTATAGATATGGTAGAAGCTGAACAAAATATTAATGTCTCGGAACTCATTGACGTCTTTGCCAACTCGAAAGCTCTTATAAAGCATTAAACTAATTTGTAATTTGTCAATCATATTTCATATTTTCATAATATATTATATTATATTATATATATATGTATATGTATATGTATATGAAATATGTTTTACTAAATATTTGTAATTCGTATTCATTATCCTTCCTGTTTGACTTTTTACTGTGAAAAAGATAAACGAAAGAGTCAAATATCACATCGATCAAATGTAACATGACACAATATAATATGCTTTTAATAGCCATCAGTTAAGCTCACGAAACTTACTACCTGATGTTTAAGAATTCGTGTGATTATAATATTTTCCATCTTAACATAATATTATAGATACTGTGTGACTTATTTTAGATGCTTTAGAAATTAAGAACATAATATTATATCGTTGTAAACGTAAGCGCCAATCTCTGTTTTGGATGCAAAATATTATACTCGCTGTTCATTTCCTTTCTGTTTTCACAAAATGTTAAAATTTGACGCATCACCAAGTTTAATGCAATATATGCGAAAAATAATGTTTTTGGCTCTTCCATTCACTGAATTTTATGTAGACACTATATATAATATTTTTTTAAAAATGTAATTCTATTTAATAATATGCTACTGAATTGAGTCCTGATTGAGAAATTACCGTTTTTACGTGCCGTCATTATTGCAAATTGACCAAGTTTTTTTTACGCATTAGTGTAGGTACACAACTGCTATTATTATTACTTTTATTCCCAGGTATTTTGGTTTATTTTATAAGTAAAATACCACTTAACAGCTTTATGAAAAAAAAAGATCGAGAAAAATGATTACAATATACATTTATAATACAAGAAACCCATAAATCCACCGTCTTCGAAATGTTGAAATTGTCCAATATACATAGATGCTTGTACTTATGTAGGTATAGGTAAGTTTAAATATTTATAAAATTTAAATTCAGTATACATATATATCATCAGTTGATATGTGGACACAGAAAATATATTATCAAATTTGATTCATATGTACGTAATCGTCTCGAAGACTCGTGTTTTATGTAGAAAATAGGTGTACAACATATATGTTATTTGAGTACCTATATACCGCAATAGTAAATTAGGTATGTCATCGGTTTACAATAATATTACGCCATATACATCGCAACACTTTTACTAGTCAAAATTTGTAATTTTAAAAGTCGAATTCAAAGTCAAATAATAATGAAATATAAAACCGATATATCATACGCATTCCCTCAATAATATTATTCTTTAAAATTGGTGATTTTACTTTAATGTTACAGAAAAATCGTAACATTGCGCTTGGATCTGGGAGAGAAAGCAATTATTTCGCTGACGTCATCTTGATATAATATTATTGTTCAATAAAGCAAATAGACAATTTACAGACATTTTAATCGTGACATTCTGTCTGCAAAAAAAAAAAATGAGCCGAAAAGCGAATAATACATAATAATATAATATTATTAATTTCTACAGTGACTATTAAACTCGACCGTAACACTCTCTGCACAATATTTGAGAGACCAGCACTGCGCATACATTACATACAATGCCAACGTTTATTTTTAAATATTTCCCGTATACACTGTTTAGTAGTAGTCGTGGTTAGGTTAACCAAGGCTAGGTGAAAGGATGACGGACGAATCAAAGCCGTTTGATGAAAAGAGCGTCTTAGTTATTATATTAATTCAAACGTTTTCCGGAACCAAAACTAAAATATAATGTCGAAAAAGACCATAAGATTATAATACACATTGCACTCGTGAGTCATTATTTTCTTTTGTTTAATATCCCGTCATCAACGATAATCTTACACCCGTTCGCGACTGATATACGTAAAAAGTCTCATTAGAAACACGAATCGTATCATGCTCGCATCCGACAACTTAAAATGAGATTAAATTCGTAACCATAACTATAATACCATAGATAAAATAGTATTTTTTCAGGTTCTATTTTCCAATTTTATTTTAACATAAATATGTTTTTAGGCTGCCTACAACTTTTTTTCTGGCCGATTTTCGACAGACAAATTGTCATAGTGATCATATTAACATTTATTATTGTTACCATAATGTGGTTGTTGTGATAATATTGTTATCAATATACTACTAGGTATGTCGACAAAATATGAATCAATACTAATACCATAATGATACTATAAAAAGACAGTCAGTAATATATATAGATATCTTTAAAAATAGTTCATAAACAAAGTTTAGTGTTTCCTCCTCCAAAAACATTTATGATTCTTAGATTTTCTTTGCAAGAATTTCTAATGCAAACTTTTGTCTTTTTTAGTTAATTTTTTACTAATTTTTCAGGCTGACGATTATTAATAGTTGCCTATACATGTAGCACTTTTGTATAAGTAAACATTATTAATATTATTATTATTGAATGATATATACCGGCCGATTGAAGACTTGATATAATACAATGTTTATTCCGATTCAATGGAACAATTTTATCAACTAAATTTTCTGAAATCGTTATGCTAAAAAATGTGTCGAGATCGAGTATTATATTATGGCGTTCACTGTTCAAGTGAGTTTAACTACATTTCAAATTATTATCGTACTATATATCATACATATCAGCTATGCCGTTATTTTTTTATGTGTCGTATTAAATAATAAAATTGCGCCCAAGAATAATCGACCTTATCGCCGATATCACTCTTATTGTGTTATCTATATCATGTTATATTATTGTACCGTGTGTTATGAGTATACGCGAGTATAATAACATACATTTGTATTAGGCGGGTACGTGTCGAGTAATTATATAGGCAGTCACAAGCTAGGAATCAACACGGACAGTATAGGTACACTATATTCACTATTTTTGTTTTCTCCGGTGGATTTCCTGAATAAGCCGCTGCAATAATAATGAAACGCGCTAACGAGACGCACGCGACATATAATTTGTACTTATGTGTCATATTCTCTATGCTAATGTGTCTCACATTTGTACAATCAAAACATCTAGTTACGCCTTAAGTGCCCCCGTGAATGTAGATTAACGAGTACCTACGTTCGTCGGATATTGATCTTTTCTCTTTCGACTGTTGCTGCTGCTGCTGCTGCAGGTGTGGTCAACATTAAAACTCTTTTACGCATAACAATGCGATGGCGTACGTGTACATGCAGCTGTGTAGAATACTATTATAGTTATTATCATTGTGTATACAGTGTGCTTCGATAGTCCCGAAGGTTGTCCGGATATACGACATTTTTCTTTTTTGCACATTATATTTTTATTATAGTATTGTTTAGACTAAACAGGTTTTCTTTTTAATCGTGATTATTACTGACGGCTTTCATTTCACTAGTGGATTTTTACTATTCGACACAGTATCTTCTTCTTTTATTTATTTTATCGGCCACCATCGGTAACTATGCCCATTCGCATCCGTTGGGCGTACAATAAACTTATGAATTTATGAATTTACGTTTGTAGTTAAAATGTTGCTATATTTAAATAAACGGTTTACTTTTCGTTAAGACTTACAAATTTTGATTATAATTTTGGTGGATCTGCGACAGTGATGGAATTGTCGATATTATATATGGGTTGACTGAGGATGATTGTGTAGTGTTTGGGGCTATTGATTCGGGAAGTTTGGAGCATGTTGACATCTTGTGTTGTGAAGATGTGATGTTCGGTATTCGAAAAGTATGTATTTTGCAGTGACTTGGATGGCCATAGATGGATGGGTATCCTGTGATTCGTTTAGTAATAAAGTCAATATTTGGAAACATAATACCTTAATAGGGGCATCTTTAAATTAACGTTGCATCCAAAACATAACTTTTTCTCCGATTTAATCCAACGAGAAATATTGTACCGAGTAAAGTAATAGGTAACGGCCAAACGATGACAACAGGGAACATTGAAAATCATGTCGATATAATGATTTATTATTAAAAATTAAGCTTTAAATTTATTCATCTCATATTTGTTACATATATATATAGATTAAATAATAACTATCGTCAAGTGTTTCGAGTCGAATCACACTGTATTGCTCTGTAACGATATACTTAATTACAAAACATTAACTAAAACGAAAATAAAGAATTATAATTTTCTTTGAAAACGCATGGTCTGTTTGAATTTTTAAAATCAAAATTAGCATTTCAAAAACAAATCGTTACACGCTCGTATAATTTGACTGCATTACCCACAGATATATTATATAAGAGTTGAGACTTGAGACTTTGAATTGAATTACCTAATACATTATTGTGTAGGAACATGGGTGCGTTGTCGGTATAGTCATATTGTTATAATACATATATTGTATACACTATGAGGTACTTGAGCACCTTTAAAAATCGTAGTCTTCATTTGACTATTCATTTGACAAACGTCCTAAAATCGTTCACAGCAATATTATTACTTACATACTTAGAGTCGACTGCTCCTGAACAGAATTGAGAAAACCTTTGAAAAGCGTGGTTATATAGTCCAACCAGATTATATAGGTAGCTAACAGTAAGCTCATAGATATTTTATTTCTTGTTTAAACAGTGTTTAAATTTTTCAGACGTTTTACCGCAGCACATTGTGATTAATCCGTTTTATAGTTACACATCATTATAAATTAGATTCGGTTTGCCTCCTAATGGGGTGACGGTATTCATTGCGCCGTAATTCAACGTGCATGCAACTAAAACAACACCGAGGAACCTCGGACGACGGAGGCACGCAAAAGGCGACTCCGAATCGATAATATCGATTAAAAAAAAAAAAAATTGTAACTATAGCGAGAGCGACTAATCATCGGAGAACTGTATATCGAAAACGAAAGATCGATTTCTGGTACTTCCATCGCTTACGTGTCATACTTGACTGTTGATAATAATAATAATTCAATAATTTTTTTATAATATTATCACTTGTCGGTGAAACGAGAACGTAGAAGAGGCAGCGGAAGATGAGAAAACAGTTTAACCGGAAAGCGCGTATAGCATGTACATAGAAGCACACACGTGGAAGTGTATTTTTTTGAGAAGTGCCGTCTTTAGCCGCGGGGTCCGGTTTTACAGGTTGGTGTTTAAAAATTCTATTTTAATAATTAAAATAATATAATAAAATAGTAAACGCGTATCTGAAATCTATAGGGTATAGTACGTCTGCTCATTGGTAAGCTATAATATATTATTTTATCGTAACACTGCCGCGATAGACGGACGAGAGCGCTGCATTAATTACGTCTCTCTATAATAATATCGCTTTGGATCTAAGGCCAACGAATACGAGTCGGACAAAACATATCGGTGTTGTTGATACAATAATTATTAATATTATAATCATCATCGTCACTCGTCATCATTATTATTATGCTCTCGTGGACGAACAGTTGTCCAATAATCGCATCTCGTCTAGCCGCGTAGGACGGTTAGATACGGGCACAACTCGCTAGTCGTATATGATAACGTGGACGGTCGGATTTCGTGGAGTTTATAGTTTTTTAAGCTAACCGAGTATAAGAAAAATCGGTGCTGGTTGGTTGTGTTTTGTCGACGCCGCAAATGTAAAAAAAGCACTTTTGCATTAGTACTCGTACGTCATGAAATTAGCTGATTTTCTTTTACATTGTAATAAGATGGAACGAAAGTCAAAAAATATAAGTAGGTATATTAAGTATGCTTTATTCGAGTTATTTTATTTTCTTACGGAGGATTTACCCATGAATTTTTGTTATTACTAAAAGCTTTAAATCTGAACACAGTGTAGTGCGGTTGTGAGTGAGCTCGGATGTCGACGTTACAAGAAATCTGAGAAGACCACGCCTTTGATAAAACGAAACGAAACAAAAAACAGATAAATGTGTTGAAAGTCGTTTCAGGGCAACATGGAACTACAGTCTTACTGTAGTTGGTATAATAATTGAATAAATACGTGTTAAAAATTATGAACTCGATTCTTAAAAAAAATGACAACACTATAATGTTACATACTGCTGCATTGTATAATCATGAGTAATTGCCGTATATACTCGTATTTTAAGACGGAAATATTGTAGCTTTACGGTTAGGTTAGGATTGACAAGGAAGAAATAATTAATCTATTCCGCACTGTTTTGATTTCGAAGTCGGAGT
This sequence comes from Myzus persicae, assembly GCF_001856785.1. NCBI lineage: Eukaryota > Metazoa > Arthropoda > Insecta > Hemiptera > Aphididae > Myzus > Myzus persicae. Next base: position 478,319 of record NW_019101341.1, read on the forward strand.
GTGAAAAATCATATTATTGTGTCGGACGTCGCAAATATTTGAGCCGAAAAACAACGAGGACTGCAACACCTGTGTGCAACCACATATTATATGGAGATTATAATGCACTTGCAGCATATTGCAGTCCTTTTGCGTTTTTATATCAACCGTAATACTGTTGGCTTCAATCTCTGATGTCTGCAGTATTATGTCGAGCAAAAAACGCAATGACACGACATCGTAGAATCTTGATGTGATTACACAAGAAAATGAGAGACATTTTGATTAACAGATCTTTTTTATGAACCCTTGCAGATTAATATTCACTATCCTAACAGTAATTTGTTTAATTTGTTAAAAACTACAGTCATGTACTGCATGATAACAGTTTACAAGGCACCTAGCTCCGATGTATTTTTCCTAAAATCTTTAGTGGCGGACTTATATTGAACCTCCAAATGTGCCAAATCAAATGCAGTATGCGTTAAGTGCACGATTTGTCGAAAGCGATCGAAATAAATTTCAGTTTGAGGGTTACGAGCGTTTTTGAGATACATCTACGCCACCATCCAATGACGAAGTGTAATTTGCATTCAATATTTAAAAAAAAAAAATGAGTTAATTAACACTCATATAATACTATAATAGTAATTATAATTATATTATAATATGATAAGCCATCCTTCCCTAAGTCGATTCTGTTCTAATATGAGTGTCAAAATAAATCCACGACGACGCCTTTCTAAAGCGTTTCACTAGAAAAAAAAAATAGACAGTAATATTATTACTTACCCACATATTTTAAAAGAAAATCAACGTTTAACGAACGCCGTTCAAGTGACCGTTAAATTATGATAATGACACTGCTGTCTCCTAGTATTAATTATATTAAATTTTTGAATTTTTTTATAGTGTTGTAGTAGCTATAGTCTTAATAATAATAATAATAATGATGATGATGGTCGTCGTCGTCAACCGTCGTCGCCTCCGCCGTGTGCCGTGTCTGACGGCAGTTCTAACAATATATTATATTATAAGTGGCTGTTCACAATAATAATTGTTATTATGACTATTAATATTATTTTCTCGAGCTAATAATTTTTCTTTTACATGTCACCCATTATGTTAGGTACATGTTTAGTTTCGGAGTAACCCTAAGTAACATATCTTTTTACTAATTGTATTATTATTATATTAATATTTATATTGTATGGTCTCTAATGTCTTATTAATTTTTCTCAAACCTACAGTTATTAAATACATCTATAAAAGCGTTTTTTTCACTATTACTATTAGTTATTAACCTTGAAAACAAATGCACGTGTAAATAGTCTACAAGTGGTCGGCGGGCTAAGTGTTAAATCGACTACCGTGTGTTTTTCACATTAACCCGAGCGACGTTGGACGTGCTACATGTACAATAATAATAATTGAGTACCCACCATTCATGAAATTATCATTGAATTAAAAATAGTGTATCGAAGACGATAAATTAATTCACATGTATCATAATAATAGTAGTGGTAATAATATATTAGTATGTGTTTTGTGGCATATAGACTAACGACGACGAATCTGGGCGAAACTATGCGCTGTGTTCTAATGATGGATATACCGGATGATACATTTAACGAAAGACGCACTAAGAAAACTATAAACGTTTTTGAAAACATTACGTTTATATAATAAAGACGTTACAAAACAAGTTTTTTCTAATAAATGTGTGTTTAATACTTTTTTCTATAGCTACCGTTTTTTTTTAATTTATACATTTTTGATGGCATTTTTGGTTCATGATTCCAAAGCAGAATATTTTTTGCAATACTTCGATATTTAAAATCGAATTTATGAGCTATAATGCCTATAACTTGTAAGTATTTAATGTTTTGATGGTCGGAGTGGAGTGGCACCTTCGCAAATGTTGGTCATCTATTCCACTCAACAAAACTTAAAAACTTATAACTAATAAACTGCTTGTTCAAAATTTAATTTTGATTGATCATAGTAATAATAGATCACAATACTCCAAATAATATTCTACTTTGAAATCAAACTTAAATTGTCATTCTAAACAGTAATAAACTAAAAAAAATTATAGCTATAAAAAATAAAAAAATAAATAGAATTTTTTTCCAAATGTTGTTTTAGAACTACTTCAAATTATATAGAAGAAATATTTTTGAAAACTTCAGTATTTTCTAGAAGAATGAGTTGTACGTTAAATGGATCACTCAGTACATAATTTATTAATAAAAAAATAATACAAGGGTAAAAATTAGTGGTTTTTGTATAATAGAAACTGGAAATAAGCAAAATCGCTGTTCTAAATTCAAGAACCTATATTATACAATATACACCCTTATAGTTATGAACAAACTCAAATATTAATTATTTTACAAGTTTTGCCTAACCTTATTAGTTATTCATAGAAAACTTATACGAATACGAATAATACTAAAAAGTTGTTGATTTATTATAAATTATTTAATTTGTGATCTTAACCACTGCGGTCAGCCATCAGCATATTATTATGTAATACTACCCATACCTATAGTGGTTAAACAATTCTTGATGAGATTATGGGAACACCGTGTCGAGTTATTGCGTGAAATTAGAAAAAAATAATATAATTCCAAAAGACTTTTAAGCTATGTGATGGCTTATGAATTATAATAATATAATGAGCTATATATAACAGCGACGATACGGCGTTTTATTACGCTGAGTGATTTTTAATATTATAATCCCGCATCAGATTGGTCAGAAACCTTTCGGGTATAATATAAATTAAATATGCATCTCGCCGCAAATGAACCTACGTCATCGTTCGTTATGCTGGACAGAGGGGGCGTGCGATAACACGGAATAATCGAGTCGGACGACGATTTGTCGGCGGCGGTGGGACGTCGGAGAGCATATTATTATTGTTGTAGTATCGTTATCAGGAGTACAACACTCGGCCTCGGAAGCGTGTGTCGCCAGACAACAAACGGACAAAAAAAAAAATAAAAATTTAATGTAGGAAAAGAAAAGCCCCGCGTGTGCACGCGCGTCACTCGACGACCCGACCTCCCGACAACAATGCAGTGCCACTATATGTACATACACGTTATATATGTCGTCCGAGTTTCATTTTTTTCATGTGTATATTTTTTAAGGACGATAAATCACGTGGGTTCCGTTCATTACCGCGTCTTCTTCTCGGTCGCCCTCTACACCTACCGTTTTTTATTTTTTTATTCCGACGCTATCTCTTCTGCTCTCTCTCTCTCTATCTCACGCTTTCTGTTCATTTCAGAACCCTCTCCGTCTGTCTCACTCTCTCTCGCGAGCGCGCCTCTTGTTCCCGATAATGGAAACGTATACACGGAAATCCGTTATTAATCGAGACGTGCGCCAGCTCGTTGGAAGGCGGCGGCGTAAAAAACTGGTTCCGACCTGCGTGTGCACTTTATACGATTATACTCGTACTTAAACACACACACACACACACACACACACACACACACACACACACACCACATGTATAAAAGTAATGCAAGTGTATTATAATATTATGAAAGTGCACCGAGACGCGTGTGTATGCGACGACCACGACTATCATGATAAATCGTCGCGACTGCCCGCGAAGAAAAGCGGCTAAGTCACACGCTATACAATAATGTACAATAATAACAGAAATAATCATAATAATGACCAAAAGCCACCGAGAATGGACGGTGTGGAGGATGTGGAAGAAAGAAGGTCTGTTCGTGGGCGGGCGAGAAGTCGTCGACGGTACAGTCTTCGCGAAGGACGTGCGGCCTGTACGAAAGTGTATACCGGCTGAGATGCACATGATTACTATGGTCGTCGTAATGCAACAAGTGTGCAATTATTATTACCTATCTTTCCTGTCGTCGTCCGAGAGACGGTTTGTTATTGATATATTATGTACCCACGACGACGACGTCCGGACAAAACATAATCGCTAAACGAATATTATAGGCACTATCGCTGAAGCGCATATACCGATGCCTTAGTGTTACAATCTAAGTGTAGATGTATACAGATATGTACCTTTATAATAGACACTCCTGCCCAGAGAACCTGCAAATTATACCGTCACAGTAATGTATGTACCTCCTCACCTGCTCGTCGTGACATCGATTTATTTTAGCGACTGAACAGGATTGTGCACTATTGGCGTCGACGGACTCGTTTTTATAATTTTTATCGTAGCATGTTATTATGATAATACACCTAAACGTTAATATATTAATAACATGCTTTATGCGTAACTTGTATACAAATTACAAATATTATGGAAGGTAGAATACTTATAGATCGTCTCGGTGAGGACCTATAATGGAATCTCGTCCCACGCACGCATGGCGACTGAAACGTTTATCTCGAACGCTCACTCAGATATGATATCAGGTACCATATAGAAATTTACAATATAAATTTTATACATTTTAATATACATTTTAATATAACTTCCCAGAATTACATAATATTTTATAAATTCTATTATTTTTTAAATAGATTTTCTATGTAACATATGAAAGTTTGGTGCAAATATTTCGAATGAAAAACGACTTGTTAGCTTTTCCCTTTAAGAATTCCCTAAATGAAACATGCATATAGTACATACGCATATAGTACAATAATAAGTGTTCCTACCAAATTACTATGATTTATATTTGACTTCAACGGTGTGCTGATAAACAGTAACAATTACCTGTGTATTAAAAACAGTAGTGGATATGACGCTGCGAGATTCTATAATAACGATAATATTAAGTACAAAGAATAGAGAGAGAGAAAGCATAAAGCCGAATAGTTGGGAGGTATAATAAGTATATATAAAATACACGCATTTCGTGGCCCGAAATCCCAATTGTTCCGGAGTTAAATCCCAGCACTTTATAAACGATAAAAATGGCAATTTTCTTTTCGCACCGTATACATAAACGAGAAACGACGCTCGTCGCGCAAAAGCTCACTCCACCCAGCCGCAGGTCCGGGTCCGTAATTTTATCGTTTTCTCGGAGGAAGGAAAATAAAAAGCGTAACGGCGGAGAGGCGAAAAAAGAAGAAGTATACGGGGAAAAAGGGTCGACGTAGTCCATCAAGCAACTATCAGAATTATTATAACAGGCGTTCGTATAATATATACACGTCAGTGTGAGATGTCGGCGGGTAGAGGTAGGGTGGAGTGGAAAAAATACCCGGTCGAAAGAAAAGCGTGCACGAGATTAAATCGCTCTGGGAGCCCCCGGATAGATTATATTTCTCGGCGGTTGCTGGATAAAAGGACGTTCGGTGAGCGAGTGGGAGAGAGAGAGAGAGAGAGAGAGAGAGAGGGAGAGAGAGAGAGAAAGAGAAAGAGTGAGAGAAAGACAGCGAGAGGGATGTCGTGGCAAAGTGCGCAGCGCCATGGTGTGGAGGCTGCGGAAACTGGAGGACGGGAGAGAAAAACCCAAGACTTATTTGACACTTGATGGATTACTGCCCGGGAAAACTGGAGGATTTTTTTTCCCTTCTCCTTTCACCCGTCCGACCGCTTCCCGAGAGAAAATGGACCCGGCAAATGGCGTCTGCAGGTCGAAACTTTTGTGCGCAAAGATCGAACTTTACATCGTCCTGTCTTCTCGCACCCGTGCACCGCGTCACATCCATCTGGGTCCTTTTAATGTGGGAAATGGCCACGCAGGAATTCAAATTCCGAAACTACTTTAGAACCTTTGGCGTAGCTGGACACGTAAAGCCAAAGGATGAAAAGGGTTTGTCAGTCGACAAAAAAAAAAGAAAAAAAAAGAAAAAGCAAAAAAAATCTCCCGGTTCGATCAATTCGTTTACCGGACTCATTGAATTACAACGTTATAGTTCAGTGGACAACTTCGTACCTATATATTATAATAAATCGAAGAAAAAAAATCTCACTATTTCAATCGTTCAGATATATTGTATATTATGATTTAAATATAATTACATTTAAATATACTATTATGTATTTATATTCGTTTAATTTTTACATATAACTGTACAGCTTAAAACCTATCAAGTGTACCTGTAATATGTATGATTAAGTATTATATTGTGCTCGTCATGATTTGATATTTGAAATTTGTAAAGACAATTCATTATTATATTATTTGAGCGTTTATACATTTTGTTTTTCAAAATAAAACATAACATATAGGTTTCTATGGATTTTTTATTGGTTAAAAAAGTATAATGATTCTGTTAAAATAATTTATGTTTTTGTTATGGTATTTTTATATTCTCTTGGTTCATATTATGCGACTGTCGTATACCAAATATTTCCGATGATCCCTTTCATCAGTATTGTAGCGGAGGTCGAGAGTTAACGATCTGTCGTTAAAAAACGTCTAGTCCTGTAATGATCACACTAACCTGTACTACGCGACGCGCCATCAGGGCTGTCCAAATTATTAAAAAAAAACGTTCGATAATTATTAATATATTAAAATCCGAAATTCGATACGAACTCATAAAAAACTCATTTAAATGATTACCTATAGCCACGTCCAGACACTGACATTATGACATTTACCCCCCCCCCCCCCCCAGACATTTTTCCACCACAGAAGATTTCAAAATTTAAAAACTGTAATTTATAGTCGTTAAAAATACAGTTTTTTACTGTTCATGAGTAAACTATAACTAATTTCAGTAATTTTTTGTTATAGTTTACGGATATCTTTACTTCAAAGTCATCATTCAGATTTGACAAAAAAATAACAATTTGTTGTGTCTGATCCTGTCATTTATTAACACGATATGTATTCGTGTGTGTAATTGCTTTAATGTCATAGCGTTGCTCTTTTAAACATCGATATTACCTATCCAAATGTTTGACTTGTTTGAATATTAAAAACTTCCATAAAATTACATTAATTTAATAAAAATAAATCAATGAAAATATCTGTATTCTGTTATGTAAATGATAGTATATTAAGGTGTCGACTTATCAATTGATGTTAATTAAATAAAAGGTATAATATGCTCAGAGTGAACATATCAATCACAATATTCTAAATCGCTAGTAAAACAAACAATTAATACATTTTTTAGTTTCAACCAATTTAAATTTCCTTATAAAAATTTTGTATTTTTCATTCCAAATCTAGTATTTAATTATGTAATTTACATTTTTTTCGTTAAATAAATAGTGTTTTTTTCACTGGACAAATATATCAAGTTTTTAAACATAATTTAGTGCATAATATATTAGCCTTTTTTCATAGAATATCCCGAGAGTTTTAATGGTTGCATATTTAAGTAAATAATTTTAGATTTTTTTAATGGATATTTATTAATATATTTCACTGTTTTAAAATGCTTCATGTCCCGTGTGATCATATTATAATAATGCGTTATGATAACCTCGTATATTTTTACTAAAACAGTAGGTATTAGACCTTACAAAAAAGAAGAAGAAATAAAACATCGTGTAATCGAACCTCTCTATTATAACTGGTTAACTTTATAGTAATCGAACATAGTAGACGCCTATATTTGTAATTTATAATAGTTTTATTTTTCTTTAAGTGTATAATTGAACAGCTTTTACTACATGCATAGGTACCATATACATATATATTAAACATATAGAGCGTAATATTGGAATGTGTATGTATATGTCTTGAAATGTCCTATATATTGATCGTTTTAAATAATGTGTTTTTTTTTGTTCAGCAACTAGTGTAATAATAAAATCAAAAAAATATTTTAAATTCTCCTTGCAGGTTCGATTTGAATTTTCCGACATACTGTTTTCCTTTTCACCATATACATAATATTACGTTTTAGTTGTATAGACAGTAAATAAATTGTTTATAAATCCGTAAATGTTTTTTACATGTTATACGATTTTTGTATTAAAATGAAAATCAATTTCACTCACGCATTATTCAGTTGACGTATATATACCTGCCTGTTTTTTTCACTGCACAAAAGTCGTTGTTCACGAGCAAATGTTATCGACCCACGGACGTTCTAATAATAATTTTTTTCGGAATAAAATTTACATTTTTACTTTTCTTCAGAACGATAAATATTAATGCACTCGCCGATAGCCATCCGTGGGCATTATATTGCCCGGATATTTATGGTGGCGTCGTCAATCGATCATTTTAGAATAATATATTATTTTACGAATGATCAGTTCGGCCACGGCAGTGGTCAATACGTTCCGTGTTATACCTGTCCTGAGGAAATTTTCTTTTCCTCTATTTATAACACACGTCGTCCGTGGTGCGATCCTAATCGCGCGTGTACGCTGCTTTGACGAAATAATGCAAATCACTGATCTACGCCAACGCGGGTACCTGCTTATGCCTCGTGCTATGATATGCGGTAATATATATGACACTTATACCTAGGTAAACGCGATTATGATGGTGTAGTGGTGTACATGTGGTACCCATACATATGGTATGTAAATTTGTGATCCCGATAATAATAATAATTCCATTGCTGCGGTCATTTTAATATATTCCTTTTTCGGAATATCATTCCAAAATTCGTCGAATTCTCTCGGCAGCGTGCATACATACATTATACATATAGTAGACATAGTGATGTATATAATATCATATACATATTATGTATATACCTCTGTGCATACATCTCAATGTCCGATTTGTATGCGCTATGAGTATGTATATGTACCTATATATATTTCATACCTAAATCACTGCTTATGTGGTACCATCTATGTATATAGATATACATATAAGCTGCTGCAGGTACACGCAGATATTCATTCATTCAGACTAAATCGGTCACCGAGAACGACATTCCTTTAATATAGTATATAATATGCAGCGTGTATATATAGAGACCAGATTATACAGGCATATATAGCGATACATTTTTACTAATAAAAAATAAAGATTAGTTTATAAACAAATTATTGTCTAGGTACCTCGGTTAAATATAATAACATTTTTATCTGCATCGAAAAAATAAAAATAAAACATTGTCTGTTTTTATTTTATAACAAAAACAATTTTAAAATTGCTATTTTTTATGATGGATAAATATTGATATATTTTAATGTAAATAAAATATTTTAGTCCTGATAACGTCTTGTATTAATATGTAATCAAATTCAGTTTTTCATACCTGAAGTCCGTGATTCTTATCTAGAGAAATTTAACTTAAGAAACCAAGGAAGTCTATTATGATGGATCTATTTATTGTAGTGCACTTTATTCTGCATAGTATGTCGATTTAATGTAAGACAAGTTTTAATTTGAATGCATTGAAAAAATTCTTAGTTTCTATTGCCAAAAGCTTTTTATAATTTATTTATATTGTAATTAATAATTTATTTGTCTAATAGTAAATATATAGTAGTATTCGGTATGTTGAACTAATTTTACTATTTTAGACAACAAAAAATACATACTACGCATTAATATATTGTTAACTATTTTAATATTATTCATTTTGAAAATATTATTGCTGATAGAATATAATAATATATTTATAGATGAATATTTTTTAAATAGCGAAAAAATAACTAAAATCAATAAAGAAAAATCGTTATTTTTCGTTTGAATATTCAAATGTCATTGTCCATGGACATTTATAATAACTAACATAAAAAAATTTGACAAATTGATTTTCAAAATGTTTGTAATTATATAGTTATAATAATATGTTAGATCAACTTATGAAGAAACTTTCCTTTAATGTTCAAGTTTTAGGTATTAAAATTGAAAAAATTATGCATCTTAACATATTTTTTTGATTTTAAGTTTGTTGTAAAAATTTAAACTTTAAAGCAGTATCAAAAAAAAAATGCCTCAGTATTTCTAATACTTTTTAATTGTTTAAATTCTGAGTTATCATGGATCTTGTTTGAAATGATCAATCTTTATTTAACCAAGCATAAGAATTTTTCACAATTTACAGAAAAAAAACTATTATTAAAATAAATTAAAATATATTTTTTTAAATTGTATTACTTACAGAAAGTTATAATTTAAGTAATACCTATCTTAATGTTTCAATTTTCTATGAATTACATTTCAAAATATTAACAAATATCGTTTGAGGTTAAATCGTTATTAATGCCCCACGTCATCAACATTTTACTTCAATTGCTCATAAAAAGCATAAATAGATATTTTATAATAAGCTTATTTTTAAATTCTATTAAAAAACTTATGAAATATTTTTCAACATTTCTACGCTTTAAATTAAAATGTTTATGAATATTGAACTGTAAAATAATTCACACATTTTCATGATTGTAACGAATTTTATGAGACTGAAGCTGTTTTACATTAATATTCTTTTCGGATAAAATATATTTGAACCAACATTTAATACAGTTCTGTATTTTCGTATTGGTATTTTACGCGTACCTGCATTTAACACAATCTTAGCGTTGTTATTGAAACAAACGACCTGACAGTTTGCAACTTCAATCATATAATATGACCAATGCAGAACTTATTACATTATGCGTATAATAATTATTAATTAAGCTCAATCTTAGGGAAAAATAGGTACCCCCCAAAAATACGAATACTTAAAAAACGAAAATAAAAATATATTCATTTGTGTGTTCGGACTGCAATTAAAACTTTGAAATTGCTTGGTAGACACTGACGAATGATCTGGTCGAGAGCAACAGTTTAAACATTTCATCGCGCTCGTAACCGTCCAGTTTCAACCTGGGCTTAATAATTTAGAGATTTATCTCGCCTAAAGTATAATTATATCGACGAAGAACAGCGCACCATTGTACACTTCACATCTAAAAGTACCTGTAGATCATTATAATATTAGGAAGGTAAACTCGAGCCTTGACATCGTGCTGTAGCGTATACCTATAATAAATTAATAGTGTCAGATTCTCGTTTTATTGTTTCAGCCCGCAATGCACAGCTTCATTGACGGAACAATCTCCCGTTTACTGTAATAACATGATATACATGTGTGTGTGTGTGTGTGTGTGTGCGTGTGTATGTATGTGTGTGTTTGTTTGTATACACACCGAAAATCATTAAGACGTCGTCGCTTGTATACACCACAACGATCTAGCATAAGTAATACATAATAATATTATAATTAATTTGTTGGTTCGAGAGACGTCGGTTCTAATAGGTATTGGTTATTTGTCTTATGATATTACTATTATCATCATCATCATTATATTATAGTGTAGTAATAAAATATTATGATCGTGAAATATATTGAAACCAACGTGGGTCGCGATGCCTATATTATGTTATAGTGCTGACTTAATATGTTACGATATATTACATATTATGGTCGGAAGGTTAGACTTAGATAATTAATCGACGCGTCTTGAACTCGCGATCTAATACCATGTAATATGTTTAGTGAGATGGATATGGCTTTATTAGTATAATATTATTATTTAATAACGCTACAGTGGTTTTATTTTCAAATAATAAAAATGCGACCTACGAGTATTTTCCTTTTCATTCCGAGCTTGTCATCGAGGGACGTTCGTGTATAGGTATTATAATATAGTGTCTTCCCGGTGACTACGACCGTCATAGCCGTAAGTGATTTTTCTTACGTAAAAAACCGACCATAAAGTTAACACGTTCACTGCCACACCTATATTTCTAATCTAGCTCCACACGCCGCATATCTATGGATAACATACGCGGGTCTATAAAAGTATACGAAAAAACGCGGGAAACCAAAAACCGACTGAAAAAAATTTTCTGTTAATATGTTCAGAATGGCCTGATAAATAATAATATAGTGCCTCTATGGCCGAAGTATTATAGAAGTGTATTTTCAATATGCACTGTGACTGTGAATCATCAATGGCCAGAAGGGACCAACGCCGATCCGTGATAAGCAGCGGAGGTGAACATTAACCTAACCTATATTATAGTGATCGGTATCTATATAGTCTACACTAAACTATCTTTCTAAATAAATTGTTAAAAAAAAAATAATTCTCTGGAAGCTAGTACATCTATTGTGGTTTTTTACATTTTACAGTCCTCCAATCTAGAACCGAAATCAAATTAATCAACAGCAATTTATTCCACAAACATTGGGTTTGAATTGTTTTATGTTCTATACTTCTATATTGCGTCATGAATGTATACATTTATTATAATAATATATACAATCGAACTGATTATAATACGTGTCACCGGAGCCAGTGTGATTGGATCAGGTTCTCAGGGGCGGGGCTAACTTTTTTTTAAACTAAATTAAAGTTTCTACGGAAGGACCGATTTATTATTTTTGTTCTTTTTAATACTTATTTCAGTTTTGGAGAATGTCAATACCAGTTATATCTAAAAACGCCACCATCATAACGCAAATACAGCTGATAGCAATAATACAATATTCCATATGTATATGTATCACAGATCCTAACTATGCAATTTATATAATATGATATTTAAAGTGTCGATTTAGACTATAATGGCCTAGTAGTATTGAAGCCTTTTCCAAATAAAAAAAACAAATTATTGAGTGAATTAAAAAGACCTACCTGAATTATTAATAAATTATTGTTGTATGAAATAGTCACACCGTTGATACCTGCAAAGCCTGATTTACCTTTTTTGACGCTATAGGAACATAAAATATATTTAGGCCTGGGCCCTGGGGGACTGTATTATAATATATTAAAACTATACACCACTTAAATAAAAAATAAGAATACCTCAATCTCTTGAACAAATAAAAACATTAAAACATTTTTTTTCTCATCAAGACGAGCTTCAGCTTTCTAACCGCCTATCTATAGCTCAAAATTATACCCTATGCATCTGCAATGGCCTAGAACTTAGGCAGTTAAGCACTTTCGGTTAAACACAAGTGTATTCGCGTATATGGATTATAACGGTAGTCTTCAACCTTTTTTAATCGTGACCCACTTTTTTTGTAAAAAAATTTTCTCAACTCGTGTCGACCTTGTCGGCTGTGGATGGAAAAAAAAGGTTTCACGTAATTTTCTATGCATAAATGTGACCTACCAGACTTTTCCAAAGAAGTTACAATAAACATATTTAGTTTGAGTGAGTATGACCACAAGTAAGCTCAATTGATTGATTTTTTATGTCAGAAGACGTTTTAACTGTCATATATATAGTCAATGGTTTTTCAATTCATTAATAATTTAAGGTTCAAATTTTTGAAAAAGAAGACCTGTCGTGGCCCAATTTCTGCCGCAACCCAACGCGGTTGAAGACCACTGTGCAGTGTTGTGGTATAATCGTAACTCGTCTTGGACGGAGTTGCTTTGAACCAGCCGGCAAAAGGCACACGAAAGACATACCCATACATTATTTTTACGGCGAATCAACGTTCGGAGTCGTAATAACCCATTTATCCAGATATCGACAACCGGAGCAATGTACCATATATTATATACGCACAGTAAGACTCGTCGAGTACCTACACCCGTTCGGCCCACGGTGGCGGCGGTGACAGCGGCCTTATACATACCCGCGGGGGTGGCGAGTGCGAGGACGATAGGTACTATTATTATTATTATAATAGTCGTGCACAGTGCAGCGGTGGCGGCGGTGTGCGTGTACGCCGCGAAATATCATTAATTTCCGCTCAGCTGTATAGCACACACACACACACACACACACACACACACACACACACACACACACAAAAGGACACTTGGGCTAAAATATATAATACATATATAATATGTAGGTACGCATGCACTTCAGCGGGTCTCGGGCGGTGTGTATACATGCCTGCGAAACACACCTTTGTAATGATGTCCGTAATCGATTTTCGCACGGCACGACCGGCTTCCGTGTGGGGTATACATGCATAAACATTGTTGCGGCCGCCGCGAAATTCGCGCACGAAACCCCAGAAATGCCGCCGACCGGTAGCCCAATATTTTGGCACGTCTCACCGGTAGCCGACTATTATGTGTACGTATCATAATGGAGGCGTGCAGTGCCGTGACCCACACCCCCACCCCTCGGCCGGAGGGTGTATATGCGCGGCGCTTTTACCCCGGCGACCGGTCGCGGTCCCATACCGGGAATTCCTCCGTCCGTCCCGGACACGCCGGGCAACAAAGACGTTCGTATATATATTATAATATATATATATGTGCGTATAATATGGGTACACGTCGTATTGCGTCCAGGCTCGACCGTGTTTGTGTGAATGATAAATAATACAAGTCTCCCAGTGAAAATCGCCGTCCTCGTAAATCCCTGCAGCGTTTTGCTACCGGAATATCATCACCCTGCAGTCCGGTAGTCGTCGTGTATACCGTGGTTTATATGTTATTTATAATAGTATTATTAAATATGATACATACCTGATGGTGGGACTCAGGTACACACATTAAAGGCATTCGATTGTTATAATTATACATATGATATATTATAGTGTGAGCAGATCGATGGCATAAAAAGTATCATCCAAAATGTACTTGGTAATATATATTATGTGATCTACAATAATATTAGGCAATCGATTTTTTACAAGTTACCCCAATAATTGATGAGGGATTACAGTCTACAGACAAAAAGATGAAAAAGGGGGAAAGTAGGTAACAGCTCTACTGGGCACTACTGTGCAGTGATATTGAGTGTACATTTTCATTGACTCACTATTATGTACCTATATGTGTTAAACTTGGATTCAATGATGCATTATAGTTCTTGCAAACGGAAAATGGCTCTAAACGAAAACGTTCTGTCAACCTATACTAATAAGTATATTCCATGATACATTTATATTGCTATATTAAAGTATTATATTTTACAATGGGAGTAATATAGTATATTGAATTAATATTTAACGAAAACATTACATTTAAAAATGGCATCGTATGTACCTATAAAATGTGATAAAATACGTTAAAAGTTTCAAAAACCCCCCAAAAATCTCAATTAAAAAAAAAATATTTTTCATATATTTAGTATTTGTTTGCAGTTACGAACTACTAATGAGAAACCTCTTGTATTAGGGTCTCGTATTTTTTATATTGCAATTATAGAAAGAAAAAAAATCAAAAATGTAAAATGACTTTATTATGTATAGTTGTTCAAAAGAGTCTCATATCAGAATATAATTATAACTAATGAATTGTATTGATTTTTTAAATACTAACCAACATATCCATGCACATGGTGTTTTTTTTCCATGCATAGTTCTCAATACTTTGAATTTTGACCACAACAACACGCAGGATGTTTTGTGCGTTTGATCCTGCAGTAGATGCGAATTTATGAACGAACAAAATAAACGTTTTATGCCTTTTCGATTGCCATGCACTGCAGTTCGCGATCGACGACTTTAATATTATAATACTATTTATACACATCCAGGCCGTCCCCTAAGCATAAATATGGAAATTGCATTTCCCAGAGGAAATTAAATTCACCCGTTTAAAAAACCGTGTACCGAAAATCGGTGCTTTTAATTTGTTACTGCCTCGCTCTTTCCCCCCGCTGTGCAATATATCTTTTCGACTCTTATTTACTTGCTATATAGCGTTGGCTCGATAATATTGTGTACATCCGAAAACAAATTCGTAATTATTATTTTATAACGTGAAACGGCGGCGATTCGAGACAGGGTTACCGTCCTCTCTGGACTTGAATTGAGTCGTACCCGACACACAAAAAAAAAAAAATGAAAATGATTATAATAATTATAATGCGCACACGTTCGATCCGTCTCCAGATAATATTCGTCAGCGGCCGATGTCTAAGGATGCCTATGCGCGTGTACTCTCGTATAGTCGTATATCGTGTATTATATAATATATAGTATACATACCTATAATACGTATGTAAAAGAGACGTATTTCGACGTAACCCAAGAATGAAATATATATGTTTATTCGCCGTCCGTTGGGATTTTGGATGATAATATTTTAATACACAGGAGAACGCGATTTGTAAGATTAAAAAATAAAATAAAAAACACGAGATTTTTATTCAGATACACTAGATGAGCGTAGTAGGACAAGCACAACACCGCCGCCGCCACCGAGTGGATTCGAAACTGGTTTTCGGGAAGGCCATCGAACCGCCTTACACACAAACGTCCCGTGCTTACGGTTGGGACACAGGACTATATTAAAATAATATTATCATATATTTTTATTATTATCTACGAGGAATTTTTGTGTGAACGCCAAAAGGCGGTCCGCTTATCGTCGACAGGACAGGACGCGTCGTGGTGACGACGGTATCGTCTATATATTTTCGACTAGCACGAATTCGAATTCGAGATCCAATTCGATTGGTTTCGTTGTACATAAGACGACGTATCTGCAGTATGCGTTTGACTAGAATAAATAAGTATTTCGGCTGAAAAAATGTCTCATATTCCACGAATAGTTTGTGTGGTAGGGGTACGGAAATGATGAAGCATATTAATTTTCATTTTGAAACCACTCTTTAAAAGTTAAAAGACCGACTAATATTATATAGGTAGCCGATATATATATTTTTACCAGTACTTTTTAACTATTAACCGATAAAACTGACTGTTACCATAGGTATACCTATTTATACATACCTATAAATTGTACACACAATATGTACTCATTACATAATAACATGTACAAAATGCGTGAGCTAGAAAAATAAACATAATATTATAATCAGCAGTGAAACGGATCGCAAAGACCGCGTGCTTCCACGGCTGCAGTGCTCACAGCATGACGTTCCTTTACCTTTCCCAATAATAATAATAATAATATTATTTCCAGACGATAATGATAATAACAATAATAATAGTAATAATAATTCAATAGGCAAACCCGGCGGCGGCGGCGATCCATTTATTTACTAATGGCCGGTAATAATTATTATTGATTTCCTAATGGTCGACACTGCCCGTGATGCACACACACACACACACACACACACACACACATATACACACCGAAATAACGCATTACCGTTTATGTTACATCGTTAGACCCGGCAATGCACCCGGCTCGCTGGTCGACGTATACATTTCGTATTTCGGTCCCGATTTTAGGTGGTATTTATTTTTTATTCCACTTTAGTCACACGCCGGACTCCATGCGCGCCAAACGCAACTCGTCGCGGCCGGTGCATCGCGATAAATGTGTATCGCCTACGACAAATGCATGATACATGTGCACAGGTACGCCAGTGCGGACGGCGGCACACTGCACGTCTATATCTCCAAACTCTGGAGCCCCAAGTCGAGTGGCCGTGACGGGTGAGTAAAACCGCAAAATATTATAATACCCACCCCGCGAGGCCGTGTCGTCGTGTTCCAGGACGAGTGCCTTCATCGATTTTGTTTGATGAAAAAATTATTCGCACTGCACATTTCAAGTTTTTTGGCCGGCCATGCAGGTCCGCTGTAGTCCACTGTGTGTGATAACAACAAGTTGGTACTACCCGTATACGATGATATTATGTGGGTAGTGTTTTTTTTCGTATACACTGCCACGCTGCAGCACTGGACATAGAGTCGGTATTACAGACTAGTAGACCGTGGATTTCTCGACGTCTAATTATTGGAAAATCACAAGTCCTAGGTTTTTTATATACGATATACTTACCAATAAACTATACATAGCAACAGGTTGTGCACGCATTAAAAGAGTCAAGGGGGGACGCACAAATCGTCTCAAGGTTTAGAACCCCTCTGCACTCCATATTTTTTTTCTCGTTGAAAAACCTTAAGGGTTTGGGTTTTTTCACGAAGGTGCTCCTTTTGAGTCATACTACGCCCAATTTATTATTAAATAATCATACGTTTGTACGCGATGTATTTTGGCGAATTGTCATTCGAGTATACCCGAGTCTTGAGGATTCGTATTTACGCGTGTGGCCGTATAAAAAGGTGATCGATAAGTCACACCCGAGTAACGCGACACCTCAGTTATTCTCGAAAAACTCACCCGTCGCCTATATAGGTAACTGCATATATATGTGCGCACCGAAATAATACATTACTATATTATTTTAATGTTATGCTCTCTCATCTGGCTCGAATAACGAATTTCGCGACTTTCACTGGGGTGTTTATATATATATGCGTACGTATAACGATAAAATGGCGATTCCGATATTTCTACTCTCCTCCCCCCACACACACACACACACACACACACACACACCTTCGCAGTATAGTCGCTTGCATACACACACCCAAGCCCAACCAGACACACACGCACCGCCTCAGACGTCGTCGTGCAACGCACATATATATATATATATATATATATATATATATATAGCTGCCCCGATCCCGAGGGGTCGTCGTCGGTATAGGTTCGGCCGTCGGGAAAACACACATATATATATTATACGAGCGACGACCATACAGTAAACGTATTATTATTATTATTATTATTATTATTGTAATCAATCATCGAGGGCGCACGTACACACGCCCGTCAGGATACTGACGCAGCGCGCCGAACTCATTTGTTATCTCTTGCACACGTATACGCGATGTGTAGGCATGTGTGTGTGTGTGTGTGTGTACGAAGACAGACGGACGTATGTGGAATACGGTCTCGTATTATATACCATCAGTGACAAGTTTCCGAAGCGATTTTTTAAACATTTCGAATTACGTTTTTCCACCGCGCCCTCGGCGGGGTTCCCCGACACATAACCCCATATACATATCATCCATATTATATATTATATAATATAATAATATGAGCTGTAATGCATTTCGTTATTATTATATATATAGGTACGTTTATAGAATTAATATTGTTATTATTATTATTATTATTATTATTATTATTATTATTATTATACTGTACGCGCACATCACCAATCAATCGGCCGCCGCCGACGTCCAGTCGTATTGAACGTGTAGCTCTGAAATGCACACATCATATACATATTATGATACGGAATAATGTGATGGACCCGCTCGATTATAAATGCCGATGGTAGTTATCAACAATGTAATTTTATCATCCATATAATATATTATTATAGGCACTTTTAAATACACACGGTTTTGAAATAGAAATTGCTTAAAATTATACATTTATACCTACTATGTATTTATATCGCCGTCGTGTCCGTTCGTTGGTATACGATTGTTGATGTCAAGATATTTATCTGTTTTCCGTAGTTACTCTATATTATATAATAGTTACCATTGTTTGTATTGAGTTTTTTTATAATCGCGATTAATAACTTGTTGTATAATTATTACTCATTATAGTATTCAATATACCATACTTGATTCATAATAAAATATAAGTATAGCAAAAATTATATGGGGTTACTAAATATTCAGTTTGAATATATTTCATTTGAAATCATATTTTATTGCGTTGTATAAAAAGACGCTTGGAAACCGGGAATTTAGCAGGGTCGCAGAGTTAGTTTTTCTAACTTGTTTCTTGAGCTATTTTGTATTCAACCCTAAAATGCCTGCAAGTTTATTTTGGCTTGTATAAAATAGCCTAAACTAATAGTAAACCGCAATTGGTGCTTATATATTATAGTATTATAATATTAAAATATTTTCTGTCCAAAGTGTTCTAGATACACTCTGGTTAGAAAAAAAATTGCAGACACGATGAAACAAAAAACAATAACAATAATGGTATCTTTCATCGAAAAGCGAAATGTATAGATACACCCAATGTATATACCTACACCAATTTATTGTTGAATATAATATACCTATTGAATCCATGATATTCAATAGTACCCAACCATCATTAATGCTGCAAACTCTTGCACCCAGGCACAATTATTTTTTTTACAAAATGCACAAAGGAAGCTCTCGTTTTTCGTGCGTCCAGAAGGTATGTGGATGATGCATTGTGAATCAAGTGATTTTATATATTTTCAATTTTTTTTTCTTAATATTATATATTGTGGGTAAAATAACTCTGATTTTGTTATTTGTTCTCACTCACTGTAACGTATAATATATTATATTATACAGCGCCGTCGGCGAAACTGTCTTTATTTTCACCTCACTTAACACATTATTTTAACAATCGCCAATTTAGGTTTCAACAGATATAAAATATACCAAATGACACTTGTTAAGGCTGGAGCAGTAGCAGGTACTTCAATCCTTGGAAACGTATGCATTTCAACAATAATAAGCACATTATTTTGGGGTAAAAATTAAGAAAAATATACTTCGATGAATTCCGAAAGAACTAGCTGACTCGGTGTATAAACTGTGTCAGGTATACTATGTATAGTCGCCCCAGTAACGCCTTATTTGTTTATTTTTTTTTTTCTAAAGACGAATACTGAACACGACAAAAGAGACGTATAAAAATAATAATCTGTTGTTTAAGCGGCGCGACGGCGGTCTTAAATCCTCCCGCGTACCAAAGTCTCATCAGATGTCATTCAGCGTGTGCAATGCGTATATATATATTTTTTTCGCGTCTCCGGGCACGTGTGGGTCGCCTATGTATAATACATACCTATATACTCGATGCTAAAAACGCTGTACACGCTCACGCACGGCGGCGGCGGGATTAACGACGTGTTCGGGTTTCCGTCGAAAATCGGCTTCCGCCGTTTTTATATCCGGCTCCCGGTAAGCCGGCGGTGCAAAAAGTTTATTTCCAAAGTTGCCGCGTGCCCCGCAGAGACGGATGAAGTTTCGCGCGTGTTAAAAATCGAACCGTTTTAAGAATTCCGCTCGTGAACGCGCGGGGGCCCGGCCGGGATCATCGTGTCTTCTCGCGCCCACTCTGTCCACCCACCCCACTCTACCCGGCGGTCGTAAGCCGTAATAAGTCTAGCCCATATAGCGGTGCGGGGGGAGGTGGTAGGGGCGGTTTTGATTGTATACGTTGAATACAAAACGCACAATAAAGACTTCTGCTGCAGCGTGTATATATACGAGCGACGACGCTGTACGGCGTTGAAATAAAAAACAAAACTCATTACGAAATTCGGTGAGGTCAGCTTTTTTTGGACTTTGTTGCGTCGTTGGTACTATTGAAGAACGGTTATAAAATATTTGGTAATAATTATTTGTATATCGTTCATTAATACGGCTGAACGGTCGAGGCTTTCCGTTACACCCGAGAAAATTATTATTTTATTTTACACAAAAGTTGTTCATTATTTCATCGGTCGTAATAAAAAACAGTACATAATAAACTATTCGACATTTCGCATTACCGCGGCGAGTTAGTCATTAACCACTGTTATTATAGGTACCACAAATTGTTCAGCAGCCTCCAATCAATACACATTCACAGACATTTTATAGGGAAGCGTCATTTTTCATTAATTTTTGTAATTTGTATTGTCTATAGTATGTAAAGCAGGGACTATTCATTGGTGGTTGCAATGCTGCAATGTTCCACGTACAGATTAAAAGAGTGTCAGAAAATTAAATTTTAATTAAATTACATATCAAATTTGCAGACGTGAAATCCGAGCACGATTATGTACGTTTTTTATCCGATTTATGTACGCATTCATTAATTTTTTTAATTTTTAAAACTAAAAATAGTCATTTTATTATTTATCATTTATTTTAATAAAGCAGTTTCTTAATAAGGTCCAAGGGTCGTATTAAAAGTTACCAAAAAATAATTAATAAGGTAAAATTTTAAAACAGAAAATATAAATTTTACTTTTACTTGCAATGCTTGTTTTTCCATACACGTATTTTGAGGAATTCTATAACGCCAACACTCGGTCATTCGGAATCACAGCGTTAAAC
Organism: Myzus persicae; assembly: GCF_001856785.1. Classification (NCBI taxonomy): domain Eukaryota; kingdom Metazoa; phylum Arthropoda; class Insecta; order Hemiptera; family Aphididae; genus Myzus; species Myzus persicae. The sequence continues at coordinate 499,991 of NW_019101341.1, forward strand.
TATTAACGGAACTATATACATTTGTTTCAAACAGTTTTATGTGCCCACTCGAAAGTTGCATGTTTATTTTTTACACTTTGAGTGTTGAGGCTATAATTAAACCATAGCTACGTATTGACATTGCGATGTTTAAAATAAAGTAAAATTTTCACGGTAAAAATTAAAGAGAAAACGTGTACGAAAACCAAACGCATAAAATCACTCATTTGTCAAGTCACCATAGTCTGTTAGCTTTTAAAAATGATTTTTAACTTTATTAATTACACTCAGAACACACACACACACAGTGAAAAAAATAATAACAAGGTGAAAAAATGAAAGCAAAATTAGAGTTATTCATTTTGAGCTCGAGCAATCCGGGGGTGGTTTCCGGCGTGCGCGGTTCTGCGGTTGTCGCTGCTCTATTTATAAATATTAAAATGAAAAACTATGGCCACGAAAAATGCAATATATTTCGGTACCAAACACACACACACACCCACACCCACACACAGAGAAAAAAAAACTTAAGAAAAATAGCTAGGGGTGAAAATCTCCACCGGGCCAGTGGAAAAACTACAAGGGGTGACTGTGGCGGTCGGTGACGGTGTGGCTCTGCTGCAGCAGTATTCTTTTACAAGAGATTAAATCGGGTCGAGGTAATTACAACTTTCCGGGTGTTGACTTCTCGCGTGGCGAACGAGGGGGTCAAATAATAATAATAACGGAAGATGAAAAAAAATTAGAAAAACGAAAATAATAATAAAGCCTTAAAATTGTTATACACGGGCGGCGGCGTCTGCGGTGGCTTCGGGGAGGAGTAAATACCGGTGGTAGTGGTGGTGGCAGGAGTAACGGTCTCTCACCCTCCCCAACTTCCACCACAGGTATAATAATAATAATATATACGACGTTACATATTTAATTACGTTTACAAACACAATAAGAGTGATTTTTCAACGCCGAGATTTTACCTCTCGCCGCCTCGTCATACAACAACGAAATTGTTCAAGCTCACTTTTCGGGTCTTTTCGAATTTCGGTTTTCTTTTTCTTTTTATTGTTTATTTCCAAAAGCGTTTCCTATCCGGTTCATCCGGTGTGTCTGCTACTTAGAAATGAGGATATAGAAGCACATAATAAAGGCATTGTCGTTCAGCTGTGATTTCCCCGCACGTCATGGGAGACGCGTACCTATTTATAAATATGCGAGTGGTACAAATAATATACCTATAATATTAATCTACCTGCTCGTCGTATGTATATTTTTATTATATTCATATCGTTATTATTTTATTACTATTGAAGTATACGCCACTCACACGAATGGCGTCGTTCATTGTTTCCGCGGGAGGGTTTTTTTTTTATTTTTTTCGTACACGGTAGCCGGTAAATAATATATATATATAAATATATTTGTGTCGTATACACCTACGGGAGGGTATTACGTATGTATTTATTATGTATAATATATATATATATGCGCTGGCGGTGTGTGTGTTTTCGTTTTGTACGATAAGGTTTATATGGGAAACCGCCCGGGCTCCGGCAGATGGAATGGGGAAAAAAAAGCAGCGATGACAAACGAGCAGAACGAATTCCTTAACGTCGAACATTTGTCAAAGTCAAACAGATATATATATCGGCGGACTGTTTAGTCAGAGAAAAATAAACGGTTTCCAAAGTTAATGCGTTTTTCATGAAATCCGGTTCGATCGTCACGACGATTCTTCCATTCCAACCCCCCCCCCCGTTTAATCAAGAAGAGCCTCGTACCTATATGTATATACGATATGATGGGGGTGACTTTAATTTTCATTCGATTCTCGTCGACCACCGCCATCGTGTGTACCATAAAATACGACACAATCCGATCGACGGGTTGAATCGTGCGAAAAATAGAATTCGTCGATGCGATATTATAATTTTATTTTATACACGTCATAAAATAATTTATAGGTATCTATCCCGTTAGGTGATCGCGTGCCATTGCGCAGTAATGACTTATTGAGCGACCGAACGAGTCTTGGATATTTACAGACCGCCGCCGACCGGGATCAATTAATGTTGTTATGAATATTATAAAATATTTAAATGTATCTCGATCACCGAACCGGGTGCCACGCCATCAAATAATCGGCCCACAAGAGAGGGCGTTGTGCAGCGTCCCAAAAAAAAAAAAAACAAAAAAAATGGGAAACAGTGAGAGCACAGAGAACGTCAGAATAATTAATTTACCATAACAATAAGCCCCACACAACAGTCCCTTGCTGCTCGCATTCTGTGACCTGTGCAGGTATAACGTACATGCAAGCATACCTACTATATATACGGAGTGATTCACCAAGCATGTACACTCTCATTTTTTTCTTTAAAAAAATGAATTTATTTGAATTCTGATTTTTGGAATTGTAGAATATACTCAAAGGCCATATTTTCAAATTCTTGAATTTTTTTGTATTACCTTAGGAGTGTCCTGTGGTGAAACATACTTCTGTTTCACAAAATATGAGAACCATCGCCCCCCCCCCCC